>NC_088987.1:3179000-3515000 GCF_963932015.1 Anas acuta
GCATTGTCAAACACTTAGCTTGTGAAATTGATGCAAAACTCAACTGTTTATTCTGTTAAGGGTGGGCAGCAGTATTTTTATTTTATTTTATGACAAGATACAGGAAAATAGAAATTATGGAAATTAATGTAAAAAAATGAAGGGTAAAGTGTTGTACCAGTTGGGCTTCATCCTTCATTAATTGTTCTTTGTTCCAAAAAAGCTTTTGCATTTTCCCTGTGGTTTAGGGATGTGCCTTTGGCTTTAGTCGTAAAGCAGAAACAAACATGCACAAATGTCCTATTTACGTCATCTTTGAAACAGTAGAGTACATAGCCCAAGAGCTTCAACAAGGCTGTTGGAACTAAAATCTATGTCAAATGTTAGGTCAAGAAAATAAATTAGATGTATTTTATGTCACAGAATCTCTTGGTTTCAGGTCACTGAGCCCATTTCTTAAAACCTGTTACACTTCTTAACCTATTTTATGTTATTTTAAAACATTATCAGATATGTTGTAAAGAATAAGCCTAACATGTCTTGATGGTTTGCCAAAACTGAAATATTTTTATTGAATAGTCCATTCTTGTAAATAAGTCCCAGTGATGTCAGCAGGAATGTTGAATGGGAAATCTCGAGGGCCAGATTTGGCCTGGTGTTCAGAAGCCTAAGGGCAGCAGTAAGTATGCAAAGCAATGTTTCAAAACACAAATGCTTTACTTCCACTGGAGACCATGGCAGCTGGTCCTGCTGCACTGCTTAAAATCCCACGAGAACTTCATGCGAGTGGATCTATATGATGTCCAATGAACAACAGCATAGGCTGAGATGTGTAGCTTTTTGTGTTCAGGTACAATCCAGTCCTAGCCCTGGAATACGTAGTGCTATGTCTCCACATTGCCCTGGCACTGCACCGACTAATGGCTGGGTGGGACACGTGGCTGAACAGTACCTAGGCCCGTAAAGTGGTTCTATTGATCTAGTAAAAGGATTATTTTGAGAGCGAATGTGGCTTTATTCAGCCTAGTGAACATTTTACTCATCTGCGTAGTCCCAGCAGAGATCATCTGCCTCTCTATCAAAGGTACTTTTATGGTTGTCATCTGCACTGTGGCTGAGTGCTTGCAGTCTTCAGTGGTTTTATCCTCTCAGCACCGCATTTATCTTTCTCTGTCTGTAGATAGCAAGGCACAGAAGGAGTAAATGGCTTCCTGAAGATAGCCTAGGAGGTTTCTGTTGGGGAAGTGCAAAAAAACAATGTCTCAAAACGCAAGATTAGCACTGCAATCACTGCTCTATTTTTCCTCTCCAGCAAGGGGTATGTGTGCAGGAAGGGCCAGTGTCTGTGAGGACCCAGCAAGGGACTCATGCAGATGGCTGTGTGTACAATCCAGGATAAATAGCACGTTATTTCTGCAACATGTTCTGGGCTGAAGAAAGACCAGACTTTCTTTGAAGCTGTATTTAGTCTCAGGATCTTTTATCTTCATCTACAGTTCTTACTGCAGGCTTATTTTGGCTACATTGCTGAACGCCAAATATTGATTATTACTTTTAAATATAGAAAGAAACTCCTTTGCCCAGCAGATTGTCTAAGCTTTAAAAGACAGAACAAGTTTTAGTTTATAGGCTTTTATTTTTGCAGACCCAAACAACTGCAGAACAGATGGTTCAGCTGGTAATGGAGATAAAAGGCTCTGTAGATTAAACAGTTGGCCATTTCTATTTCATTCTTGCTCTGGCATTTTGCCCCACTTTTGCATCATTGCATATCATATAAAATGAGGCATTTCTGAAAGTTCGTAACTTTGAAAACTCCTTTTAATGATGTATGGTTTATCCTGTGTAGGAAACTGAACAACCTTCAAAGCGAAAGTTGACCTAAAGAGGTAAAGATACAGAGTTAAGAGTTGGTTCAAAAGTGTTGGACTCTCTCTGGAATTCCTGATGAAATTAATATTTTGGCTTATGCTTTTTCTCCTTCCATTAAAGCCACTTGTCCTAAATGGACTGTGATAAGAATGCGTTGCCTAAAAATACTTTTTTTTCTCAACACATCTCATCCAGTGGATGGACAGTATGGACATGGTTGCCTTCTATGCCAGTTAGTTAACTTATGTTACCAATGTAAGACTTAATGTAGGGGAAAAAAGCATAAGTTCTCTTCATCCTGTCATAGCTCATGCTTGGTGTCAACTTAGAGAATGTTTGATTGCATTTGTTGTGTCTTCAGAAAAAACTCTTGCTCCTTTAGGCTTCTCAGATGGTTTGTTACAAGGTACCTGGAGGCAGTGTTCATGTGCAGTAGGTCATGTTAACGAACCCTGCCATGCTTTGGGACCAACCCCTCAAAGCGTTTAAATATGTGGAAGTCTCACTGAAACTGGTGGGACTGATCATGTATTTACAGTGAAGCAACCACTTAAACCACTTAAATGTTTTGCTGAGTCAGAGCCTTGATCTGGAAAGCGATGGTGATTATTTCTGTCATGGCAGTCTCCGTGTGTGGTGTCATTCTGTATGATAAGAAGGTCCTGGTCATGAAGTGAGGGCTTTTCTGCACCACTGGCTGCCTTGAATATTGCACAAATCTATGAAATTTGTAAAACTTCATTTAATGTGTTGACTTGAGTGTTAGATTTTCTTAGTGTAGCCACTGTATTAATGCCAGAAACATTGATGGATTTGGCAGCAATAATTGATTACACCAAAGAAGCAGCTCTATTAAGTCCTGTAGAGACCAAGTTAAAAAAATTGCTTACAGTTCCCTTATTATTTATTTATTTATTTTTAATGTGGAACAACATAAGTTGGAGCATCTCAAATAAAAGATGGATTTTCCTCTTGTGCCCGGGACAAAGCTCTGCCCTGTCTTCAGTGCCCCTACATGCTTACATTTTCCCCCCAGTGTCTCCATTATCAGTTCTGCTCATTTCCATTCTTTTCCATGTGCTGCATTTTTAAATAATCAGTATGATACCCATAAGGACAGAGTTCAAGAAATCCAAATAGTTAGAACTTTCTTATTTTAATTGAGTGTTTATCTCAGCTATTAAATATTCTTGAGAGTTCTTTTATAGAAGAACCTAGAGGTACTCATTAAAATTAATGTGTGTTTTTTTTGTTTATCTGCCAGAAAAGGAAAACAAACACCAGCATTTCAGATCTCCCTGCTAATCTGCAAAGGTGGGAACAGTGATGTAACTGAGACAGGTGCGATGGAAGCAGGAGCAGGCAAAAAGTGTTTTTCTCCTTCTGTGTGTACACTTCTATGAGTACAGCTTTGACTGACTTACTGGCTACATGATATATTTGTTAAAGATGGAAATGAAAGAAGAAAGGAGTAATGAAGGTTAATCCTCAATTTTGAAACCACGAGGTTAGCAAGACTTTCAAGTGCTAGGCAGCAAGGGCAGGAAGCCACACATCTCAGTTCTGGAGGTCACAAGAGACCTGAAGCTGTACTAAATCGCTGTACTGCCGTGGTAGGCTCTAGAAAGGCCAAGAAGGAGACTCTCTGGGTAGGGATGAAATATTTTAGACAAGCTAATTACCTCATGCAGAATATGAATTACCACTTAATACTTGAGGCATCCTTACATTTTTTTTTTCTTGCTTTAAGGAGTCTTATTTTTTTTCTTTTCTCCATTTGTAATGAAGGTCCTTTGCCCTCTGAGCACTGGCTAGTGCTCAGAAGTCAAGCTTGCCAGTGCCAGTGTCAGAATAAAACAAGCATGTGCTGAAAGAACATAAATTGCTGAGATCATAGTGCTTTTATCTAGAAAACGCAAAAGATGAAGGTGTAGGTCTGTGATCTTAAATGTAAAATTCTGCCTAGGAGCCTACAAATAGGTAAATATGAAAAATATGGTAATGGCATTCTTCTCTACCTGCATCCCATTGTGTTGAGTGTATGTGCCTGCATGCATATATTTAGGATTATGGTGTTCAGTGAGGAAGAACTTAGAAACAGTGACAAGAGAAAAAAAGTGGGTAGTGCAGGAGTTGAACCAGTAGGTATCTGTTATTGGCATAAATGTAAAAGGCAAAATTTTATCGCTTTTTCCTGATAAGCTTTTCTAATGTGTGAATGGAATGCGTAAATAGATTGCAATTTGTTAAAGCACAAAATGGAGATGATAACAGTATCTTAAGTAACTGGACAGGAAAAAGGGGGTACTCAGAACTGGCTTACTGTGGTTTCTAATGTCTGGGTTCATGTCTGACTTGTCTGGGTTCAAGGGCACTCTCTGAAAGACTAATGTAATTATTACTGGCACTGATGATGCTGACAAGACTGATTCTAGAACAACAGTGGAAGATAAAGAGAGTTGGACAGTCATTTGAATAATTGCATTGAGAAATATAAAATAACAGCCATCAATTTTAAATAATCCAGATTATAGAAAGTGAGACTGGGGATTTCTATTAGTCTGAATCAGGGAAAAAAAAAAAAAAAGTAAAAGGTTTAAAAGGTTAATTATTTAAAAAACAATGAGTAGACTGAGTAGTCTATTAAACTGAGAAAATATGTATTTCTTTTGGATTCTTATATGAAAATAGGATTTACTGTTTCAGGATGAATATGATGAACTGTTTGAAAGAATATGGGAATTTAAGTAGCACATAGCAAAGGTTCAGCAAAATAAATAAAATGGACAATGTCCACAAATGTTCCAGTGCCTTGACTACAGCGATACGTTTTTATAGAGTAGCAATGAGATTTCATGGCTTGAAAATCATCTGTGGGTTATACACTTATGGGACAAATCCCATTAATTTCCATCAGGACCAAAGGAAAAAGTGCTAGGAAGGAATAACAAGATGGTTCAGAAGACAACACAACTTCAATTCCAAGACAATTCAATTGAATAATCAGTGCTCATAAACAGTGGGACATCCATTCACAATAAATAAAACTTTATCCTCATTTTAAATTCCATTGTTGAGACTGCTAAAGTGGAAAATTATTCTAGTTAAGGTCATTATCACCAGTATCAGTGCTTCCATTAACCAGATGCAGACCAGATCCTATGAACAACATAATCTCTCCTGATTGATAGAGCAGGTGGCAGACCTGAGGCCTTACAGCTTCATTTAGGGATGTTTTGTGGACTACAACTTCAGCTCCATTACACCAATGTAGTTCTGAGCATCGTGTTTAACTTAGAATCTAGACCAGTGAATGTACTTTCATGTAATATCTTTCCAGGAAGAAGAGGTGAGTTTCTAACTGAGGTGAGATCTAACTGTAAAGGAGTAAAAAGCAATTATAAAAGCAATGATAAATATGCTTCCTCTACTGATTATACTGTATGGCTGAAATGTTGTTTGAGATCTCTGCAAGTCCATGCTCATGAATTGTAGAAAAGCAGAGGGACTGATTATATAGGTGAACTGAATAGCAAATAGCAATGTTTAGTTTGCTGAAGGTCTTATGGCAACAGAGCGAAGACATTGGTGGTTATTCACTTGCTTTTAATAGCACCTGAAAGAATAGGGGTGAGGAAGGAGAAATGCCATTAGAAGCTTTTTTTTCTTTTCCTTCTGTGTTCCAGTCCCTCATCTCATCCTCTGTTCCTCCTTTCCTTCCCTCCTCTATTGCAGTAAATATTGATTTGTGGGCAGGAACAGAAGGCACTTTGCCTGTGCTCAGTCTGAGCTCATCAGAAAGGGAGGTGAGTAGGAAAAGGCTCTCCTTGGTGACATTGTTCTGAGTCCAGAAATTACTCTGATATTAAAAAAAATATATATATAAGTATTATGCTGAAAAACAAAAATAGTTGTCATTGGGAGTTAGAGGTAGACTTGTGCTGCTGAAGAGTTCTTAACTGCCATTGTAAATTGTAGTCCTGTAGTCCTCTACTGGAGAGCTCCAAGGTAATATTCAGAAAAGGTCAGTGGCCTGACACCACTCTTGGTGCAAACATTGAAAATAACAATGTTATTTTCAGGTTTGTTGTGGAGATGTCGTGTTATTTTACACACAGCTGGCCTCTCTGGATTTTATCCTATTCAAGTAAGTGGCAAGCAGACTGTTCCAAGCATGAGTTGTAGAGTGCCCATGTACTGCGTGCTGCTCAGGGAGTTGCTCATCTGTCATCAGGCAGAGAATGATCCAGATCGGACCTTGACACTTCAGAATTATGACAGCATATGCTGGATAAATGGAAAATTCTTGCTTACAGCAGAGACATATTTCATCTACTTAAATGTCATAGCCGTGTCTTTAGTTTTTGCTGGTTCATGGAAGGTCAGGTTCTCAGCTATTTCTTGTATGACCTCACAAAGTGCAAGCTTGAAGTCAGCTCAGATGCTCAACATGATTCAAATAGCCACATACAAGTAACTGTGGTCTCAAAACCTTAATTGTGAAGTACATCAACTAAATTATCATGCTAATTATATGTTTTTCTTTATGAACACACCTAAATTCCTTAGAAATCTCTGGTTTGTACCTCCATCAGTTTTCTTCATCAGTAATGACAAACTGAGAAAGCTTTGCTGAGAGCCAGGCGAGCCAGGTTACAAAAAAAAAAAAAAAAAAAAATAACACAAAACAAAACAACAACAACAAAAAAAAAAAACACATGCCAAATTTTACTGTCAAACCTAAATTGTGCAAGAAAACCAGGAAGAATATATTTGGTACAACAAAAATTTAGAGATATGTTCACAAGAGCCAGCAAACCAACAAAGCACACTGGTACTTAATTTGTTATTTAAAAAAAAAAAAAAAAAAAAGTAATTTAACAAGTCCCTGGGTGTTCAAGGAAAGTTTGGACCTGGCGCTTGGGGACATGGTTTAGTGGGTGACATTGGTAGTAGTGTGATGGCTGGACCAGATGATCTTGAAGGTCTCTTCCAGCCTTAATGATTCTGTGATTCTGTGATTCTGTGAAGATAGTTAAGTTCAATTCTAACTTTAGTCAGGCTGACTTTGTTAAGTTTGAGCAGATGCCCAAGTACTTTGCTTATCAGTCCCCAGAGCTGCCATCAGCGTTATTACAATTCCTAGGTTTTACTCTTCCAAGAAAGCATATACCTATCTTGCTGTAGATCTCTTTGCTATGAAGCTGCAGGCTGGTTTCTTTTCTTCAGTTCATCTGACACTCGGGCAGGTATCCATCTTTGTGTCAACCATCTCAAACATTTTGGAATCATCCAAAAAATTAGAAACCAACTGGGAGAATCTTATTACTGCCTAGCTCTGGAGCTCTGATACTCAAAAAGAATAGCCAAGGCATTACTTACTTGAAAGCCAGGTGCTGATATAGCAGGCAGAAGGATCTTATAGTCCAATAACCTTGAGAAATTAGTGGAGAAGGAAAGATAAAGCCACTGTTAAGGAAAAATTCATTAGGTAACACTTTTGTTTCTGATGCATCAATGGATGCAATTAAATTTTTGGCAAGAGCAACAGTATTAAACATTTTGTCCAGAAGGTTGTTATAGCTTGAATTGAGAGGCTGGACAACTGAACAACAATTGTCATCAAAACATAGGGGAGAAAAGTTTGCTGTTTAGCAAATCACAAGATGAAATGCTGACATCCTGGCGGGATTTTTCAGGCTGGCTTCCTGTCAGAGATGGTGCTCCCAGTCCCACCTTAAGTGAAGGTAGAAGAACTAATGCTCACAACTGGGATAGAGCCTGAAATGAAAAGACAAAATACAGACACAGTATATAATTATTCCTCTGTCACATAAAATATTTCATTCAATTTTCCTGCATTCTACAAAAAAAAAAAAAAAAAGCCAGGAGAAAGGGGAAAGGAACATGAATTCTGCATGCAATTGAATCACATCCTTTTTATGAAATGTAGACTCTTCACTTCTTATTTGACTTCAGTGATAGAAACCTTAGATACCACATAAATTATGCAGATTTCCCTTTGGAGACTTTTTTTTTTTTTTTTTTTTCTATACCAAAAATGTGTCTTTTAAAGAAAATTCAATAAAACTCAACACTTTGAACTGGCTCACACCTTCTGAATGCCTTCCCTAAGAATGTTGCTTGCTGCCTACCAAAAGAGACAGTTCTCCCCAGTGATGATTTAGTGCAGCTGGGCATAAAATAAGTGAATAATGGAGTGCAGCCACTTTTTTTTTTTTTTTTTTTAATGTTAAACAATTCAAGAGGGTGCTTGTCAAGTCAGTGTGTAGTTCTGTTGCCCTTGTGCAACAGTACATGTGTTCATGCAAGGTCCTTATTTATTTTCAGGGTATGGTAAAGGATAGTTGATCTAAACAAGGGGTAAGGCAAAGACTTTGGTGGAAAAAAAAAATAACATATATATATATAATATATATATACACAGTGAGAGAAATAAATATATTGTTCAGTTGAAAAATATCTTTGTTCAGTAGCTTCAGGATTTGTCATGAACTTGAAGGATATGTCTGACCTCTCTGCAGAACTTTAGTTAAGAGTTTAGCTCAATAAAACGAATCATAAGGGTAGTCATCAGTATCATAGTAGTAGGTGGCTCCGAGCCTGATAAACATGTATTACTTATCCTTTAGATGTGGCTTACAGAATAACATCCTGCTTTCCTTTCAGTGTAATAAAAGGAAGGTATCAAAGGGTTCTTCTGGGGATTTCCCCTGGCTGCCAGACTAATTAACCAGAGTAGAACTCTTTGTATTACGACTTTAGACTTTGCTGCTTATATTTATCAAGGAAGATCAGCACAGGGTTTTCTGTTGTTTTATTTTGGGGCTTTTTACCTATTGAATTGAGTGAGATGTAAATTACATATGTTCTGCTTTGTGTTGTCTGTCTCCATCTGTGTGTGAGGATGTAAAGTCTCTCACCCCTCTGTTACCCCCCCCCAGTAATCTGCTGTTTATTTTCACTAATCTTGCCAAACACTGTTCCATACAGCTTACAAACAAATAGTTACATGAACATATCTTCAGAAATATGTCTGTTCTTAAGAACACGGAAAGAGTGAGGGAGACATCCTCATAGCAGGAAAAGGATTGATAACTGACCCGCCAGGAGTGCTCCTTGCTCATAGAACTGGGCAGCCATGGTGTGTGCCCCCACCTTGCTTCCTCTGAGATCAAAAGAAAAATTGTACATGAGTCGGTTTTCAAGAAGGGCCATATTTTACATGATGGACTTTGACAGTAGATGCTATTGTGATAGCTACGCCAAGCATTCCAGTTTATGGCTGACTGTGACATACTGAATGCCAGTTTGGTCTAAGCATCTACATTTAGCACTTACAGCAAACAAGACTTTGTACTTTATAACCAATGCAGTCTGGTTTTGAGTGCGTTTACGTGTTCAACAAGGTGGGTGGCTGCCTATGTTCAGCTTGTGTTTGGTTGTGTGCGTGTGTTTGGAGGGGTGTGAATCACCTTGCCGACAGGAGGGAAAACGTTAATGAATATTTTACGAGCCTCTCACAGGGTGATAACTGCCCAAACACGTGCGTACATCTGGAAGCTATATTCCACTGAAATACAATACATTTCCATACCAGTATGCCTAAAACGCCATGTACCGTGTTGTTAAAAACAGCATTTATTAGACCTGCTGACTGATATCACCCTCAGTTTGTGGGTAATGCTGCAGTAACTCCCACTTCTTGTTGTAGTGGGCAACATAAATAATCAGTCATGGTGACCCATCTACTTCTAGAGCAGACTGTGTAATAGCTTTGCCTTTACTGAACTGGTTGTGATGAATCCAGAGTTATAATGTACACATAGCATCAAATGCATTGAGGAAATTCAGGTGTAAAATACGTTTGCAGAAACTCAGTTTGCTCCCAAAGTTTCCTTGATAGAAGAAGAGAATGGGCTTACTGACATGTAATTTATTTCCTACCTCAGTGGTTTGCAATCTAGTAAGGGACTCATCCCACCAAAGCACAAGGCGTAAGAATTTTCCTTGTTAACTCTCTCTAGAAAGAAGGAGCTATGTCATCCCTACTATCTTATCATCTGCCAAATATATATATACACCCATATCTAACTCTTCGAAAGGTCACCTCTACTGAAATCTTAATTAGATGTTGATGCTTTTAAAATATGAATAGGCTAAAATTCAATTAGAAAAAGTCTGTTTCTCAGTATCAATATAAGTAACTATGGTTTTTTGTTTGTTCTTTTTTGGCGCTGTATGTATCCCAAAGCTTTATGGGGAGAAGGAATTTTTTGTTATTTTTACTTTACTTTCTTCTTCTCAACTTTCTGCTCAGAAGGAAAGCGGGCTTATAAGTTTAGGAAGAAAGTTAATGCTCGTTGAATTTCAATCATGAATTGAAATTCTTGTAATTGTGAATTTAAACCCAGCATTGCTGCCTAATAAATTAAAAACATTAATAATCTGGTATAGTGAAATTAAAACAATTAAATATTATTAGCTAGATAGCCTAAGAGCATAGGGCTTCTGTATGAAAATGTATGCTGTATAAGGATTGCAAAAATCCCAGTAGATGGAGAAAGCTTAGTCATTCTTTCAACTTTATTCCTCATTCCTCTCCTAATTCTCTGTATAACAGTCTGGATTTTTCTTGAAATTAATTGTTTTAATTATGGCAAATGGCTTGAATGGCTTCTGTGTGAGGAAAGAATTAAAACTCTGGGACGGTTTAGTGTGGAGAGGGGACATAAAGAGGGCACATGATGGAGATATACAAATAATGAATTGCCTATACAGAAAGTAAATCTGGTGCTTTCACTTATCCTTTCTTATAATACAAGAACCAGGGGACTTATAATGAAACTGAAAGGCAGCAAAATTAAAACCATTAAAGAAAATAAGTATTTACACAAATGCATAATTAACCTGTGGAATTAATTCCCACAAGAGTTCAGTGAAGCCAAGAGCTTAGTGGGGTTCAGAAAAGGATTAGACATTTATATGGATAATGGAAACGTCTGTAGTTGCATTGGATGGAGTGAGGAGTATAAAGGGAATGCGGGACTGCGGCTCCTGCTGAAGACAGTGACAGTGAGATGAGGTGTATAAAACCTCAGGCAAACTGCACCGGCAAACCACAAACTAACACGGGGAGGAGGAAAATGTCTGAGGTAGGGAGTAACCCTTCAATAATTTTTCATTTCATTTGGGTAAATATGGTTGTTTCATCTTCTCCTGAAGGAGATTATACTGAGATGAGGTGATGTGAAAATTACATGCATTTGTGTACTCATTTTACCCCAACCGAGCCAAAGAATAGAGGTTTTAAGATCGGGGGAAAATGAACTTAGAGCAAACTGACTGTTGTTATCATATACAGTTGTTATCACAGCATTCCTGCAGCAACGATAAATATAATTCATCTTTGAGAACCAAATTAATTTTCACCATCAGATGAGATGTGGTTCAATGGGAACTTTATGGTGACAGTATTACTGGTATTGACTTACTGTGCATGCTGTTCTGCCCATCCAGTGTTTTAGTGTATCGAATTTTTCTGAGGCACTAACATTTTAAATCCTGTAATAACATAATTTCTACAGACATAAGTTGTCCACAGTTCATTGGGTTCCTAAAATAATCCATGTTAGCTTTTCTTGTCAGGGATCTGTGCCAATATTCAGAAGACCAAGGCAATTTGATGACCTACATGACATAATTATTAAGCCTGTTTCCCCCTTTGCTGCTAATATCATTATCTAAACTAGGTTCTCCAAAGTGATGTACCCAGTGCATGTGGGGACTTGTTCTCTCTAAACAGATGTTGCAGAAGAAGATCAGAAATGTAGCAGACATATGGTAGGTCAGAGGTGGATTTCCACTTCTGTTTCGTTCGTTAACCTTTTCAGGATCTCTGCCAAAAGGAGCACAGGGTGTTTTGACCCCTACATTGATGGTCTTCATGAACCCGCTTGTGTGAGTAGGTTTTCTGGTTCATCATCACTGTTTTGAATCAAAGCAGGAATTCTACCTCAGCACTGTGGGATGCTGCAAAAGGCTTCTCATTCATGCTCAATTGATTTTGCAGCAATCTTAAATGTTTCCCAGACCATGTATTTATGACCTGCTTCATTCCGGATGATACTTGAAAGCTCTAAAACATGATGGATATGATGTAAGGTAGTTCAGTAGCTGCTTTTCCTCCCCACAGCTGCATGTCTAAACTGCAATTTGTGTTACTCCTCTAGTAACACAAAGTCTGGATGCTATCACCATTTATAAAGCAAATATTTTAACTTTGAGTAACAAATTATTTCTGCGTCAGAAACTAAGACTGACTCACAGCTTTGAACTGCTGCAGATTTTGAAGATTGTTTGGGTTTAACCAGCATTAGTATTTACGGTTCAAATTGCTTGGGTAGTTAGAAATAAGATTCACTAGGTACTTCAACTTACAAGCCTTCCCTGAGCTTGAAATGTGATAACTATGGGCAGGATAAAGAAAATGTACTAAATAAAAACTCCTTCCAGGCATACTCGCAGCCCGTAGCAGTCCAACAGCCACTGTGAGGACCTTTTCCACCTCACCCTCGCGTCCTTGCTTGCTTCCCTCAGCTGCTTGCTCTTTCTCTAACGTGGGAACAGTCACCATCCTGCCTCAGCAGGGTCTGCTGAGCTTTGCTGGGCAAGCTCTGCTGGCTTTGTAGTCCGTGTTGAGGAGTCACTTCTACGTCTGGAAGAGGCTCCTTTAAACTCAGAGGCGTTCTCAATTCCAGCTGATGAAAATGCACCAGTAACACCTCATTATAAGCTATATTTATACAGAGACTGACATTGTCTTAGGGAGCATGCACAGCTGAGTGTGCCTTTAAAGCATTGTCTTCTTTAAACTTATCTTTTATGTGTTCTTTGTTTGAGAGCTGCTTTTGTAATTTACTTGAAGTCAAATTATGAAAGAATCCTGATCCAAATGAGTCACTGTCCCACTAGATAAGATGCAAGAAATATTAAATGTTCTTATGTAGCTTGCAGATCTGAAAGTGAAATTCATTCTTTCCCTTTAATGCCACTTCTTCCTCTCCATTCTGATGACTCATTTGGTGAAGCATTATGGTGCCAATTTTTTTCTTCTTCTCAAAGCTAACAGGTGTTTCTTGGATTTGCCTCATCTGTCACAAATCACCATAGAGTCCAACTGGAGATTTTCCATTCAGTATTTGGGCAGTGCCTTGCACATTGGTATTCTGTGCCTGGTCCCACCATACCCAGTCCACCCCCAGTGTCACAGTTGAGTGTGGTCATTGCTTGACAGCTGGGTCATCAGATTCACATCGTTGTCTGTGCAGGGTGGATTTATTGTACAGAGCGCCCAGGGCACCTGTATCACATTATGTAAATGCAGTCACTTCTGCCCTAAGTTGTTGTTTACTCTTGGAATGTGATTACAAGCAGGTACCAGTCATGAATTGCTTTGTTTTCTGAGAAGATCAACATTTGAAAATGGTAACATCAACAATTATCCTTATGCAAGACTTTTTTTTGTTGCTATTACAGTGCAGTGAAAGCTTATTATAATAAGTTTGTATTGACCAAATTCTCATCTTTTTAAATTTAAATGCTCTGTCAGAATGAGATGAATTAGTAGATTATTCAAAATACAACACACGCACAAGTTCTCATCAGTCTTTACTTTGGCAGACAGTGCTTACATGCATCTAAAAGCATACGGAGCAAAACTGTCCCCATTTGGTTGGAAATGCCAAACGGCATTTGACAAACATTAATTTGTTTTCATCTCATTGTAGTGCAATATTTTATTTGCAAGATGCTCAGACCTAATTAAAAATATTTTGGACTTATTAAAATCTCATGGAAAATATCAGACTCCTTTAATTGTGATCTGATAAACCAAGAATCCTGTGTAATCGGCCCAATTTTATTCTGAATCTGTTGGAGCAGAAATTGCCATAATACCAATTTAAAAAATACTAAAACAAAAATGCAAGTCCACTTGCTGTTCTGATCTGTTTGGTTTTATGATATTTTCTGTATTTAAATTGTTTCCAGGAAATGCAAGCAAAATAATTTCCTTCAAAATTTTCATTGTTATATATTTCAGTATTTAAAAAAAAATAATAATAAAAATAGCAATAACCATATCCTCATTTTGTGAAAATGATATTTTCATAAAAATGTTATTTTTGTTTTGCTACTGCTCATCATTGTGATAATTCACTTGTATTTAAGAAAGCAGTTAATGTCTTGATGTTGTTTTATATACCATTTACAAACATGTACAGACAAAGTCTTGACCAAATACCACTCTTCTCTTTTCCTTGAAAAAGAGGTATAAAGAAAAGCTAGAACTTTACAGTTTTCAGAAAACCGAATCCACATCCTTTTGGATGAATTATATTTTGAGAAGTCCCAAAATTTAAAAAACAATTTCTTCTGTCTTCTGTCTCTTCAGCAGAGTAATAGGAAGACCAAACAGAATTAAAAGAAGTCTAATGTGGCACTTGTCAATTTAACAAATCATTTCAGTGCGGTTAGAGAACCAGTATAAATTAGACTCGAAAACCGTTGTTGTACTTCCTGAATTTCATCAAGAACTAGAAGGATGAAATAGGGTAAGGAACTGGTGTAATGTGTATGCTATCAGTCCCATGAACAACATAATTACTATTTTTATCATTGCGAGTTTTTTAAGTTATACTTATTTATCATTTATTAATATATTGCTTATCCTACAGCCCGTTATTCGCCATAGCACTGTGAGAGAAGGGGGTGGATTAGTCTCACTCGTCTGGTGCTGCTGTTGTGTGGCAGTCACAGTGACCAATGCACGTGCTTTGCAAGTTTATTTTCAAAATAAAACCACTAGCAAGGTTAATTACAAACAGGAATATTTCGCTGTAGGTTTAGCACTCTTAAAATGTGCTGATTCAGTTGAGAACACTGACAGACTTACTATGAAGGCTGATTATATATACCTTAATTATTATATAATTTAATTCAATATAAATAAGGCCTTCTTGGTATAATGGCTCTCTGCCATTTGTGATTAATATTTCATTAGGCATCAAGCCACGAAAGCACTTAAGCAGGTGCTCAATTTTAACCACTTTAGTCAATTATACTTAGAACTAGGCATATGTTCCAATGCTTTGCTCGACTGAACCACTATTCCCCAAACACTAGCTGACCTCCATGTATGTCGTTTATATCAGTGAATTTGTGTTTCTTATCACGAGAGATTAAAAATAGGAAATTCCTTTATTTCACCCCAAAATTAAATGTCTAGATTTCAAGGAGGAGATCATGTCCTTTGTTACAGCATACAATGTAACTAAGTGAACAGTTTTCCTAAAACCTTGCTTCTCTTTCATCTTTAGACTATCCAGGTGGCAATCAAATTAATGAGCTATGCATTATAGTTATGCATTATCAGTCTTGAGAGACAAGCCAGTATATCATAAGTGCCTGTTGATAGAGGGTAAAGTTTTCTAAACCTTTTTTCCTTGTATTAAATACATTAAAATATTGATGTAAATTTTCCATAATCCATCAGACAAATCTGACTCATTATCTTCTTTTCATGCTGGTCTTTGCATCTCCAGATTTTTTTCCTTCACATTATTTTAATTTCTGTTTTTTGATTTACAGTATTTCAAAAGATACCAGTAGTAAGCCATTTAGAATCATAGGTTAAAAATGCAGGCCTGAAGTCTGTGGTCAATTTAATACACATTTTTCAGTCCTTCAGCGGGTTCTGCTTCTGCAGAAGTCAGTGGCAGAAACCCATTGGAGAAGTGCACTGGAGCAGGACAGGCATTTAATTATTTGTCTCATGGCACAATACTGTGGAGGCTGTTGCTTTAGCTAGAGCTAAATAAACTGGCTTCACAACCTGCAGCAGTATGGCTGTGCTGGTGGAGCTGATAAATTCAGAAGCAGTGGAGCTGGAGGAAACCAATGACCCAACACCAGGGTAAAGTGGCACGTATCTGGTAGAAAAATCTAAATGGGTTTACTATATCACACTATGTAAAACCAAGTGTAAAAAAACACCATAATTGTGAATTTTACTTTTTGTATCTTGGAAGCTCAGCCTGGTGCCCACATGGTGCCTACTCTGACATCTGCTCGCTGAGTGACGGTGCTTCTCTGGGCAGAATGACCAGCGTGTCTACAAACTGGAATCATTCCTCTCCTGTCTGTTGAATTTTGCCATGAATAAAAACATAGAATAATGAGGGTATCCATGTAGTGTGAAAAAGAGAAATGTCAAAATGTTGATGGTGAGAGGTATTATCTATGGCAAAGCGTTGGCCTGAGGTTTCCTGAACACAGACAGCCCTTTCAGAGAATTGGGCTGGGCACAAAAAGAAGGATGGATATAAGGGCTGTGTCTGCTTTCCTTCTGGGGCAGAGGTTTCCTCTGTGTTCACAAAGACTCATACTAAATCCTTCCCCAAAAGTAAATACCCAATGCCACTGAAATCATTGTGTAGGATTTAATTTAAAGCTTTCAGTGGGGATGTAAAACAAAATCTGCTACATTTTGCAAAGCACTTAACTGTTTTTGAAAAATGTCTTTTTCTAAAAGTAAATTATTTTTCTGTGCATGGTGTTGCTACCCTATAAAAGTTATTGTCCCCAACATGGGGAAATTACCCTACCAAATGTAATGTTGGTGTTGACTTCAGGTTTTCAACTCCCTGTGGGTGTTGATGCCAAGAGGCATCATGTGCAGGTGCGTAGCTGGATCTGTACAGTGCAGCAGGGAGGGCGGAAGGATTCAGGATTGTCCTTGTTGCAGCCAGAGAAACATCGAGTTAAGAGACAAGTTCATGAAACAAGTCAAGGTATTTCTTTCAACTATTTATGACTACATTAATATGTGTATCTTTGTTGCCCTGGCAGCCAGGAGAGCCAGCTGGGGTCTCCCAGGCACAGCATGGCTAGCTAGTCAAGGGAATCATTCCTGTCCTGACTGTCTGAAGGGACTTCCCCTTCTTGCTCTGCACTGGTGCGGCCTCACCTCAAGCACTGGGGTGCCACGGTAGTATAAAAAGGACGTAAAACCATTAGAGAGTGTCCAAAGGAGAACAATAAAAAATGTGAAGGGTCTAGAGGGGAAGACATATGAGGAGAGGCTGAGGTCCCTTGATTTGTTCCACCCAGAGGGTGGAACAGGCCAAGGGGAGGCCTCATGGTGGCCTGCAGCTCTCAGGGACACGGTCACTGCACAGAGCCTGGCAACACTCAAGGCTTGACCAACACTCTCAGGCATGTGGTCCAATTTTTGGGTGGTCCTGTGTGGAGCCAGGAGTTGGACTTGATCCTTGATCCTTGTGTGTCCCTTCCAACTCGGGGGTGTTCTGAGGTTCTAATACTGATTTTTGCTTTGAAAAGTGCAGTGTTGTTATACCTCAGTATCCCTGCTTTTCTCTCTTTCCAGAACATTGTATTAAAGGCTTGTCCTCCATTTGTAGTTCCACACCCCGTGATCCTGCTCTGCATCTATTGTTGTAAAGGAAGGAATAGTGCCTTTCAAGAGAGTCACTAAGTATAGCAAATCCATTTTAAAAGGAGTGAGGTTCAAAAAAAAAAATAAATTGATTTCTAATTGTATTGTATGGGTGGAAAGTGAAATAGAAGACATGGATCATATTGCAAATGGCCAATTTGTTCCTGAAACAATTTCACTGTGGTAACAGGCACGGATAGGACTAAATGGTTCAGGATGTATTTGCTACAGCTTTAATGTTTTCAAATAAGAATTTTTATCATAGAAGAGGATGGCTGTGTGAAGGACAGCTTTTGAAAATAGAGTTTGATGGGTTTTATTTGCAAGTATCAATGTCTTTAGAGGAGTTCAGATGAAGCCGAAGAGTTCCTGTTTTTCATCTATTGTAGAAAGGAACAGGATTTATGTAGTGTTCACGTAGTTTGTAAGATATTTGCACCAGTCCTCAGCATCTGATACCTCATCATATGTTGAGAATTTCAGTCAGAAATGAAAGGTCAAGATGCTTCATGCTCAGCAAGGAAAACCTTCAGCTCTGATGGCAGCTGTAAACACGTTTTTCAACACTGTCAATTTATTGGATTATTATATGCATGACAGACAGGATTGTGTAACTATTAAGCCATTGTTGTGTTTATCTGATATCATGAGTGAAAAGATGGTGGCTCGAGAGAGGGAAAAGAAAGCAGGAACTTGTCTAAGATGGCATCTACTGAGTAGCCAGATGGGTGGAAGTTACATCTGGGTTAGAGTTTTTTTTTTCTTTCTTTCTTTTTGTTTGTTTGTTGGGTGTTCTTTTTTTTTTTTCTTCTTTTTTTTTTTTTTTCTTTTTTTTTCTTTCTTACCATGTCACTAAACTGTAGGGAAGGTGTATGGTGTTACTTATAGCAAGTTCTGCGTTATTTTTTGGAAGACATGACAGATTATGTATTCACATAGTTTAGAACTCTATATATGAGATTTTATCAAAGATTAAAGTCTGAATGGCCCACAGTAGGTTACAAACAAACAAAAAAAGCTCATCAAATGTGTGGCATTTTTGTTATTGTATTAGGAGAGTGGTTTAAGAAGTATTTTTAAAACTGGCTTTGAAAATGAGAATTGCTGTTTTCTTCCTATACATAACCATATATGTATGCATATAGTACAACATAACCAAAACAAACAAAAAAAATGCAGGTATCTAGCTAGCAGTAAAGTTCTAATGGATTCCAGTTCACCTTCAAAAGTGTTTCTTAAATCTCTTTCCTGATCAAACCCTAAAATGATTTATAAGAATAAGCATGAAGTTCCCACTTCTACTCAATATAAGGAAGAGTTTTGCAATGGCTCCTGCAGACCATAGCTGTCTGTTCCTACTGAGGACATCGATCCTTTGATATTCCAGTCTCAGTAGCTGTCTCTTTGTCGTCCTTTTTCATCTCAGAACAAAGTAATGTGTTCTTCAACTTTGACCAATGAGATTGGCACTATTGCAGGAGGACTCATCTTATCTGTCCAAGAACCATTAATACTAACAAAAATATGTTCTAAATGAGACATTTATACAAATCAATATACATTAAAATGTATGGTGTGCCAAGGCAAGCCAAGCAGAACTTGTTCTTTAATCTTCATTAAAAATAAAAGATTAAAAATTTATCTCTTCCTTCCTAATGCAGAAAAGCATAGTGAAGGGAATGTGACTCGGAACTGTAGCAGCACTTAAATTATATTATCTATACAAAATAGGATTTTAAAAGTGAAGAAAATGGCTAGTGCATTAGAAAAAAAAAAGGCAAGCAAACAAAAGTGTTCATGGTCTGCATTACTCTCTAATGAAAATAGCTTTTTAGGGAGAGATATGGAGTCTATGGCTTGGGAAGTATTATTTTTTTTAGCACAAGGCAGGCTGAGCTCTGGTCCTATATCCACAGGGCAGGCTTTCTCTTTTATCTGTGCATCTGTAATGTGCTCACTGCCACACCTCAGCCTCAGTCAGTTACAAATGTCAAGGAAAATTCTAGGCATAAATATGGAAACCATATTTTGATGGGAAGAAAAACATAAAAGAAGTGGAGGGGAGGATGAAGGATGTACTGATGCCTTGGGTCTGGTTAGCTGCCAGGTAGTCTTGGGGAAATGAAGTGTTGGAGGTGTCTGCATCAGCAGAGGGGCTGGGAAGCATCGGTTATGTTCTTGCTGGGGAGATATGGTATTAGGGCGTGAAGTAGGAAGTTTGGGGTGTTCATTATTGCTAATCTGATGTCATATATGTTTTTAGTATGTAGACTGAGGTGTTCATGCATTTGACAGTGGAAAGGCAGCCTTAGTTGAGAATAGTGACAGACCACAACTTTCACACCCAAGGAAATGGTGCGATTGGTGGCTCGCAGTAAGCTAACATTGCCTTTGTCCTTTCCCTCACTGTACGCTTATGTTGCAGCCTGATTAAATATATTACTGCCACAAATGTTTCATCTTGTAAAGTGGCATTTGCAATAAAACCAAAGAAATAATCAGAACTTGAGTAAGGTGCAGCACCTAACCTATAGCCTCGGGCAGCCTGCACCAAGCTGCATTAAATAAGCTGACAAGGTAGGCAGGGTGGAGGCTGTGTGTGGCTGAAGCCTTCATTAATAATCCTGAAGTATTAAGTAGGAATAAAAGCACACTGCTACTTTTCCATTCCCACCTCGGTGCCATTTGGGTAATTTTTTTCCTTTTTCACTTTCCCCTTGGCAGCTCTCTGAATGATTTCTGCCCGTGACATGTTGTTACGATCACTCCTTGCTTGCCGCATGTCAACCAGCACCCCCAGGCCAAATGCACCACGCCACCAGGACTCGCTCCATGCACCCTAGGAGGAGCAGAAGGGGACTGCAGCCCTTGTTCTTGTACTAAATTGTAAGCATATCTGCTCTCTAGCAGATATGGGACTAGCTAAAGTACTTTGCAGTTGTTACTGTTCTCACTTTTTGATGAAAGCAATTGCCTGGGAGTGTGAACAGTGTGAGGCAAGTCTTTTACACCAAGGTTCAAGGAGAGATTGGGTAGTCTCTGTCAGGGGAGATTCTGAAAACCTGTCCCGTTGTGAGGAAGTGGATCAACCAGTGCCATAGTTACTCAAACAATTTTCCTACTATTAATTTCCTTCCCAATCCACAAGGCAAATCCATCCATGGCTGAGTATCAGGGTAGTCCTGTTTTCCGTCCTTTCCAACTCTTTCTTGCCCCATATCAGAGAAAACCAAAGAGCTTAGCATATATACATATGTTTTATTCTTACTCTTTATCACATACCTGAGTGCAGGGTTGGATTTCTTCCACCTACGCATTTGTTTTCCATATTTCTTAATTTTAAATGTGTTATACACAAAAGGAAAAGGATGTTCTAGACGTACTTTGCATATGAATGGGCACAACATCAGCACATCCCTTTTCTTTCTGTGTTGGATTATTCTTCAAGGTTTTGTCACTGTCAACAGCTAAGGCACCCATTTTTTCAGTAAAAGGAAGGCTTGCACTTTATTTATTTTTTTCTCCTCCAAAAAGCCTAACTAAGAGGTAAGTTAGTCTGGCTCTTAACAGGAGTTATTACACTGTCTGTATTATTTCCTTTTAAAGTGTGCAGTTAAAGCTTAGAACAGTGATGCAGCCCTAGCCCCTCGGTCCTGGAGGCTAACTAACCTGATCTTTTCAATTCTTAAGTGTCATGAGCACCTGGATTAGACTTTTACCCAAATCATTTCTTTCATCAAACTCATTAGCTGCCACCTGAATGCTTTGACTAATCCCAAGGAAGCAGTGTGAACATTTTCATATTTGGAGGAGATTCTTGTTGCAAGTGAAGCAGGATAATTGAGGATTTGTGCCTCACATGCTGTGTCAGCACACTTGTCTTTCTAATTCTTTCTAATTCATTTTAAGGGTAAAGATAAGGTGTGCATATGTAACTGCCATAGCACAAAGTATTTTATGAAGAAAACCCCAGATCTCAACATTTCTTTTCTCCTTTGCTTTCCATGTTGCCTGAAACCAACCTTATGATTAACCAGCGCTGTACAATGCAGCACATTCTTATTTTGATTGTTCTGTCTATCATTTTGATGGAAATAAGAGATCGATTGCATGATGAGCACAAACATTGGAGTGTTTTGTAGAGCCTGATAAGAAGGCTTTTACTGTCAACAATGGCAGCTCGTACATGCAGCTTTCACTTCAGGTCAGGCTCTTTCCTTTTGCCCCTGCCCTCATTAGGGGTCCTCTCCTGGTGGTAGCGAGCAGTGGGAGCAGCAGCTCCCAGGTGCCTGCAGCAGAGTGGGAAGGTGCTCCTGAGCACTGGGAACATGCAGCTAGGAATTCCTAGGTAATTCTCAGGAGCTCAGGTGGGCCCTTCATTTTTCCAAACCAGCGAAATGATTGCTTCTCCTGCTGGTAATTTCCCCAGGAGCAGGCGAAGGTCAGTGAATGTAAACGTTATTAAATGCAATAGAAATTACTCCAGTTTCTTTGAAATCCAAAGAGATTCAGACTGCCATCAGCATCTTTTAAGAGATACAGATTAATTTTGAGCAATTAGGATATGAATAGTCTGATAGGTTTAGATACTTAGATTTAAGAAGAAGAAAATGTAGGTGAGTGCTTGCTGGGAAGGGGAGCAAAAGGAGGCGTACAGGAGAGTGCTGTTTCTCTTGGAAGCTCAGTTCTGAGAGAAGCAAGTGGGCAAGATTATCTCTGGGGGTAAAAATGAAACCAGATGATTTGCATGAGAATTCAGAAGGATGTCTTTGGTGTAAGTACACCAACTGATAATCACTCCCCAGCCCTGACCCCAAAAGACCCATGAAATATGTAATTTCTATAGCCAAATCTGCTTGTCTCTGCTTAATGCTAAAAATATAAGCTAGCAAAGAGATGATGCTTTGCAATGCATCGTGTAACTTTTTGTAGGAAAGAACGTCATTCTCTTGGCGTACAAGTAGCTCCAACTGCAGTTCTCCTGATTTAGTGCACGTGAAATATATTCAATTTCTTTTTTTTTTTTTTTTTTCCCTCAGAAAATCTATGCCTGAGGTGGGCAGAATAAAAACTGGAGAGGCACCATTACTTTTAAATCAGTATGCTAAGTATGTCAAATAGCCTATGCATACTAAGTGATGATTCACATTTTATTTATTTTCTACAATATGTTGACATTCAGACACTAGTTAGGATGCTGATATCCTTAGGCTCAACCACTTCAAATACTGGGGTGAGAAGCAATTTTCATACAAGATCAAATTTCAGAGTGGTAAGCTATCATTTGATGTCAGGAATTTTTATTAAAGAAGGTTCCTTGTTTATTGTTTTCCATACAGTTCTGTATGAGGTACGGCATTAAAAGATAGCAGCATGGGAACAGAAAAAATTAATAATCATTTATATCTGTATCTGTAACCTGTGATATATGTGATCATATATATGTGGGAAAAAATTCAATTTCAACATTTAACTGTTCAGATGAAGTAGCAACAATCTTTATGCATGGACACAAGGCAATTATTCCAAAATCTGATAAGAAATTTTAGAGGAGGGTATTAGAAAAATCCTAAGGTGGCAAACATTTTACCTGAGTTCCCTTAAAGAGGCTCAAGGGCAGAAAGAATAGGTAACATATCTTTTACATAGAAATAACTTCACATTCTGCATATAATTGAGATAGTGTAATGTGAAAGATGGATTTGAAAACCTGGCCTTTATATAAAGATATTGTGTTTCCTTGAAGTAAAATGTTATACATCATCCTAAGCCCTGCAGTGGAAAAGCCTAACATGCATTGCCGAAAGCAAGTAGAAAAGACATCAAACTGATAAAGAGACCATGTTAAATGTCAGAAAGAAAACTCGCAGCACTTACTGCATATGGGGAAAAAAAAATAGTGCTCTCTATTACCAGTTCAAAAATAGAAAAACTTACCATTAATGACAGAATTTATTGTTACCAGATAATAAAAATAAATTAGAACTGTTAAGGCGTAAATTTCATTGCAGATGCATGAGTATTTGCTGTAACTGGCAAGTTACGACTCCATTATGTGACACAGCATGAGGGTCCATTTGTGGAGTGTTTCATGTTGTTTCATGTCAGTTCTTACATTTACTGTCCATTTTAATGCTTGGTCTAGTTGATTTAGTATATAGCTTGAATTAATTAACTACTTCAGCATTAAGATTATCTCCAAGAGCCAAAAAGTTATGTTTCAGTGTTAATCATAGAATAATTAGAGCTTTTTCATTTGAATTTTGCTATTGGAGATTGAAGACTAGTGGACTGCCCAGTAGTGCAGAGTGTTACTGAGTTTTTCATTTAGTGCAATCTAGCAATTATCTACAATTCATACTGGAGGCTAAATACATAACAAATTATGCGACTGTACTAGGCTTATAATTAAAAAACAATCCCAACACAAACATTGTTATTTATGGTTTAAAATAAAAGCTTGTGTTCAATAACATTATTCTGCTATTTTCCTGCACTGTAATTTCTCCTGAAAGATTTTTGTGCTCTATAATTTCAGTGTTCATCCTCCTGGTTAGATTTTTTTTGAGATTGTTATTACAGATACTGTTTGTTCTGTTTTTTTTTTTTTTTTTTTTTTTTTTTGAGTAAATGGAAAGATACCTGTGAATCCTGTGGTAAGGGGAATAAACTTGAGAGGCACATTTCTTTCCCAATACAAGGACTAGTTCTGAGTGTGTTATATTCATGATGGCAGGTAATATCATTCCAATATTTCACAAAAGTGGTATCAGTGATAGAGAAAATGATAACGTCACCTTTTGGATATGATATCAGCAGGGCATTGGAAGATTGTGAGAACAGATTTTTTCTCTCTCTCCCCTCTTAGCCCCTGCGCTCCCCAGCTAATCCAGTTTTGCTTTAGCATGGGAAGTACTGAGTGATGTCAGCTGCTGTCAGCAATGTTCATTTCTGTGCCCCCACTGCCCAGCACAGTGCTGTCCTGCACCACCTTCTGCAGCACAGAAATGCTACTTGATCTCCCTGAGTGGTACCATTGCTCTGCAGAAACTCAGCAGGGTCCAGCTGTGTGCAGAGCGTGACATCCATTTAGCGACAGTGGGACAAGATCAGAAGCTAATGATTTTGGAATCATTCAAAATCACCTGCATAAAAAAAAATAATTGTTATTACTGTATCTACAGTATTCATATATGTGAGGGCATGTCACCCTCATGGTTACTTATTCAGAACACCAAAATCCCTGCTGGATGGTCCATGCAGAGGTCCAAACACCCACAGAAAAGCCCTTGGTGAGCCCTGCTGCCTGGGTGTTTGGGTTGGAGTAGCTGTTTGGGAATCAGTGCTTTGCTTCCTGGCCATGGGACAGATCTGGCTTCTTCTCCCTGCACTCCCTGTTAGAGCAAAGCATCCCTGTGGAATTACTTTCTGTTGCGAGCCGTGCTTTGATTGCCTCCTATGATTTCACACAGTTTGAAGCACAGTTTACGGTAATCTTCATTTAACAGCCTCTTCAAGACTGGTCAGATTTCCAGCTAAGAAGCTCTTACAAACCTCAGCTAACGCTTTTTGTCTCAGAATGAAGTAAAAGATTTTGCCACCCTTGATTGTAAGATAAATGGATCAGATATTGCTTTCCATGAGAGATTTCCCAGGATTTTCACTTGCATCTTGTCCCTGTATTCCCTTGATTTAAAAGGTGATGCATTAACTTATGTGTTCAAGTATTTTATATTGCTTGATGTTATCTAGTCAACAGGCTCTCTCCATTTCTTACTGGGTTTGTTTAATTGTGATTGCACATCTCTTATGCCTCCAAGTGACCTGCTGTGATTTGTTTATCTAATCACAGAAGGGTCTGGTGGTTTTCAGGAGCACTGCTGCTCTTAAAAAATAGCGAAAAAGATGAACTTGCTTGTATATTTTAATGCATATTTAACACTTCTGGCCCCATTATTTTCCTGAATAATGTCCCAGTCTTGCAGAGACTATAGAGTGTGTTAAATTAGAAGCTGCTTGTAGTTTGTGGATTCCCTGTTTAAATGTTTGCAGTGTTGAGACATTAAATGCCTAAATACACGTGATAATCTTTAGGACAGAACATATTTTCCTTCCCTGTTTACTCACTGAAAGCATACTGAGGTGAAACTAGGTCTTTAATTCTTAGCCTAAAGATGAGACTAAAGGATTAGTCTTTAATTTATTTTAGACTGGAAAATTTAGCTTTTCAAAAGTGTTCAGCAATACGCTCTCTCCTGCTACCTGGAATTGGAGATTTGCACATTCCCAGTCTTGTGGGAGCTTGCTTTCTCACTGAGGCTTGTAAGCAGCCTTCAGGAATGATTTTTTAGTTTATCCCCCAACTTTCAAAGTAGTGTGGATGAAGTTACTGAGATACCTTAGGAACCAGCTCAGAGCTCTATCAATATTTTGAGACTTCACAAGTTCAATTTCTGTTGCTGGGCTTCTTTTTCCCACATGTCTGCACATCCCTGGGAGTTGGGCTAACGTCAAAGTACGACAGCACTGCATGAGGCTCTTCCAGGACTTCTGGCTTGGCATATGTTGTACAGCTTTTTGAGATTAAAAAGTTGCCTTCTGCAGATACAGAATCCTGTAAGCCCAGAATATGAAGAAAACTTCTAGAAAAAACTCTAATATTCTGTAACTGTATTTAAACAACGTTAGAGGTAACAGGTCAGGTAATACAGAGATTTTGCATGATGATTATTTCTCTTGCGAAACTCCTTCAGAAGAATCCCACAGCACCTTTCATGGCTGCGGTTGGTGGCTACAGAAGGTAGTGGCCACAGCACTAAGAAACTTATTTTCATACCCTGCTATCAAGTACATTTTCAAAATACTGACCTTCATGCTAGTCTAAGTGTGAGCGCTGAGTTCACCTTTGGGAGGAGGTGTGCATGTTTCTGTATATAAAACGACATCTCTGTAAACACAGCTTGTTCTTCTGCTTGGAGAAGAAAGGCGTGCTGGATTCCTTCATCCTTCAGCATGAGACCAGCAAAAAAAAAACAAAAAGACAAAAACAAACCTATTTCATGCAGGACGTGAGGAGAGAGGCAGTGCTGTGAGCATGACAAGGATGGAAGAAAATGGCAATGCAGCAAAAATGACAGAATCACTCATTCCCAGCTGCCTGCATGAGCCCAGGTGCTGAAACTGAGCTGTGCTGAAGGCTCAAACCTCGTGGTGCACCTTGAGTCCCTGGTGTTGAGACCTTGCTCCTCTCTCATCTTGTTCCCTGTGTCCAGCTTTGTCCAGCTTTATGGAAAAGAGATCTGTGCATGCTTTTTTCTAGGTTTGGTTTACAGAGATTGAAATGCCACCTCCTTCCTTGTCCTGCCTCATGTTAAATGGCAGCTAAAACTTATTTAAACTTATTTTAAAGTATGTACTAGGAACAAACTAAGAACATACTCAAACTCTTTGGGAGCCAGCAGCTTTTGGCAGCAGAAGGTACCTCTACCATTATGAGTCATTGCAAGCATAAAGAGAAATGCACTGAAACCAATACAAGACCAGATTCAGAGAGTGACTCCATTTTGGCAGCTACATTTTATTTTGATTTCATTTTTCCTAAGGTTGCTGGCACCTTGCTAACGATAGACAACACTGTTTTAAATTCTCCATCACAGAAATGCAACAGACAATGTAAGGAAGACAATGATTGTGTTTTGGCACTATGTTTTACTTCATTGCATTCCTCTGGACTGCTAAACTGAAACCCAGAAGAGTCAGACCTGGGCTGGTAGATACTGGGAGTGCTCCATTTAGCAGCTGTACATGGACCCCAATTCTTAAAAAATCACAGAGCTTGGTAAAGAGGTAAAACCTCTTTTGGTTGATGTGAAATTAGGAAACAGAACCAGATATCCCATGATATCCACTTTAATTTTGGAACCATTAAGATTTATGTGGACTAATTTCATATCCGTATCTGATTTCTATCCACACCTCATCATTCTTTTGGAGGGAAGGATGAACATTGCCTTTGTGGCATTGTCGTGAGACAACACAGGTACTGTTCCCCTGCATGCCAGCCACAAACTGCACCCTAGCATTGCTAATGTAAATTCACAGAAATGTACCGTGGAGTGGCATTTGCAATTCAGGATGCTTTAAAAAGAGACTTTGCATACATTTACATTTTGGTCGTGTGCTGGGAGCATGGGCTGGGGTTGTGCATCCCCGTGTGCTGCGTAGAGTCAGGGCATGGAATTTTGCTGCAGCTCTGCTGGTGCCTTCCCACTTTGAGAGGCTCTGCAAATGGTCTGGAGGGAGCCAGTATTGCTGATGACTGCAAGTAGTTTTGCATGGCCTGTACAAACAATCTGGGTTCTCATAAGGAGCATTTTTAGAATCACATTTTGACTCTGCATAGTCTGTAATAAAGAGAAACAATTCCTGGTGAGGGATTCTCTGTGTATGTGCGTGTGTGAGTATTCACATTCAGCATAATCGAAAGGTTCAGGAAATAATCCTTCCTTTTGACAAGGAGGATTGGAACCACAGAGGGGTATTGACTAGGACAAATACACCATTTATTCAAAAACTCTCCCTCAATTATCATTTCAAATTTGTTTGCATGAATTCTGCCTGCCTGCCTGCAAATAGGGCTTGCTCACAATTCTGAGCCAAATTTTAGTTCAATACAAATCAGAGTAGAGGTAGCCATGATGGAAATGCAGCTTTTTATCTGAGTAGAAAGTGTTGAAAGAGTTTCACAGCCAAACGAAACCATTTGTTTGCTGTTTTGTAGTCAATGTTTAACAGCCTTCCTTTAGTACAGGCTGTTCATGTAGACGGGGTGGGGGGGTGGAAACTGGTCATCTAATGCCAGTGGTTATCTGCTGGATAACCAGCAGAGAAAATTACCAGAGGAGAAAAGTACGTTTATCTCCCTCTATAAAAGGTTGTTTAAAAAGTCTGCAGATACTCTGACAAAAATTGCTAAATACTTTAGATTTGAGGAGGAGGAGGAGAGAAATCTGTGTTAGGCTAGATTTGGAGGTTATTGTTGGCATTCCTGTTCCTGTCCTTGTATCCTTCTGAAGATATGAAGGCAATAAAATATTTCCTGAAATGAAAGCCCACTGAGCTGCACTTGTGGCCAGGCAAAGACAACAACCAGCTCCCTTCACCAGAATGGTTCTGAAATTACCAGATCCCATATGGAGCTATGGCTTTGGGGTTCTTTCTTTCTTTCTTTCTTTCTTTCTTTCTTTCTTTCTTTCTTTCTTTAAAGGGAATTTTCATTCTTTAAAGCACATTCAGTAATTCAGTAGGTCATCATTTTAGATGCTTACCAAACCCTATTTTTTTCATGTGTGTTTAGTAGTGTTTGTATCATGCTTCACTCTCAGGTCTTCTACACACCTTTCTGGGATGATGTCATAATTAAATAGGATCAGAAACTGAGGTTAGGGTGAGGTTTGTTCAATGTTGTTTTTAAAAATGAAGGATAATTATTTTTAAAGCATTCTGTATTTTGTATCCCTGTCCTTTTGGTGTTTGAGAATATATTTGTGTTGTAAAATGTCTTCTAAAATTTGATTTGTTCTGAAAACCGTCAGCATTTTCCCTTCTAGCAATTGTGCTCTTTAGCAGTTTCGTAGCTCTACAGAGGGGCAGTCACCAGGTGTCTGGGCACTTCCATTACAGGTTATGCTTTGGGGCATCAAGTTGCAGCGTCGTTAAAAGCTTTCCAATTACCAGTAAACAGGCACACAGTGGCTTTTTGTTACCACATTTGAAATGTTAGAGAGTGTCTTTAATCTCAATATCATCAAATTGCCTTACAAAACTTATGATTATTTTGTGATAGTAATGAACAGAGAGGCATAAAAGGAGGGCTTTAGACTCATGGAGGTTTCCAAAGAAAATTTACTATGACAATGGTGGTAAGAGCTGTAAAGCTGCATTATTTGGTGCATTGATCTGTCATCCATCTTTTGTGCTAAAATTGTCTTAGTGGAGCTAATTACAGCTTTTGCAAAAGCTATGCTCAGCAAATGGAATGACTTTCACCTGCTTCAGGTGTGCTTTAGGGGCAGTCTGGTTAGCAGCTGATTGTGGTACAAGCAGAGAGCAGTGCAGAGCACAGGGATTTAGATGAAACAGCACTAGCTGCTGTAGGAACCCATTGACTAAGTAGGGAAAATGCAAATACCCTGTGAAATTTCTTTGAGTCCAGTCAGCACTGCCTCCTTACATGCTAATCTCACTAATAATGCAGGACATACGTTGTTCATTCTTACAGCCTTTCATCTTCACCAGCTAAATGGCATGGGGCCAATAAATGGGAGGAGGAGAACTCTGAGATTTTCATGTGGTTGAATAAAAATACATGTAGCATTTTGCCTATTACTATTCTTTGCCTATCAGCAAAGCAACAAAGTTTCATGAAATTATATCTACAACAATAATAAGCCTGAAAAAGTATAATAAAAAAGTAAAGAGAATACTTTCAGTTTTTGGCAGTCTGTTGTGAAAGCAGGTGGCTAGCCCTAAATCTCATTCCTGTTTTTTTATAGTGTAGCAGTAAAGAGGAAAGCAGACAACATTGTTACCCACTGAGTTGAATTAAATTCAGATTTGTTTCAGCAGGGTATTAATGGGGTTCCTCTGAGAGTGAATCTCTGGCTTTGAGTTTGTTACTGGGCTGAAAATCATCTGGACAGTTGTTTTTCTTTTAGTGGTCAAGTTTTTATTTCTGTATTTATTTCTGTATTTATTTATTTTATAATTTCTCATTGCTAAATTTAAAATCCAGGTAACTCGACAGTTTTCCTTCTGACAAGTGCATTCTGAAAATGATCTGAACCATAGGACAGAGCAGCTCAGTCATCCATGTCAGGCCACCTGACAAAATGCCTTCTCTAAATATTTTAAAGAAATAACTTTGAATCAAAGTACAGGTTCTTCCAAACAGGTCATCACACAGACATTCCATGGCATTATGAGCCTGTTGCCTTTTTCACTTTTCTCTTTGGTTACTGGTTTACATAGAGTAAAACCCATGTACATATGTTCATAAGGACAGCTGTAAGCTGATAATATTAAATGGAATAGTTAAAGTGGAAATATTCTATATTGCCCCTACTGTATCTCCTTTTTCTTTTGATAAAAGGTTTAGTTTCAATATATTTTCTAGGTCAGTGGGAAGACTGCTGTAGTAGTATGGTTGTCTGACTTTACGAGCCATAGTGTATGGTCATACAACTCAACTCCCATGACATTTGTTGTGCATTTGTGAACCTTGTAGTTAGTTACTACTGTTTGAGGTAAATTGAAGTCAACGGTGGCTTTCAGCAGCATCTTGTAGAGGCTGATCTGTATTTTTAGCTTTGTCCTTCCTTAAGGTAAGAGTATTTGAATCACATATGCCAATATACTTCTATTCCAGCTAGTGAGCATCTATAATCTTTAATTTTTTTCCTCACAGCTCCCATTTTTTAAATCTTTGAAAATAGCATATATGTCAAGATCCAGGAAGTAACGCTAAAAAAGCAAATGTAATGTAAAATATATTGTTCCTACAAATACAGCAATTGGGATGAGTGCAACACTGATAATATTAACATATGGATTAGCTGATTATTTTTATCTAGCATCCCATTCTAGTCAGTCATTTTAATTTTGTATCTAGTATGCAATAAGATTTTGGATTTTTTTTTTTTTTATTTTAAAGAGACAAAATCTTAATTACAGTATTATTTTAGGAAACTAAATTAGCATGGGTGCCAAGATGTATGTCCTCACACAGGTAGCACTTCATTCCGTTAGCAAGACTGATAGTAGAAAAATTATTTTATGAAATTAAAACACAGAAAAAAATGTGCATGAGCCTATTACTTTATGCAGATACTTCATTAAGAAATCTTATTTTCCTTCTTAATTTTAATGGTGAGTGCTTAATTTATATAATTTAAATAATTTTAAAATTAACAGTGTTATGGAATTAATTTTTATTTAATTGTTTCAGACTTTTGTAATGAGAGTAGAATGTTTCTTAATCCTAAACCAGAAACTGACCTGGCAAGGATAATTGGATTTATACACAAAGACAACACTTGACGGCAGATATTATGAAATGATTAATGGCACTGATGGTTCAATACCTAGTGACAAAACAGATACAGGAGATAAAATAGCCCGTTACCTTTGTTTTCTTTCCTCTGCTAAAGAACTATGATGATAAGAGTGTAAAGGGGCTCATTTCAGCAGTAATATATATATATATATATATATATATATATATATATATATATATATATATATATATATATTTAAGAAGGCGTATTTTAAGATTTTCTTTCTGATGAATGGAATTGTGCTAAAATTTCGACAGCTGTCTGATAGCTCTAATGGAACTTTCCCATGCTTAGAAATTGGTTGCTTATAAAATAAGTTTTGGATGAATTAGCATAAATGCGTCCCTTATCTGATCTCCCAACATACTTTCTTACACCCTGAACATCTTGCCTAATTTTCAGTGCATCAGTTCATTCCTTTCCATGAATATTTCTGACTACATATGAAAAAGATAACTTGGTATAAATTTAAGTGCCAGGTATTTCAATCTGTGGCCTTGTTTTGTGAGGCTGATGAGTGATAGATAAAAAAAAGAAAAAAAAAAAAAGGTAACCAAGGTGTTGTGTGATATTGCTGTCTGCGTAGTTTGTGATGTCGCTGTGGACAGGTCACAGTTGTGGTTTTTCTTTGTGATACATGTGATGTCCCAGTACATCTGCAGTGGCTGGTTTATCTCGAAGTGGCTTGCATACTGGTGGAGTTGTGTGTGAATCCCTTACACACTGCACTCCGTCTGAGCATAAGTAGCAAAATGAGTTTGTTTGGAAATTTGATAAATGGATGAGCAGATGGCAGTTCGTACGTGTGATGAACTGATTTGCAGTGATTAAGACAAGTGTAAAATTGGATTTTGAGCATCTTAGAAAGTGCACAGTTCTTTTAGTTACTTAGATTTCATGGTAAATAAAAGTTCAGTGACAATTCTTAAGTTTGGCTGAAGGGAAATCTTTAATAATCCTGATAACTGTCTCACTTTTTGAGTGATGTAAATATTATGATTTCCCATGGTAACAAAAACAAGAATTTACCAAAAGCGTATTAGTAAGAGTAGCTTTATCCAACTGAAACTAGGAGTTTAAATGGACTGTCATTATTTGTTTGAAATTTTATTTCCAATTTTATGTGAAAAAGTACTTTACAGAATGAAGATTCAGGCTCTGTCTACAATTTGTAGGAGTTGCATATTACTGTATATAGATGTGGAGATCTCATACCTGTATGATTAAATGTGTAGCACTGGATGGATTTTCAGTATTTAATCAAGTTTGCCTTTTGGCTTCAGCATTGCTTTCCTAACTCTGGGCTTTTTAATACATCTTGACTACATATTGTGAACTTCAGCTGTTGTTGATATCCTTCATAATTTGCATTAAGGATTGCTGTATAGGTAGGCATGAATCAGATGACACAAACCACCTCAGCTCCTAAATGTCTCCATGTTTGGTTCCTTCAATGCCCTGCACTCAGGGGCCTATTTGAGTGCAGTCCCAGTGGCAGTTTGTGTCCTTAGGTGCGGCACAGCAAGTACTGCCAGGGCATCCACATGCACCTGCACCAGCATTTAAAATTCTGCCTCACAAACATCAGCAATTGCATATTCACCTCAGATCTGCTCTTGTATATGTGTTGTGGCTTCTCTCTGAACGAACACTTCCAGTAGATACTATCAAGGGGAATGCTAATATGTAGTCAACACATATCTCGACCATTTTTTCCAGTCCAGCAGTATAAATGTAGCCAGCCTCCAGTTAGGAAAGTAACATGCCATTAGGCAGCCGTATGACTGTGTTTTTGTACTTTTTTTGATGCTAATTTTGTACTCTAAACAAACTAATTTCCTGTAATCCAGAAGTCCCCCAGCCCAGCTGCGGCCCTCTGATAAGGATTACTCTGGCCTCACAGCTGCCACACAGACGCCCAGTTTAGGAATGGGTCATCCCATGCCTGGGGCACCAGGGAATAATTAGACTTCACTAAGATGGCAAGTGCTTGTTGTGGGCATGGGCTCTGAAGTCATGTGCTGTTAATTAAATCTGACTTCAAAAACCCTCTCAGAATGCCCAGAATCGTGGTCAGTAAGGACTGGCTCTTCATTTTAATTGTGCAGCTGTAAAAATGCCAATCTAGACTTTACACTATGAAGTGTAGAAATTCAAGGTTTCCATTACCAATTTTATCACAAATAAAACATTACAAATCTTAAAGTTAAGGTAGCTTATGGAGATGCTGACTGAAAGAGACTTCTCCCTCGGCTGCTCCATCCCACCGCCTGACCACGGCTCCAACCACCACCAGATCAGGTCAGCTGTGCCCTTGTCTTGTTAAATCTTGAGAACTGCAAGGATGGAGATGAGTTGCCAAGCTGAATTTCTACATTAGCTAGCCCCCAAAAATCAGAAACCGAAACACAAGTGTCTGAATTAATTTGTATTTTCTCTTTCTATTCAAGCTAACATCTGTGGCCTTTGAAGGAATCTAGTGAAAGGGAAACGAGCAGGATTTTGCATAAGTAAATTCATTAAATCTAGTCTCTGAAATTCTGAAGAAACAAACAGATGGTGAAATTGGTACTGCCTGAAGTGTCAGTACATGAAATAATGGTAAAATACACATATTTGAGAAAAATACCTAATTTCTGTGTGCCACTATCTAGCGAAGGCAAAATGGAATTAATGTAATGATCATTTGGAATATGTTATTCTGCATTTTGCTTATATAAATGCTGTCAACCGAGTGCTACACAACATTTACCTTATTCACAAATGTGAATTTTAATAGAATGTTTTTATTTGGAAAAGATATTTGCATATGCACTTTTTTTTTTTTTTTCCTGCAAGATAAATTATTCTCTTTAATACACGGGAGAAATAAACTGACTTCCCACCAGCATCCATAGAAATGTAGTTCAAAAGTCCTTATGATGTGGAGGGATATTAGCATCTCCACAGAAAATAAGAGGATGTGATTTTTCCTTTTATTTAAAAGAGTTCTCTTTTTCCTTTGCCTTCATACCTGTAACTTATTGAATTTGCAACCCATTTGGTTTTGAAGAAAGTGTAGAAGAAAAGGTGAAAAATTTTTGATATATTTTGCAACCACTAAACATCTTGCATCCAGGAAGTATTTAGGCATGTAAAGAAGATACCACATAAAGTCAGGAAATGTTTGTTACATTTGGAAAAATACCTTTATAATGAAATATATTTGTACATGTTGCATAGGATTTGAGACAATAATTTATACAGCCTAAAGTGCATTCGCCTATTTTCAGTTTATGAGCACAGATATACTGGGAACAAAGATCTACCTTCTGAGAAGATAAGTGCTTTTTAGAGTTCTCTGGGGTCTCTGGGGTTTTAATTAGGGATTTTGATAGCTTTTGTATACTAGCTTCCAAGACCTTTTTACTTCAAAATAAAACTCTTTTTTTTTTTTTCCTCCCTTGATCCATTTTAAGGCCAGAAGTGATGGTGCAAAGAGTCTCTCTGAGTACTAATGAGTGCCTTTCTAAAACTTTGACAGCACATATGGGTAGGTATATGAATATGTAGGGGTATTATATATATCAAATAATTCTAGTAATTTAATGAATCTTATGTTTGTGCCCTGAACATAGGCACCAGCAGGGAAATATAGCAGTGTAGGCCATCCCATTCCATGAAAGTCTTGCAAGGTGAGTGATGGGTATATATCTATCTATCCTGCTGTCTCACATCTGTCACATTTCTTGTTCTGTTGATTAAATTGTGTTGGTTGGTTGTTGTCGAGGTGGTGGGCTTTAAAAAAAATGAATGTGCATAAGGACCTTGGCATTCAAGCTATTAAAGTTTAAATGAAGACATAGCATGCTCCCTGACTGGTTGTAACAGCCTCCCGAGCCCCATCAATCACAGCAGCCCGAGCGGAGGCAGAAGAATGAAGATCTTGTAACAAAATGTGTAAATATATAAACAATGCTTCTTAGGAAGAATTCATGTTGTCCTGCCCTTCCCTCCCAACATGTTTCAGTATCTGCCTCTGCCCCAGGGGCTCTGATTATGCTGTGAAAGCACCCCATGGCTGAACCCATGCTAGCAAGGTCTGGGGCCACCTGCATGGGCATCTCTCAGTGTCTGCTCTTGCAGAGTGGGAACTGAAACCCCTCAGCAGCAGGCAACAAAGAAGACCTCGGTGTTAGCATGTGTCCAGGTGTCCTGGGCCCCTGCGGTGCCATGAGGTGGAAGGCTCTAGGTGCAGTGCTCTGGGTTGAGGGAATTTAATTCTTCTGGGTTTCAAATGAGCGTTCGTTTAGGTATCTCGATAGCTGAGAACGATGCATGCAGTTAAGCGGTTTTATAAGGGTTGAAATTAAATGTCTCAGAATATCATTATCTGACACTGAAAGCTTGTGCCAATGCTGAAACTGGCTGTGCTGGAATTACGAGAGCTGAATTAGATCACATGCTAAGTGACAGGTGAGCTTAATAGGTTTTGACTGACACAAGCAGAGGTGGCATATAAAGACTGCATTTCTCAGCCCTGTACTCAGCCTGATTACAGGCAAGATATTATAAATTCCTTCTTTGTAGAAGAGAAGTGGCTCTGCGAGGGCTCAGCTATTAAAACTGGCCCCCATCATAGGCGCTGAGCATTCAGGGCAATGCAGTCACCCTGAAAAGCAAAGTTTGTTCATGTTTCCACTGCAATTACAAAGCTAGAAACATATCAACAACCATGCCCTTCACGCTGTGAATTCTTTCTATTACAAAGGCAAATAGTCATAAGAAATAAAGAAATAGAAAGGGGAAAAATTGGCTGTACTCCCAGCTAACTATAACTTCCAGAAATTGTGGTTCTGCCCAGCACTAGCACAGACTCAAACAGCTAGAGCAGCAGTGTGAGAAAAACAAGCAGATGAAGAACAAAAGAGAGAATAAAGCCAATGGATGCTGTATAAAAAAGGCACCATCTTCTACCAGTAGTAGTTCTATGGGCCTCATTTTGGCTGAAAATGTTAGGGAAATGCAACAATGAGGTGAAGGTTTTTTAACAGGATGAGGAAGGCGATGGAGGTTGGGTGGAACCGTTTTTTTGGGGGGTTCTGGGATTGACTGGGCATCCTTGTGTGCCACTGAAAGGTGCCCTCCCATTTTATTGAGGAAGGCTAATGGGACTTCTCTGAACTGCTGAAAATAGAAAAGAAGCTGTAGTTACCATGTCCTAGAAGCTGCTTTAAGTGTAACCATCCTCAGAGATCTGAGGTCAGCCTGGGGCACTGTGCAGCTAACATGGGGAGCCTCCAGCTGCTCCAGGCTTCTGCATGCAGGAACTGTAGCTGGCAGCTCCATTGTGTGATGTCTGGGAGGGAAGGGATGTTCAGACATCCAGAGGTACACCAGTACTGCTGTGAGCACACCCAATGCTCTCCTCACTCCTCTTGTGGCTTGGTGAGAAGTGCGCTGTGCTCCAGCACCACGGTTGTCCAGCTCCAGAGGACTGGTGGACAGCTCTGCTGTCAGAAGCCTTGTCAGAGAGTAGAAGTATGCAAAGTTCCTTTTGCTGCAAATAATTCATGGCCTTTAGTTTTCATAGCTGTTTTGAAATGTTGTCTTCAGCTGGAGTTTAGGTGATAGCTCTGTCAAAAGCTTTCTCAGTGAAACATTAATAAATAGTTCATGGCAAATATCATAACACATATATTATAAATATGACTTATCCTTGAAAAAGAACATAATTCAAAGTAATTGTTGACAATGATTCAGAAAGGCTTTTCCCCCACTGCTGTGCATCATCTGCCAAAAGAAACTCCCAAGGCTTTGGAAGTTAGACTCAGCACGTGATTCAATGGGAAACAGATGGCAAACTTCACAGATTTCAGGTTTGGCTATGCTGGGCAGAAAAATTCATTTTTTAAGGTACTGGTGACCTCATTTTTGAAATTGCTGTCAAAGGGTGTTTTTTGTATAAATGTTTAATACTTTAACGTAAAGTGCTTGAATATTGGGGATTCATAGGTTCCTTCTCTGTTCTTTTGTTTAGTTTTTGTCTTTCAAATTAAAAATAGATTTATTCAAAATTTTTATTTATTAAAAAATGTAATCCAAAGTTTTTGCTTAATTTTTAAACCTCTAATAAGATGACTATTACTGTAAGATATATTGCAGCTTTGCAAGTTATGGTCCGTAATTGTCTTCCCTGTAAGAACCAGTTATTTGCATACAGTCTTTATGCCTTTTCTACAAATTGTAGAAAAGGGTTGGGCCTCATAGGATAAACCTATGACGACAAACATGTAATACCAGTGTAAGATGATAAAATTATTTAGCAAGTTTGATTAGACTGATACTCTTCCTCTGAAAGGACTTTACACAAAAGTATTTGTAACTAAATTCGCAATTGAATATTTGTAAAAGCCTTGAAATCAACAGAAGAGCCATGTCTGGTGTCTTCATCCACAAATATATGCCAGAAGTCTTTCTGGATACAAAAAGAATTAATGCTATCCTGTATTTTTGTCTCTTATATTTGACTAAGTTATGAACTAGGAGAGAGTTACAGATTTCTTGGCTAGCATTCCTTGCAACCCTAAAAATCATTTAAGCATCTCATCCTAAATCTGCGTACAGTTAAAATCCCATTTGACTTCAATATGCATTGGGCTTCACAGTTGCAAGCATCACCTGCTGAATTTGGCAAAGAGTACCTACTTAAGTGAACCGAAAAAAATATATATTTCATAATGTTGTCATAGAAATTGTCTTCTGTCATCACAGAACCCCAGAAATTGCCCCACGTAGAGCTAACATTGATGTTAGCTCTTGTTTCCTTGGTTTTTGTATTAAGTATAATTTCTCTGGGAGGTGTGTACCGGCAGTCTTACAGGGAAAAAAAAAAAAAAAATCTTTTGTGGATTTTTAGTCTTCAGAGTAAAAACTCTAAGATGAAGGAAAGAGGTAGTAACGTGATCTAAACTTCCTGCAGCACGTTCTCCTCTGGCAAAAGCTGTATTTTTGCAGATAGACAACTTTGTGAAGATAAAGACATTGACCTCAGGAAAAAAAGCGAGTATGTTTGTATTGGAGTATCCTGACTTTTCTCACAATTTGTGCTTTTTCAGAGGGTGAGATACGTTTGTGGGAAGAGCTTTACAGTGATGCTGCTCCTGCTGGGACAGTGGTACAAGCAAGAAGGGGAGTGCCCAGAAATTCAAGGTGGGCTTCCAGAGTGGTATTGTTGCCTTGTCCACACTGGCTGTGTGAGCTGGGAAGCCTGGGGAGCAGATGTTGCCAAAAATTTTCTGTTTTTCCATTTTGTTTCCAACCGGAACTTTTTAAGCTTGGCAGCAGTTCAGAACAGAGTTTCTCTGGTGCCCCAGAGCCCTTGCAGATCTGTGTCTGTTTTCCAGCTCCTTCCCAGATGCATTTGTGGTTGTTTAGCCATAGCCCCTGTCTGCTCTGCCTGCCCCAGTCAGTCATGGTGGTGCCCACCTGGCTTTCGCAGAGGTTGCTGTGTCTGCTCTGAGGAGACTTCAAATGCTTTAATTGAGGAGCTTCTAAAATCATGGCATTTTACAAAGCCAAGGGTTTCAGTTTGGCTTTGGGCACATTTCTATCAACTTGTAAGCATGTGCTGCAGTTCTTTTTATTGAATGACAGGTGATATTACAGCAGTCAGTCAAGCGGCTGTTTTAAGATGCCTCAGATGATTTGTCTATGCTGCAGTGATTCATAGCTCCATTTTTATTTCATAATAAAGAGAAAGCGAGGAGGATTCTGTCTTCTGCTGCAGTCCTCGCTGTGCTGGATTGCCTACCTGTATCCACAACCCCTTTTATCCTATTTTAAAGTTCAACAGAAAAATAAATGCGAAGTATCACAGGAACTTCTTTATGAAATACGTATCTCGCACATGATTCTGGCAATCGTCTCTTTGTTGTCTGCAAGTTGTCTTTAATACCTGGCTCCGTCTGGAGGGAGATTTTGGCACCTTAAAGCAAATGTGGTGCAAAGCTGCCAAAAGCTTACTTTATCCAAATTCCTCAGTGTTTGAACTATTTTTTCTGCAGTATGTCTCTGCTTTGTATTTCAGCCTGCAGCACGGTCCGTTCTTTGGGAAAACGTGCTGGCTCTGATACATCCCCAGCACCAGGTAGCTAAGTGTGCTAATGACATGTCTTGTCCAGAGCAAAGCATTATTTCTCACAAAATATTACTTTGAGTCATGAAACAGTAAGTAGAGTAAAACGGTGATAGATGAGAGACTTTACATACAATTTCACACTTCAGGTTCTGATTTATGAATGTTACTGATTTTACCAGAGAATTATGTGTTCTGCAGAAATCCTAAGGTTTAATTATTAAAGGTGGTGCTCATGTACAACTCTGAAGTGAAGTCATAGCCTTTTCAAAAGTTTTCCTGCAAAGAATTTACTGGGTTCTACACAGATGTATAAAATGAACTTGCATAGAGAGGAAAAAAAAAAAAAAAAGGAAAAAAAAGAATATATTAATATATTAGTGATGTTTCTGTTTAGGACAGTCCAAAAGACCATAGGTGTGGATCAATATGCAGTTAACACCATTAGATCGTTTCATGCAACATCAGAGGGAATATTAGAAAGCAAATCTAAAATAAAAAAATTACTGTGAGTTGTAAGTAACTCTATGGAAAACATAGAGGCAACTAAAGGTCAGACTGCAAAAGGGTTTCTTTGTGGAGCTCCGTGCATTATATGGAGGGGTAGGTGCATTCTCAGTCCATTGGGAATTCCTCCTGTCTTCAGTCAAGCTGGGATTCTAAATAAAACATGAAAAAATGCTGTTATCATCTAGACCAGCATCCATGACTAAATTTCCTGGTTTAAATTAACTCATGACATTTAGGAAATATTGACTGGATTAGAGAATTCTCAGCTTTAAACAATCAGTAAAGCATCATGGTTAATTCTAGTCACTATTTTTAAAATATCTATATTTTTAACGATATTTTTCTATACCAGTGTCCAAGAATTGAATTTTATCTCTGTCTGCTGGCCTGAATAATACATTTTCAATCTTGTTCACCATGTAGTTTCTAGTAGGCTTTTAAGTTTGTTTTGATTTGCACTGCAAGGAACTCTGAGACTCAAATACAGAATTTCTGAAGAATCAATCCAAGAACAGATCTTATTTGATGTTTTCTCTAGTCCTCTGGAGAAAAATGGAAGTATGCTAATGAAATTGGCTAAAAAAAAAAAATAATATATATATATTATATATGTATATATGTATATTGTAAAAAGAGGAGGGTGACAATATCACAGGGTAATTTGTGGATGACATTTGACAAATAAATAGTAGAGGCTGTATAAAACCTAAGAGCATGAAATGCAGTGTTCTGCACTGAAGGATGAACAATTTGGAAATGAAGAAATAGGAAAACTTTACTGAATGGAGATGATTGATCTGGGACAGGTGTAAAAGATAAACTATACGGATCTTAGAAAGAAAAGGGGAGATGGGAAATAGAGAGCTAATGAATATGGGCAAACATTGTAAATGGTCACTTTATAGTGGCTTAATAAATTACCGCTCACTACCATGGTCACAATAACCACAGTGTGTGTGTTCCCTTCCTGCTCCTGTTGCATTGTGCAATGTGCTCCTTCAAATTGACTGCCACGTGGTGGCGATCCACACACTTCATACGTCTGGATGATCATCGCTGGCCTGACCATGTGGAATCACTAGTTTTTATAGATAATAGAGCTCGTTCCATTGTTTGCCATGTGCATTTCTAGCTTTCCTCCTTGAAATGAAGCACTATGACCCCAAATATTTTTTTTTCTTTTATTTTCACTTTTTATTAATAAACCTATAATCTTACAAAGAAGGACCTTGTTAGTTGGGCAATGATCAGATATTTATAAACTTGAGTTTGACTGGCATTAACTACGCTTTCTTAATTCTATGCTTGATAAGCTCTATATCAATCATTGCCTTATTTGACCTGGAATCTCTATCAGGATGATAATTGTATAATTACCTTGTTGTTCTGCTTATCCCTTTTAAATTTTGTTAAAACACTATGTTTCTTCTGCTAATCCAGTAATTTGCTAGTTATTGAATAATGATAATAAATTGCATTTGTTTAAAACTTACCAAAGGAACGGGACTTTGCCAGTCTGATTTTACAGTGCCTGTATTTAATAATAGTTGCTTGGCATTTTCAATTAATTTTGTAAAATAAACTGACTCATCATCTCATGAACAGAGTAAATCTCTTGGCTTTTAGCAGAATAACGAGTAGTCTACTATACAGTGAATTTATCTGTGTTGTTACTTCTACTGTTTTTGTCTAGTAATGAAAGATTTCTGTATATTTTGCTTAGTTTTCTTTCCATTGTTGTGGTTTTGTGTGTAATGAGCTCATTCATTCATTCTTTATACCAAAATTTTTATTGGTTTTGTACCTACTCTAACCATCTCTCTCCTAGAAGATTTTTCAGTCAGATTCAATTCTTATTACACCATATTTGTCTAGAAAATATGGACTGGTAGCCCCAAAATCAAAACCATCTGCCTTACAGCACTCATCTAGTCAGCACTTCATGGTGCAATTTTCAGTTAGGATGATGCCATAAAAGTCATGTAAATATTTGTTTTCTTCTGGTATGAAGTTACCCTAAAGTAATCTACAGCTATTTATGTTCAGAAATAATTTGTTTTATTTTTAGAGAAATAGCAAACCATCCTGCTGCTGTTGTGTCCCCAATGAAGGCTCTTCCATTTATACTGTGGCACAGAGATGCATTCCTGTCTGCCTGGGGTACCTCCATGCATGTGACCATATCACTACTGGGCCTTTTGACCTTCTGTACTGGAAACTCTTTTCGATCGTATACATCCTCATAGGTTCCTGGGCAGGATATTCACAGGTGAGCTGGAATTGGCTGATAATGCACTGCCTGTGGAATTGTCTCTCTTTCCTTTTTCTTTGCATCCTTGAGTGCTTCCAGACACACACAGAACCACTGGTCCTGCAGTTTGATTATGTGATGCTACCCTAATGTGGGTATCCCACTCATTTACTTTGTTCTGGTTCTGTCCTTGTTCATTTTTACACAGCAAAGAAAGGAAGTGAAGACAACATGACACATCTGCAGCTCACAGCCACCACCGTCACACGATGTGGAGTAAAGCTGCCAAGGAGAAGAGCCTCTTTCAGTCATTTTTCAGGCTCCTTTGTTCATTAGTCACAGTTTTGACAAGCAGCTAACTCTCTTGAAGATTGTCTCCATCTCCATGTTAGAAAGAAATGACAAATCACTCAAAGTTTAGGCAACAAGTTGATCAGAGACTCAGCAGTGATAATGCTGCACTTCTTCCTGGTGGTAACAACCCCAGACACCTACCAAAATAGCTTGTCAGCTCTGCTTCATTCAAGTATTCAAACCACCCAACATACAGGCAGTCAGATAATCTGGCAGACGAATAAAGTGCCTCGAACATGACTGCCTTTGACATCAAAGACTGAACTCCCCATGTCTTCCAATACGCATTTTGTTTGCCTCACCCAGTTGCTATTCATGCCACTTGCTGATTTCCTATCCCCTTCTCGGCAGTATTGCACTGACTCGGTATTGATGGCTTTGAAACTTTAAGATAGCAATCTTTATAGCCTTTCGAAGTGTTTATAACTTGGTTTTTAATGCATATACAGAGCCAAATTTTGGCTATGTAAGTTCTTGAGTCCCAAAGTCACTTGAGTGAGTATCCACATTTAGGAGTTAACAGCTTTCAAAGTGCATTTGATATCCCTTGGAATCTTTTTTTTTTTTCCATTGCTTATGTCACATGGTAGAGGAGAGAGCAGTGGCATAAAAAGAGAAGGTAATGTGTAGTAAAATGGAGAGAGCTATTAAGTGATTCTCCTCAAATAGGAAACTTTACCTTGGAAAATTCACATACTAATCGTAGCTCAGGGACACACACTGTTTATTAAAATGAAATCGGTACTGTAGAGCATGAACTAAATAAAGAAATGATCTTGTGCTCCAGTGACCAGCCATTATGCTATGTAAATACATGATCCCATATGTGCAAAGTGTTGTTAACAAAAATTTGTGTAGTTATTTTAAAGTAGCAACATAGAAAGACTTAAAAAAAAAAAAAAAAAAAGACTAATCATCTCTTAGCTAATAAAGAACTTACCTATTTTTAATAGATTCCACTAGCAAGAGACTAGATGTGTATAAACTGGTATCGCTGTCAGTACTAGTGTGGGTTTTCTTACCCATCAACAACTAAAGTTTTTCTACAAATAACCCTTAACAATCAGAGTGAAATCTAGATTTTGTGTCCTACCAGAAATTCTGACATTTCAGTAGTTATTTTTGCTCTGGAAATGTAAAAGTGCTTCCTTGCAATTCAAAGCCAAGGAGGATCCTGGATATTTCTGGAATAACACTTCCCAACATTGTTCTGTTGACCACTTTTGTTCTGTTAACCACATTTCATTCCCTTATTCTGTTGTTGATCGAGAAGCGTAGGGCAGATACACTCAATCTTGCACAATACACAGTGGACTCTCCCTCCCTGCTCGCAGCGTTTGCAATTGCCTCGACTCAGAATCCTCCCACACTGTGACCTCAGCTGACCAAGCGAGCTGTAATAATAGCTTTCTTCTTTGAGTGAGTATTCATTTTTCAGGATAATCATGACGATTAAAGCCTACCTGTGTTTTGCACAGGAAATAAAAAATAGCCAGTGTTATAAAAATCTGAAGAATGTTACCATCAAAGCTACAATAAGCAAGAAAAATAAAATTGTAGGCTCTCAGTCCTGTGTTTCTGTCATTGCCCCACGGTGGTGCAGTATCAGTTAAATCACTGGGCTTATGCACCTTTGTACTTCTCTGGTTTTAAACTGCTTTGGAATTTTTGAATGAAATCTCCATTCTTTCCACTTAACCTATTATATATTTGGTGTATCTCTAATGCTCTATTAATTAATTCCACCCTTAGAATAAAATGCTAATATAGCGAAGTGACCATGGGGTTTTATCTTTGTGCAACAGTACAATTCACTACTGTTTTACTGTTGTTGAAGCTTAGAAGTGCAGGAATAAATGTAACCTTGTGACTCTTGTGCACTGTGAGTGAATAATAAAATTCTATATTCGATGTTAAAATAGCAGTATAAAACATAAGATACAAACTGATTACTTTATTATTTTTGTAACTTCACAAAGTGCCAAAAATTTAGTTCATAGTTTCACTTGCAGGGTTGATACAGGAATCTAGTTAGCTGTCCTCAGTTCCTTCCAAATTATATATCTGGGGGTGTGTGTCTGAAATACAGTCACAATATCATGTCATTTTTTAGACTTCTTTAGACGGGGATGAATTGGACTGAAATAGCAGAGCTCCATAATGATCAGTCTGGTTTCATACATATTGAGCAAATACACATCAAAGCTAACAGCTCTGAGTGTAAGGGTAGCCTTCTAATCCACCAACCATTAAGGCAAAGCAGAGAGCACATGAAACCCTTCTCTTTGTGGTGATGTTAATCTCAATATTTCTGTTTTTTATCTTCAGAATGCTATTCTTCAATGGCTCAATGCATATTCTGTGAAACAAAATCCAGTGTACTTCCAGTCAATTTGAAAAACTGAGCCGAGATGGAATTGAAGTTCAAATCAAAAGTTGCTAACCCCAAAATGCATTGGTTACCACTTATTTACAGAAACTGTTTATCTGCTGTGTTACTTTTTTATGTTTTCTAGGAACCCAGAATTATGATTCTATGCCTGGCAAAACAACTCCAGTATACTCAGCTTGTCACATAAACCTGCATAAACTCACTGCAGGAACAAGACAGTCTTGCATTACCTGGTGGCAGTGGATGTCATTTGCTGGCAGTCCTCCCATGGAAGTGGCTCAGAAAGCACCATCAGGCTGCTGAGGCCAAAACCATGGTGTCCTGTGGCTGGGGGCCTGTGAGGTGGGGTGCGGATAGGATTTAGTTGCTGTGGATGTTTTGGGATTTGGGGGTTAAACTTAAACCTCCTTTGGTGGAGGGATCCTTTGAATCGGAGCCCAGCATTTGCCTAGGGCATGGCTCAACCACTGGGCTACAATATAAAATACAGGACGCCTAACATCTAATAGTTGTTTAGGTTATAAACTTATGCAACTATTAGCTGCTGGGTGGGACAGGACACCTGACATCATGGACTCTGTGTTTTCAAGCTCTCACCCTATCTGACAAAATTCTTAACATATTTCAGTTTTACACCTCAATTCTTAACTTGTTCAGGTGCAGAACAGGATGTGAATTGACTGAACAGCACTTGTGAGCATCATTATCTGGTTGATGAACCAGGTTCCTTCTTGAGAAAGAAGTGCTGGAACTGCAACCAGCCAACCACTGCTGAAGTATTTTCTATGTAATTTCTATTTGAAATATTCTTTTCAGTCCTACTGTTTCCTCTCCTACGGTCTGATAGACCCAAATCTGTCTTCAGTTTTGCTATTGCTTTAGATATTTCTATTCCCATTCTCACTGTATCCATGATGCTTTTTCTTCTTTTGAAAAGATTCTGCCCCATCCTATCATACTGTTATTTTGTGATGCTTTCCTGTTTACATTTATATCTTTCAGATCAATCTCCACTTACTTGAACAACAGCTTCCCTTCAAATCATAGTGCAGGCATCCCTGTGTGCAGGGGAAGGAATTTATCATTCAAATAAACATGAAGAAATGCTTTTATTTCCTAATCACATTTAAATATTATCTCTTCTAAAAATAACCAATTTAAGGTAGTGTATGAAAATACAAGTTGCTAATGGGTAATACTTACAAATTATTCTCAATCTCCTGTGTTCCAGGCCAAGTCCAATTTACTTAATTATTGGTTGCATCTTATTCTGACTGTGCTACATTTAGAGAGGAAGAGGAAACTGAGACTTTGATTAAACTTTCATAATAACTAATTGCAAACCAAAAAGCAGTAAAATTCAGTTCTGGAAAAGTAACAAATTGGATTTTGCTATGACAGTTTTCTTGTGTGGTACATGCGTAATAGTGTGAAATCACTATGAAATTGCCATTATTATTCTCCTATACGGTACCCAGAAATTCTTTTAATGCACTCTCTCCAGGTAATTTACTCTGGAGAGCAAGGAAGTGTTACAACATGATAAAATGAGATTTTAGTAGAAAACTGTTTCTGATTTCAGGCTGCTGTTGTGTTCCCACTGGTTATCATGGCAGTGGAGGCTGCCTAGGCTTTAAGCTCACAGGGAGGCTGGGTTTTGAGTCAGGTAATTTCCATTTAAATACAGGTAAACTATTTCTTATAAATTAGAAAATGTGAACTGACAGTGGGAAGGGGCAGGACACGCTTATTAATCCTTTTTGTATGTTATATTTGAAGCTGAATGAGAAATTAAGGAAATCTAGAAAGGCTTATCTCTCTCTCTAAAGAAAATCAACTTTTTAAGTGTGTTGTCAGCACATGTTACCTCCCCACTTACTGTAACACCTCACACAAGTTGCATCTACACTGCATTCATTCTGAGAGGTTTTCGTGGGGCAATCTGCACTAGGCATATTGTTTTATCTCTTCCAGTCAAAAGTGCAGCAATACTAAAAGAGATATTTTTCTTTTAATGTATTATACTATATATACTATCTATTATTTTGTCCTAATTTTCCATTATGTTGCACCATTCTTGTTGAAGTCAAAAAATTGCACCAGAGCAAAAAGTAAAGGGGTAAACAAGCTCATGAAGAGGTCAAAGAATTTTTTAAAGCAGAGGAACAGTGTTTATTACTGAGATGATTATTAAAATGATATTTAATTCTGGGAGTCAGAGTGAGATGAGTACTTACTGAGGAATATTGAGTAGGGTAACATTGCTTCGTATGTATATGGTAAGGGAAATCAGTCAACAAGTTATGCTAATTGCATCACTTGAGAAGGATACAGGTTATATTTTTGGAGCAACATGTTTTAAGTCCTTTCATAACTCTGAAAGGAGAATAAGCAGTCTTGCATCCCTTTCTAGAGCACACAAGAGCCGTTCCCTTGGTGGCCTTGGTGGGCAGGGACGTCTGTGAGAGTATCAGGCACCAGACATTTCCCACGTACTGGGACCTGTCTCACCCCAAGAGGAACTTTCTGGAGCTCTCCACGGAGCAGCACCTCCATGAGCTGTGAGGCCTGCCAGTGTCACTTGCCATGACATTGGGGGATTTTAGGTGGGAGCTGATTCTAGGTTAGCCCCTGGGGTCTGACCTGGAGGGTTTTGGAAGAGTGGAGTTAAAATGTGTTACTGTCTTGCTCAGCATCTCTCTGCCTGCTACAGTCTATAGACTGTGACAGTGATAATTTGCAAACATTCCCATGCAAACATTGCTATTTTGTTTTGTCAATACGAGCAAGTAGTGTTGTTGTGTTTGCAGTAAATACTGCTTGCATACAGTGGATTTGTTTCTGAAAGCTTCAGACCATGTTGCTGGCAGCATGGTCCCATCCAGAGGAGCCGTGCAGTCTCGCAGAAGAGATGAGAGTGGCTGGCTCACGTGGGGAGGGTCACGGCTCTGCTGGGTCTGACTCACCTGGGCTCTGTAGATCCTCTTACTGAATTCTTTCTTCTCTACTTGGGATAATCTCATGATTTTTTTCCCTGGCGCTAATCCAAAGGGATTAGAGATTAGAAATCCCTTAAATCTCAACTTCTCTGATATTTGTGTCTGAGAATGTCACAGGTTACTGATACTATGCACCTTGTCTTTCCTTTCAATTCCCTTTCAATTCATTTTTTTTTTCCAAATTGAATTTATTTAATTTCTTCTCTATTCAAAGTAAAATTTAAACTAATTGTTTTAACTCAGATATATGATTTCAGGCATGGTGCTGAGAAGCATACTTCAGTATTTCTGCTTTCTCTTGTTGATCTAAGGAAAAGCAGCCACCAAAAAACCAACCCTGGCTGGTGCTGTTGAAACATCAGTCTTTCTTGGGTGACTTGAAAGAAAGAGAGAAAAAGATATCACTAATTCTCTTTGGATTTTAGAAGATGTGAAAAAAGTGAATCTTCTGTAACTGGAGAGTAACAGCTGTCCAACAGTACTTTCATCTAATAATAATAATTAAAAGGTATAATTTAAATTATTATTAAATAGCCTATAAAACATATCTAAATGTAAGTACACATGCAAACAAGCTCTGTTTTTATTTTGGCTAGTTGTATCTGATCAGTGCTTTTTCAATTTTCAAATTTTCATCACTAGCATGCTAACGAAATGTGTGTCTATACCTGGTAGTTTTAATATACTTCAGAAGATATTTGTAGCCACTAAGGTAATTTATATCTGTTAGCTTGTGGTACTTCCAGATGCAACAACAAAACAAAATGATTTACAGGCGTCGCTAGACTACTTAGAAAAAAAAAAAAAGTCATCAAATGTCTGCTACGTTGTGACAGTTCTCTAAAGTGATTTTTATTTCTCATATTTGCTCTGAAAAGCTAAGAGGAACGTGCTAGGAGCTTTTATTTCATTCTTTCTAATGATTCATAATTAACGTCGCAGGAAAATTGTATTTTTAACTTCAGATTTGCATTGCACGTCAAAACTGATTGCTTAGTCATTACAGAACTCTATTATCAAAATTCTGTGAAGGTAGTGACTATTTTTATTTGGTTTTCTGTACCTGGGTGTCCAGCAAGGGGAGGAGGGGAAGCAGCACCCACCCTGCTGCAGTCGCACAAGGCTGGACTGATAGCTGAGGTGCACAGAGGGTGTCTGTCGGAGGAGTGATGCTGCTGTGGGCTGGGAGGAAAAGGAGAGTTCAGCAGTATGTTCTTTGTATATATGTGAACATTGGGCACTTTCATTCTTTACATAGTTATTTACTAAAAAAAAACACACAGGAAGAAGATCAAATAAAAAATAAATAAATAAAAAGGCAAACAGTTTTATTCTGCTGAAGCCATCCATGAGTTTTGTTATTTTTTTCCCACTTTGTTGCAGACATCCTGAGGCTCAGAATGGCAGTGAACTTCCATGAAGACAAGGAGTAAAAGGTAGATATCTTTTGGTATTGATTTTCTTTTCCCAGATGTACCCAAGTCTTACAAAGAGTAACATTTAAATAAAGTAACCATGAGGGCAGCAAAACAGTTTTCTGTGCAGAGGCCAACGTGTACAGTCAGGTCTCCTTGTAAATGGGCACTTTCCAATGGGCTCAGGTCAGGATGAGTGTAAAACCCATGTTTAGAGGATGGAAGAGAGATGAAAGCATAACATTTGAGAGATACACTTAATTTATCATATATTTGATTTCTTTAGCCCCACTGAAATGAAACTTCCTCTGTTACACTCCAGAGGAAGACTGGAGTAACACAGGGTGTAATCAAACCACATCTTTCTTCTGCTTGAGCTCACTCCTCATTTTCTTTTCTAATACTGAATGCAGAGTCTGCTAAAATAATAAAAGGCTGTGTTATTTAATACAAAGTTTTTAAAAACATTTTAATCCTGTCTGGATCATTGTGCACATTATTATTATTTTTAGTATTACACAAGTGTATTTCTTGATACAAACAAATGAAATTGCTTTTGTGTATATAAAATATAATTATACTCCACAAGGGATAAAGCAGTAAACACCATGTTTAAGTGCTCGATATGCATTGTTTAGCATTTAAACTATTGATTAAAGATGCAAATAATCTGTTCTGCATCACTTTGTAATAATCACATTTCTTCTCAGGAATATAGCCCTACTGCTTGTGCTATGTGTTGTTGATGCACCAAGGACTGCAGTAGATTAAAACTGCAAAAGATGACTGAGTGTTGTTGGTGTGCATCCCTTGAATTGGAGGCAACTCTTCCTCAAGGTTTCTCTGGAAACTTGAGAATGAGATCCCCAAACTAGCTGATTGCTAAAATATGGACAACCAGAGGGAAAACTATGTTTTCTCTGTCTGTAAAATATGTGCTAGGGATGAGCTCAGGAGTTATAAACCAATGGACTTTACTAACGTACTTGGAACATTGGCTGAAAAACAGCTATAGAGTTATAATGAGCATGATATTATAAGGACAAAACAGCACTGCTCCCAAAAGGAAAATTCTCTTTCCTCCTGGATGTCAGCAAAATAACAGATAACCAAGAAGTGATAGATATAATTTATTTGGGGTTTTAAAAAGCTCAAGAGGCTATTAAGGAAGCTAAGAGTAATCACAGGGTAGGACATAATGGACTTTCATGGACTAGAAACCGATTAAGAGAGGGAAACAAAGAATGAAATAAGTACATCTAGCAAGTTAAAAATTGGACTGAAAAGTTAATTCTATTTCAATATCTAATGGGTTTTATTTATGGCATTGGATGATAAATTGTCATAAATACACCCAGGATTCCAATAAATGGTCAGCAAAAAGTCTTTTCTGTCAATCCAAACAAAGTGCTCCTCATTTTATTTTTTGCAGCTTCACTCAAATGCCATTAGTTATCAGCATCAGGAAATCTACATAGCTGTAGATGGGAAAAATTGTTATTATTTGATGGATTAATAGGTGCTAAAGTCCTAAAAGTCAACCTTTGTTTAGTTAGTTTTATTATTACAATGACAGCTAATGTAATAATGAATATGGATACAAAAATGTAATTAAATGTAATTTGAAAAATGAGATATGTTATGGGGGGAAAATTACAGTAGATCATCCAGTTTATGTTTCTGTCCAAATAAAATATTTTTTTCAGGAATGCTTTTATGTGTTTTGTGGAAGCAGCTTTTAAGTGAAACTTGTAAGTAGCAGCATTTCATGAGCATTTCATGAGTTTTGCTTTCTCCGATTTCATGGATTGTATTGTTATGGCTTGTATATACCTTGAACTCTTAAAATCAAATATTTCAGCATGAAATACTATTCTCAGTCTGAATGTAAGACTGCTTCATAAAACAAGATATTTCACTTTTAGTCTCTAGGCTGCATGTGTTTATGTGAATTCATGCACACACAGGCATAGAAAGGAAGGAATACACAGTGTTCGATGGCAGGAGATGTCTTATGTGTTGGATGCACTTTGCAATGACTGTAACATCTTGAGAAGGTTGCAGGAAAGCTGTCAAATGAATGAAGGGCTTCTACAAAAATAGATAACAATATATTAGGGTGAATAATTTCCAAGAAATAATATTTTGACTGAACATTAGGAAAAATGGTTTCAGGATAGTGACATTCAAGATAGTGAAAGACTCAAATGGTTTACAGACAATGGTTAAAGACACCACTCCACTGGGTATTGTCAGAGCTGGACAAACATCCCTGAGGGTGGATGCAACAGCAAAGCTAATTTAATTCACAACGGTTGTCTTGAAATTTTAGCTGAATTATTTTAATTGGTGAGACACTTCAGGCTAGTGAGTGGTTAGACTCTCTGCTTTGAGGGTTATCAAAAGAGGCAAATGTGCTCTTTGGGACAGTTTAGTTGTCTGAATTTCTGTTATTAGTGGTATTATGAATTTTAGCTCCTTAATGAACTTCTCAGAAGCATTTTAAGTCTCAGAATCCCCTGCCCTAGCCTCTCTCTTGTTACAGCCTTGCATCGTCATAACTCTGGTGCTCTTATTAAAGGCTAGTGTAGGTCTTGGAGATCCTGCATCAATTTCAAGGAAAGGTTTTGGTTTGGGCCTTGGTAACTTTAAATAGTTGCAGTCTTCCATATAATGCTTCCGTTATTGTTAGAATGGCAAGGATTCATTCGCTGTGTTAAATTCCACAGATGTATTGATTTTTGTCATATGTTAGGAGGTGTTTCTTAGTCCCATAGGTCTTTTTAGCTTTAATATTGGACAGCCTGAACTTGTGTTTGACATTCTGTAAAATTTTGTTTCTATGTCTCTCTGAGGGTTGAACAGAGGATGAGTATGTTCTATCACTGCATCTCAGGATGTTTCTATGTAATGATGTTAACTCCCCTTTACTTAATTAGGGACTTAGTGCTATCAAGACAGTCATGCAGATTTTATTACAAGCATGCAGAGATGGTGCTTCATTCTGTTCCTTGGATGGATGAATAGTTTTTGACACAAGTCTTTGTGAACACCTTTGTTCTTTATTATTTTATAAAGAACACCTAGTGAGCTATTTCAGTGGAGAAAAAAAAAAAAAAGGAAAAAAAAAAAAGTGCTTATATGTACCAGGGGATGATGATTTGATGTAACAATAATAATAAAATATGCTGATGTGATCGTATCATTTTCATTGCGTGCGGGTGGAAACTGAAACTTCTGTTTTTGATGAGATGCTGATGATGAATAATCAGCTTCACATCCTAGAGAGGTAAACACAATCTGTGTCGGAATGTATATCAAGGGAAATCCTTCATGTATTTTCATGAGTCTTTGGGCATGGGGGATATTCTTAGATTCTTTTCCAGCATGATTCTCTTTCATTCAGCCCACTCATTTTTATTACAGAGGTCGGCCGCACATCACAGAAGGGTGGGGGGCTTGGACTGGGTCTGCCCCAGCTGGCAAGGAATAGCTACATAAATAATATTTGAAGCTAAGTTTTTAATATTATGAAAGCAATGTTGTAGAATTGGGCATTCAACCGCCACTTCACCTGAAAAACGCATTAAAGGATGCAGTGACGCTGATACAGGTTAAGCAACACATCAATCCAATTCTCAACCTAGGCATATTTCTGAAAAAAATGATGATAAATACATCCTAAGTAATCTTTCCATATGATCTTTTTTAATGCTAATTGTTGCACTGAGCATTCAATAAGTAAGGCAATTTATCTCACATCCCAGTAACACCTGAATTTTACCACCTGTATTCCAGGAGATTTTTTCCCATGTAATGAAAGAAAAAAAAGTTTGAATGGTAGAAACCATTTATTTAGCTCAGTTTGTTAGTGAAACTTGTCATAATTTTATTTTTTCCTCTCTAATTTTCTTGAACAGCTGTGTGGTCCTTCCCTTGTGTTTACCAAGTAATTTTCTCTTTCTAAGTAGAAATTCCTAAATGATTTTCTAGATTTTTAAAGTTCTGATCCTCCTACTAACCAAGGGTATAAAAGATACCATAGAGAGAGAAAAAAGATAGAGAGGCCTGAGGCTATCTTCCTAGTAAAGAGCATCTTCCTAGTAATGACCCCTGAATGCTTCAGTCGCTGTAGAAATTGGAATAAGTTACAATGATGTGCAAATTAACTATGAGAAACATAGGTATTTTTGAGTCTTACCTGGTAGTTGAGTCCGTTCTGCAAAAATTGATTTTTCATTTTTATACCATAATTAAAAAAAAAAAAAAGACTAAATTGTTAGGTTGTAAGTGGTATTGGCTTTCTGTGGTATTCTAGAGTGCTGATTCAAAACAAGATTTTCTGTTTCAAAGCAGTTTGGATTTTTCTAGGCGAATAAGATTTTTGGTTTTGTTTTGTTTTGTTTTAGTTACATATTTAATGATATAAATTTTAGTTGTTGTCCTACCACAGCAATATTCGAGGCTAATAATACTGATGCTGAAGAAATCTCTCTTGGGCATTTTATCTAGTGTTATCATGGTGTTTAGAAATCATTTGCAGAATGTAAGTCATCAAAACAGTAATGTTTATGGATTTGTTTGCATTTAGTTGTCTGTTTGCAAGAATATTGGAATTTGTCCATACTGTTCTGATGTTGCTGTATAGCTTATAGCTTAGATATGAACAAAATTCTTTTATCATAGTATCATAGGCATCTTTATGACTTATGTATTAATAAATTCACTTTACTTGAAGTGAAGGTTCCAGTACTTAGGTTACAAAAACAATAGATGGAATAAGTACTAGAATTTAAGATGTTAAGTATGTGTTCACGTGGTTAGTAATGGAAAAGTAATGGTGTATGGGGGCATTTGGAAGATACCAGACAAGAAAAAGTATTTTATTTTTCCGCTGTGTTATGATTCACTATAGTCAGGATATTTTAGGGGTAGTGGCCAGATTCTGCAGACCTGTAACTTTTAGGTATGCCTGGCATAAAAATAAGCTGATGAAACTAGCTTCACAAGGAAAGTACTTACCAAGCAGTTCTTCCCTTTGACATTGACTTTTTTTTTTTTCTTAGAAAAGCACAATATTTTAGTGGTTGTTGTTTTTTGTTTTGTCCTTTTTTTAAAAAAAAAATACTGTTTGAAACGTACTATTGATTTCCCAATAAAATGTAAAAGAAAGTCAACATAATTAAAACAAGGGCAACTGTAATACATAGAACAACTAGAGTTTACCAGGGGGAGATGACAAAACTCCCAGTTTCTGCAGCATGGCTTTACCCCCAGTGGTACCTCCTCCAGAAGGCAAACTGTAATCATGAAAGAGTTTGTGGTGAATGTTCACTTTCAGGCTGGGTAACAGATGGTGCTCGGCTACCTATGACTAATACAGATAATTTTTTCCTCTTCATACTGTGAGTGCAACATATTCCAAGATCCAGAAAGCCATTATGCCTAGGAAAGTTGCTGTGCTGCACAGAGAAGCAGTTCTTTTGCAGACCACTAAGCAGCTGGTGTGTATTGAGTGCTCCGCTTTAATCTCTTTTTCTGACTTACTGCCCTAGGTGTTTGAATCTGGCATGACTTGTCCCTCTCTCTTCTCTGAAATCCATCCATGATCACAGGGAAAGTCTAGAAACCTGGAACACACAGGTATTGTGCATTGTCTCCTGCAGAGCCAGTCCAATTCAGCAGCACTCAGGTTTTGTTGCTTACATACCAGTCAAAGGAAAAATGTCACTCTTCATTAAATCTCTTCTCTCTCACATCCATCAGAGACACACCTTTTAATTGCTTTCTGGCGTTATTTGAAAAAGCAAGTGCCAACTGTGATGCTATGTGTGTCACCATATTTTTGGCCTGTTTCATAGCTGTTACAAGAAGAAGATGTGGCAGTGAATGGTGCGTGAATCTGGTTTTAATCACTTCGCTAAAGCAAAAGGATCATTATTTTGGCATAGGTAATGTCAACGTAAGATATGAACCAAAATCTTCTGGACTGAAACTTCTGTTTTCATCCTTCAAGTTGACAAATGTCAAAACTGTAAAAAATAAGATGAAATTCATAAAAGCATAAGGTCACCATAAGCATGCAAGTTTTCTTGTATTTTTAGCCAACAGTAAAGTTAACACATTGCACCAAATATTAAATCTCTAACATTTTGTACAAAAGTTTTGTGCTGCTGTTGGTTTATCAAAAACAAAATTTATCAATTTTGAAAGCGAGAGGGTTTCAATTCACATTGTAAAAAACAAACAAACAGACAAACAAAAAAAATAATAATTCTTTTCATACCAATACTAAAGCCTGCACTGGTGTTATGGTGTGAGTAGAGAATTATGTCCATATGGTATTTTTGCTCTCTTCTATCCTCACTTTGTTGCTTTCATCATCGGTTTTTCATTATTATCCTAGAAACTAGATTCCTGTGGCAAATTGTTTGTTTGTTTGTTTTTTATGTGGAAGGGGGGGGGGGGGGGGGGGAAAGAGAGAGAGGGAGATGGCATGCTGCTTTGTTTTGTTTTTATTCTGTTTGCAGTTCTTACTGCAATTAAAGTTTGCCCAGCAAATGGGCACACCATAAAGATATAAATAGTTTTATTGGTAACGGCTGTTCTAGGAAGGAGCACCAGCTCAGCCTCAGGACTGAGTTGAAGGGTGGAGGGGAGGACAGGGAATGCTTCCTGCAGAAGCCGTTTGGAAGCATGAGGACAAATGGCTGAAAAATGGATTAGAAATAAAATGAAAATAAATATCCAGTTGTTGAGTTGCTGTAGCCAGTTATGCTTGAACGAGGCAATCTGCTGCCTCCTAACAGCTTCAGCTGGAGGTTCACCGTTAAAGCCTGAAACTCCAACCAACAACCAGAAAACTGAGAAATTCAGAGCACGGAGATGTTTGACTCCAGAAGAGCCAGGGTACAGCCGTTCTCTACCTGTCCCACTGCTCTTGACAGCAGCTGCCTCCTCGCCAGGGTGTCACCGGCCAACATCTGCTGCATCTCTGTCAGTCTGGAAGGCAGCATAGGTTCCCTGAAGCAGTGCCTGAAAGCTGTGCTCTGGTGCCGAGTTCCCACTGATATGACGGAAGTCAAACACTGCTCAGCTGCATTGAATTATTATTTTCTTCATTAAATTCCTTTACTAATTTGTCCGTAATCTCAGTTTAAAAGCCTCCTGGTAAAAACTCACGGCTACCATTGGCTGTGAAATTATACAATCCTTAGTTTAAATTCATTAAATAGTTATGTGGAAAGGGGAGCGAGCAATCTGTAATAAGCTAAAATTGCTGACACAGTACTCATAATAGGTTCTTTCCCAGAGGTTTTTATTGCAGTTATATAAGAAATCATTGACTTACAAAGTTCAAAGAAACTTTCAAAATAGATCTTTTTTTGTTATATTTTTGAGAGATGTAGCAGGAGACCATGAAGATATTGTTCATAGTAATTAGAGCTTTGAAACCTTGGGAAAATATGCCTAGGGACAAGGGAAAATTATTTATTTACAGGAAGTTTGCAGACTACTTTAAAATGGAGGAATGCACTTAAAATCCAAGTTAGAGTAGTCACTGTCTCTGGAAGTCTTTTAAGTTAGGTATGTGTTAGGCCTTTTAACAGTGATTCATAGCAAAATAACAATGCAGACCTCAGCTACAAAACCGTCATGCTCTTGTGCAATGCAGTTCTAGATTTGGGGTCCTCTCTCACATCTCCCATGATACAACAGGTACTACATGGGTAATTCCAGGCTGTAACTGAAGACCATGGAGTCGCAGTCTGGAACAGAAGATGCCTTCCTCTGCTCCCAGCATGAGCCCCACGTTGTAGCAATTAATACAACCAATGGTTTCTCCATGTTGGACAACAGAAATATTGTGCTGGTCAGCAAGGTAGAAATGAAATCCAGGAGCAGAGCAGGCCTGGAGGGTTTATTGGAGTTGGTTCAACTTGAGGTTAGAGCTGGGAGCATTGGAAACGAGCTGGGGAAATGAGCTGTTCTCATAACTCTTTTACCTTTCTCTGTGGGCTAGCTACAGAAAAAATACCACTCTGTGGATTTGACGTACTTTGTTTCATTATTCTTGTTATAGCAAACACTTAAATAATGCCTTTTTTTAGCTCAGCTCTATCTCCCTGACTTGGGCATTTGTTGCATTATATTCCAGTCCATACTTTCTAACCTCTTGATCATACAGCTATTAATATTCACTCTGGGCCAATGCTATCACTCAATGTGAATAAATGCACTGAGAAATGGTTTCTTTCACAGTCTCCACTGCAAATGACATCCTGACCTCTAGAGCAGCAGATTCATTAATTTTGGCAGAAAATCACAATTTCTACTTTAAAAGTATTGATTTCCCAAGAAAATACTGAAATGCCTTGTCATTAACACCTATTTAGACAACTACAGCAATAGTATAGCTAGGTCATTTATGCAAGATTAACCGATTAATGCTGCTCTTTTTTATTTTATTTTATTTTATTTTATTTTATTTTATTTTTACTTTGTAAGAGGAGGCCCTGTGAGCACATATACAATAACCAGTGAACATCAGTTAGATTTTTTTTTTTCCATCGGTATCCATAAATAAAACTTGTAGCCTAAGGGAGAAAAAATCCAATTTTCTCTGTTTCAGGAAAAAGTCTGAATAGTCAATGAACCTTGCACCATGCCAACTCACATTCAAGATTACTTCAACTAAATCCAGTAACAGCTGTATTTTTTCTTCATTTTTTTCTTTTTATTTGAGATCTAGAAATGTAAGCAAACAACTTCACAAATAAATAAGGACCCAATAATAGTAAATAGAATTTAAACAGCAGTTACAAAGAAAAAAAAAAAAAGAAAAGCAGAGTTTACAGAGAAATGGAGCTGAAAGGATCTGTAGGCCTTTACAGCTGCAATATCTGAGAATATTGAACATAGATTTTTTTTTTTTTTTTTTTCAGATTCTTAGCGAAGATTTTCTGATGCAATGGAGATTCCCCAGAATTTCAATGGGCCTATCCTGTAAAATCTGGTCAGCGTTTTTTGTCTGTAGCTTTAGACTTTCCTATGAGATCAGGTGCCTGCATCTTGACTATGATGATCCTTAAGGGTCCCTTCCAACTCAGGATATTCTATGATTCTATAATTCCTTGCTTGCTGAGCGTGTTACATGCAGATAGATGATGGATTTAGTCAAAGACTCTAAACTGTTTCTGCTACAAGTGGTAATGTTCAGTACCTACTGTTCTATAACTGTATAAGCTACAGTTCCTTTTTATTCATGAAATTATTTCTAGGTCCATTCTATAATGAAAGCATAAATACCTTAGTTATTAACCATTTTTTTTTCTAACCAATTTTAGTAAGTTTTAGTTTTATCTAGTTCTAGTTAAGAAATTTCTAATTTTGTATCATTCCGGTGTTTGTTAAGTTTAGACTTGCATGAGTGTGCCATCATTTAGCCATTACGTGATAATGGCTAAAACTTCTGGGAACATGTGCTTGTTGATTTATAAGATTTATAATTGTGAGTATTCATATGGAGTTCAGATGTAAAACACACTGTTGTAATCAGTGTCATAAAATAACTTATTTCAATATTCTCTGTCAGCATCAAGTACTGGAATGATCATTTGGTGGATTAAAAATTATTGATAAAAACTTTAGGACATGCTGAGGATCTGGAGGAGATAATCTGTTTTGTGATTGTGTTATGTTAGCTCTAGGCCTCCGTCAATGCTTAATTTTATAAGAAAGACCGTTGCCTTCAGAGGGATTCTTCATAGTGCTTGACATCTGAAGGGGTGAAAAAGTCTTTGAATAATTGCAGTTATCAATAATGTGCCTGTCCTGTCACTCTTATTGACGAGTGACGGTTTGAGGGACAGTTTTCTTATCTGTGATTCCAAGTTATAAAGGAACTGCCATTTATTCTTTCCATTATCTCTCCATACCAACATCTGATGTTTTGTGAGGACGGGAAAGCTCTTTCTATTCACCTGTCACAGATCAGCAGTGAGACTACTTGCATATGTGAAATAAGCCATGGGACTGGGCATCTTTCTCAGTACTTTTACACTAGCTACACAAACTTCACTCCTCTACAGGTCAGAGATACAAAATTGGAACGGACACAGTAGGGATGTGCAGGATTTTGGAGTACCAAGAAAATAGCAGGGTTGTGGAGGAATGTAGGTTCCTTTATGTTCTGTTTCTTGGCCTCTGTGTTTTGTTCCTGTGTTATCTCTTTCCAGGACCAGGAAAGGAGCTGTTAATTTTGTAGCACAGCTTTTTTTTTTTTTTCTTTAAAAAAAAAAAAAAAAAAAGAACTCTTTTCATCAACATTTTCAAATTACTAAGAAAAATGTCAATTTCAATATATTAAAAAGGATTTGGCAAAACATATGAGAAAAACTATCCAAAGATCATGTATGCTGTGTGTATAAATTGAGTCTGATAATTATTAGGCCAGAGAGAAATTTGTCAGCAGCCTATATCTGAGTCCACTGACTGCTTCGTAGACTTGTATTAACATACTAAATACAGGTCTTTCTGTGTTGTACAGAAGTGTAGCTGTCTACTTGAGATCTGAGCAAACCCCAAATTTTGGAATTCCTTGCAGAAGAACAGGCAGCTCTTGGGCAGTGTGTGTCTGCAGCTGACTTCTCCGTGGGTGAAGGCAGCTGCTGGGGAGCTGGTCAGACAAATTGCTGTGTGAATTCTGCCAGGATCAGAGACACTGAAATATCTCCGGGTAATGGAGGTCAGTAAACTCCAACAAAATTGCTTTATCTTAATTTTTTCGTAGCCACTTCCTAGTCTGGACAGAAAAGAGCATTAGATGGCTAGATTTAAATTATTACAAGATAAAGATGTCGCTGGTTTAGGTCCACATGCAGCTACGCAGCTATAGCATTAATTGAAAACACAGTTTTGTCCAATAGTTAAATTTCATGTAAATACCCAGTGTCACCAGCTGGTGTTTCTTTCCTTGCAGAAATGTGCCTTTTGCACTTCACAGGACTTGCAGTGTTTATTTGTGAAGCTTTGGTATCGAGAGTGAGAGTTTGGTACTGAGTGGTACAAGCTCCTGGTGGGGATGCGTTGACAGCCTGCACACAGTTGAAGAGGCTGTGATTAGCAAATGTTATTGTGACCTCTCCTATTCATAAGTATCTGTCTGGATCATCCTCTCAGGAGCTCCCAGGTGGGTTGGGGGCTTCTGAGATCCTGCCCAGCAGGGCACTTCTGTATGCTGAATAAAGTCCTGCAGGAACTGAGCTGGGTGGTGAACCTGAAGCATCAAAGTGAAAGTGTAGTCTCATGCTCAGGAATGTCTCTGTAAAAATGAAAATAACGTCAGAGCTTTCTGTATTCCATTTTTGCACTTCAAATGTAACCACTTTGTAGATTAAAAGAGTTACTTCACTAAAACCAGCCCTACTAACTCAAGCTTAGATCTTTAGCTCAAACTTGGATCTGAAAGTCAAAGAGTTTTCTTTCTGGTGCCCTGTCATCAGTAATAAATGTTTTGCAGCTCCTAACTTGCACCTTTCATGGCCTCATTGCCTTCGGTGGGTTGATCAGATATAATTAATTCACTTTGGAGTTGTTTAATGATGCATAAGAAGGAATAGATTCTAGCTCAATCTCATAACTGCTTTGCCTCTGAAATCTAACAGGATTAAAGCACCATTAAAAAAAAAAAATCCAAGTAGTTCTGTGAGCAGTGAAACTAATGAAGCCAGGATTCCTATGGATTTGTGTCTCTTGGTTGATTGACTATTTAAATGATTTATATGAAGATTATGTTATCTCTGCATATACCTATAATCCCTTTCTGCAGAATATTTTGGCAGTGACATGCTGGTTGCTGCTCAAATTCCCCAGTGGGATCAGGACAAAAGTTATTAGGACAAAATTGTTCAAAACCTGGTTTCTCTTTTACCTAAAGCCCTACTTTTACAAAATTGTAACAGTGTAGTTCCTTCTTTGCATCTTTTGCAGCTATGTTTTACTGGGGAAAAGCACACAGGCATAGGCATGAGTTTGATAAACCATGATACCATAAAAAAAAAAAAAAAAAAAAAAAGCCAGACCAAGTAGTACTATAAGAGTATATCCTTCAATATAATCTACAGAGTAATGTGTGATTAATGAGAAGCAATCCAGAAATGTCTCACAGAGTAATCTTGAAAACTACCAAAAGGATAACAGTATTAGGAAGGAAATGCTTATGACTAAGACAAAGAAAATTGTTGGAAGTCAGATCAAGGACTTGGGCTTAGAAAACACATTTTTATTCTGTTCTTTTACAAACCTTTGGAAAATGGTTCTATTCAAGTGGAAGAGCAGTCTTTGAGCTCATTGAGCATTGAATAGGGAACAGGTGTAGACTTCTCTCTTTTTTTCTTCTCTCTCTCTCTTTTTTTTTTTTTTTTTTCTCCTCTCTAAGCTACCTGCAGTACAAAATTTTTAGGAAATAATCACTGGATCTTATTCAGCTCTTAGGTTGAAGTTGCCCATGAGTTCCAAAGCCATTTTCAGAACACTTTCATAAGTTCTGTTCATCGAGAGTGAGAGGCTCAATCAAGTCTCAGCACCCTCATCCTCAGGTGTGCAGGAGTTGCTGTGTCCATGCATGTGCAGAGCAAGGCAGTGCTGACCTTTCACAGTAGGTGCACAGTTCAAGGGGAAGCCATGAAAACCTTCTGGCTAAAAGATCATTAGATTGGGGAATATTGTTTATTAGATTTGAAAGTTTGAAACCTTAAAATAAGGCAGAGGTTTATAGATATCATTAGAAATGCTAGAGATATTTAATCATTCCAGTTCACTTGGGAATGATGATGCTTTAACTATGAGGGTATGCATATGTGGGAATAGAACATTTATTTTCATATCATAAAACTTTGAAAGTACTTGCTTTCACTGTGCCCTTGGTCCCATTCTCTAGGCTTTATTCATTATCTAGTCCATGCCTATTTGTCGCTGCCTCAGTATTTGAGGGAGCAACACCATGAGCTTCAGTTTGACAATTCTTTATTTGAAGTAATTATGTTCATTTGTACAACAGGGGTGTTTTTAGAAAGGAAGGATGTTGATTATCTTCTCACGTGCACCTATTCAGTTAGCTAACAATGTTTAAAATTTGCAGAATTATATAAGCCAAAAGGGAATCTCACCAAAATCTATAGATGTTAAAAAAGACACTGGTATACCTGACTAAACAGTTACCTAGGATGACAGAAACTCTATTAAATCTTTGTGTTTTTGCCAGTTGTAAGAGTAATGCATGTGTACTCAGGAATATAATAAATCATATTTTAAATGTCACGTCACTTACTGCTCACTAAGTTATAGAAACCTCAAGCTAAAGTAGCTCAAAAATTCTCAAAGCATTATAATTCGTGAAAGACAAAAAACAGGAAAGTCAGGGAAAAGTCCAGTGCCTGGGAATGAAATTAATTTGCCCAGTTTCTTACAGCCAAAAAAGTGAATAGAATTCGTGTGTGTGTGTGTTCATTATGGCCTCTGCAAATATTTTATTTCCTGTGTATTAAAAGTAGTATATATTTATTCTGTATATTTTTAAAGTTTCAAAACTAGTCTTAAATAATACCTTTTCACACCTACTGATTCAAAACCTTGCATATACCATATCATATTATGAAGCCCTAACTATAAAATTAATCATATTAGAATAATATAATTGATCACGTACAGTATGCATACTGCTGCTGCATTGCAGTAGCAGCAATACATACATTCAAAATATGTAAGTCCAACTGATGTAACTTGGGAATACTATTTTCTCAATCACATCTGAGATTAGGGCAGACAATGCATGTTAGTCAGTCATTTTTCCATTTTCCTGCTTCTGATTCTTCACTATAGAAGAACTCTAGATTGCATTAATTGCCTTTTGTTCAGCTAGAGGAAAATTCATTACAAGAGAATTCAATAAAAAAAGGTAATTTTAATCAACTTAGTCTATTTCTCATAGGCTACTATATTATGAATCAATAGCTGTAAATCCATAGTTAAGACTGTAGCTTGCAAGCCATTGAGTAGGGATCCAATGACTTCTGTGTTTTGAGGTTTTGTGAAAAAATACAGAGAAGTAATTCAAGGTTAATGTCTGACATTCTTCCTTTCAAAAGATATTTTCTATTTCTTTTTCAAATATGTGATTTATACAGAAACACCGTATAGAACTTGTGATTTCCTCATGGGTTATTTCTCTGCCCCTCTTTTGATTGGCCTTTCTACAATGCAGATCTCTGTGAATGAAAGGTAGTGGCAGGACTTGTTGGCTGGGAAGCAGGAGGTGAAGTACTTGTGAAAGGTGGCTCATAATGATGAATTTGTGTCCTTTAACTCCACTGCTCTGGGAAGCCATTCCTTTAGGAAGCTCAGAAGAGTGATGGGTCTCTGCCAGACAGGAGGATTTGAAAGCATCTTTCAAGGTAAATGTAAATACACAAAATTAAACATTTTGTATTATCTGCATGAGACAGTTTCTGAGAGAACAAGTTGATGAGTGTATTGCTTTGGTTGATGTAAAGGATGAAACCTAAAGTGAAACCGGGAGAACAGAACTTGACTAAAATACATCTCTTACAGAGAATTCCCCTAATTAAATTGAAAAGTTGGCACATTTGTCAGTCCTGAAAATTAAAAAGAGAATAATTTATGAATCGTGGCAATCCCTCTTTAATGTTATAAGTTTTAGATAAAGCACTTCCTAGACCTTTTGAGATCAGATCTCAAGAACCGAGACCTGGAATTCTTAAAAACAAGGAACATAAAATTGTTTTAAGGTTGCCAGCTTTCAATGATGAAGATCAGGACAGAGCAAGACAGATCAGTTATGTTCCATCTGTGCATGTGCCCAGTTGGACTCACTGCTTATGCTCATAATAATAGCCATTTCCTAGCTACGCTGAAAATGAGAGATTTTGTGTGCTTTACATAAAAATCGTCAAAATGAATGGTATAAAGCGATATATCTCCTAGTATAATTCATGCATTGTGTATATTTAAAATAGAGAAACCACATGCACTTGTGAGATGTGAGGCAGTTTAGGGGATTTTGACTCAATTCCTTGATACCAAATATCAACATTTGCTTTTGGAACAAGATCCAAAACAATTTCTAGACAATAGCAGAAGTTTGCCTTTCTTAATTAATGAGTTCACTGAAGAGAGGACTAAATTCAGAAGCTACTACTGGTAATTAAAAAGTAGACAAAGTGACATTTGCAAAAAATGGAAAAAGAAAAACGAATCAATTAAAAAATGGCATCCACCCTGATTTTGTTAGTATAAGTGTTTAGTCAGCTGTGAGAGGAGATGCTGAAGATCCTATCCAAAATTAAGATAAGACACTTGCTTTTCAGTATTGGCTGATAGTTACCATCGAGATCTAATTTTTTTCCTTCTCAAAAGAGGAAGATTTCTTTACAGATTCAAAGATACAACTTCCTTAAAGTGTATTAAAACAAACAAACACACACACACAAAAAAAAAAAAAAAAAAAAAAAAAAAACAACAACAAAAAAAAAAACAAAACAAAACAAAAAAAAAAAAAAAAAACACTTTATCCTGTCCACCATCTGTGAAAATTGTAGAATTCCAGAGACAAAACTTGAGAAATTTGGTTTGACTCAATGCAAGTAAGCGAATTACAGAAATAGGAATATTGCTTTGCATCTACCAGAAAAGGAAACATCATTATTAGTGTATCTGAATATTTTCAAAGGCTTGCTTTTAGTGTTAGATGTGGTACAAAACAGGGCTGTGTGTCCCTGTAATTGAAAGAGTATCTAGAGTGAGTGAGTGTAAGGCAGATCACTTTGGGTTCCCCTGAAAGTGCCTTTCCTTGCAGGCTATGCTGTCCCACACCAGAGACTGATGTAACAGCATAGTCACAATGTTCATCTAGTCCTTTAACAAAGCCTCACTAGCTAAGATGAATTAAGACAGACAATATCGTTTTCAACCTAGTAAATCATTTGTGGACAAAAATGTTGGGAACACAGTTTATCAGCAGAATTATATAATAACAAAAGTGTGTACTGGTAAGTTTATCAAACTCCAAGAAATTGGAAGTTGTAATAGTCTGATAGTTGGCTAACAATATTTCAGTGTATCTTTGATACAAATTCAATTCTGCTGCTCAAATGCTAGTGATTTTTACAAGATTTTAATAAGGGGGACATCTGTGATTGTAGCCTTAGTAGAGTTCATGCCCTTTAAAGCATCAACAATTTATAGTAATTTAAGAGTGAGTTGCAGAATATAAACCAATGCAAGTGGAAGATGACTTTATTGAACCCATCTTCTGTGGCTGAAGATTCTTTTAAGTATCCATTTTCATTGAAAACACTAAATATGTCTCCTTTCTGCTTTTATTATTGCACAGGGTGAACCTTGTTCAATGATCTTAGTGAAGCAAGTTAGTAGATTACATTTGTTTTAATATTAAGAGAGCAATTTCTCACCTTTGACCTGCTTCTGAAAATTTGCTGTTATGACTTGAGTAGAAAAGCATTTAATAATGTATGCGATTCCTGGTTTAAAACATGTGCCTAAATAAACTATTCATATGGTGTTCCATAATGTTCCTAAAGATGCGTCTGCTCAGTTCTGATCTTGGTTGCATCCTCCATCCTCCTAAAGAAAAGCAGCATACTTGTGGTGCTTGTAGAAGAATAAACTGTACAGGACTGAAACGGGAGTTACAGTGCCCTAACAGACTCTCAGGACATTACAGCAGTGGCCACCTGAGTACCTGAGTCTCACAAGCACCAAAGCCAACAGCAGAAGGTAATGCTGACTTTAACCTGGTTTCTGAAGGCTTATTTGACTGTTCTCTCCAACTTTTTTGTCATGATTCATATATCTGTTAACTCCCTGCCCTTGGAATCTGTTTATTAGCCTTGTCTCAGTTTCAGAAAAAGATAGCGCTATTAGTCTTTTATAAAAATAAAAACTCAGATAGAGGAATGAAAACCTTTTACGTTCACCTTGTTTTGGTCCTCATTTAATCTACATGGGAGATCATTTCCAGACAAATGCTTGTGAAGTGTATTTGTGCTATTTCAGCTGCTCATATAGCTCCTCATTTTACGATTCCCTTAACCACTCAGTTTGTAAAAAAGAGTTATAGGAGAAAAGAAATAAGGAGTGAAATGTTTTCTATGGTCATATTATTTTTAGTTTGACACATATCCTAATCCATTTTGGATGTTTTTCATTAACTTCTGTAATAATTCAATTTTTTCTAGACCCAGCAGCCTTATAGGAGGATTTTTGGTGTTTCACAGAATTTCACAGAATTTTCTAGGTTGGAAGAGACCTCAAGATCATCGAGTCCAACCTCTGACCTAAAACTAACAGTCCCCACTAAACCATATCCCTAAGCTCTACATCTAAACGTCTTTTGAAGACTTCCAGGGATGGTGACTCCACCACCTCCCTGGGCAGCCCGTTCCAATGCCTCACAACCCTTTCAGTAAAGAAATTCTTCCTAACATCTAACCTAAAACTCCCCTGGCGTAACTTTAGCCCATTCCCCCTCGTCCTGTCACCAGGCACATGGGAGAACAGGCCAACCCCCACCTCGCTACAGCCTCCTTTAATGTACTTATACAGAGCAATAAGGTCACCCCTGAGCCTCCTCTTCTCTAGGCTGAACAAGCCCAGCTCCTTCAGCCGCTCCTCGTAGGACTTGCTCTCCAGGCCCCTCACCAGCTTCGTCGCCCTTAGACACCTGTCGCCCTTAGGTGTTAATTCCCTCTGAAGTCAACTGAATTTGGCTAGGGAATTCTGAAGGTTATAAACCCCGTTCTAGTCTCCTGGAAATCTTTCCATTTTCATTGTTGTCACAAGACTTTTTTTTTCCATTACCATTACATAACTTAAATTAAGAACATAGGTCTAGTCATAGTCATAATCAATTTTCTGATTATGTAGAGAAGGAAAAAATGCTGGAGCATTAACAATTTTTAAAAGTACATTTAAATCATTATTCATTTATAGGGTTGCATTAATTTCTGAATAATGCAGCGCTGCAGATGGATGATTCACAGCGATGTAAAGTCTTTTGTAGTCATTTAGAGCCTCATTATATGAATATATCACTCACTGTTTCCACCCACAGACACTTCTTGAAGTGATGAGGCAAAATCATTATCATGCAGATGAAAGGGAGAGCCTAACAAAACAAATACAACAACAATTTTAATTAGGCTAATGTATTTAAATTCCCACAAGGTTATAAAAGTACTCTTCTAGCTATTCCTAACATAAGTGAATCAGGGCTCAATTCTTCCCAGTTAGAAAAAGGGAGAGCATCCAATTGCAGCACCCACCAGTGATCACAGCTCTCCCAAAACCAGGCCTGTGGTAGCAGCAGGAAAAATGGCATATCCAGGTTGTCTGAAGAATATGCTGATTTAGCAACACAAGCCTTATTTAGCCACAAAAATAGATTAAAATGCAAGAAGAAATGCAAAACAAAACAGTAAAGAGTAAGTACTGAGAGGCAGTTGCAGAGCCAAGAAACCACAAAGGGATGGAGATTTGGCTCCCAGTGGCTGACTCTTGCCTTGCTTTTCTTTTTTTCTGTTTGATTAGCAAAAAGATTGTTTCTGTTTACTTCCTCAAATAATGTTGCCTAGGCATTGATTTCTTTATTCTTTGTTTTCTCCTTTGAAAATAGAATAATCTTTTTTTAGAGGTAGGAGTGTGTTATTAATGGAAGGATTTGCCTGTTGAGGGAGGCTAAAACGCTTCATGAACCAGAAGTGATGCATTTGGTTTCATGGACATCCCCAAGGATGAGATTAGAGAGATGAGCAGGTTGAGGTGAAGTACAACAGGCTTTGATGAAAAGAAGGAAAAAGAAACCTGGTGAATTTTATATGAACGTTTCATAGGTCTTTATGAGGTATTTTATGAGCCACTTTTAAAACTTGTATTTATTTTTGCGAAGTTACTAATTTTTCACATTTAAACTATAGAAAATAGGAATTTCTTTGCAAATACATTACAGCGGTTCATGTCTGAACGAAATTTTATGTTTCAGGCAGATTTTGTTTGTTTATATACATTTTCTGAAAGGGTGCATTATTTAATTCCTTTATTTTTAGTTTCCAACACACCATGTCTTCCTTTTACAAAGATACCTGATACATTAAACATCTTGATGTTCAGACTGCCATAATCTCTGCAGTTTTTGCTTGTTTTGTAGCTGTATCTAATCCTATATAACTCCTGTATCTAATAGTCTGCAAGACTTCATACCTTCTCCTCTTCTCCTGCACTTTCTCTCCAAACAACCAGGCAAACACAAATTTTTTTTATTTTATTTATTTTTTTTTTCCTGGATGGAGAACAGAAGTGTGAACAGTGCTGGTGGTCAGAAGAGAGAAGGAGATGGGTGGTCCAGAGGTAGAACTCTGCTGCTGGCAATAAGGATAGGAAGGTGTTTGTTTTCTGAAGATACCCTAATAATCATGAGCACAAATGGTCCTGCCTGTAGCTCTTTGGTATGAACTGAGTCTCCTTCTGAAAATATGCATCTAGCAAAAGCTGCATCTTCTGGCCAGAAAGGTGCTGTTAAAGGAAATGAGGTGTTCTCTCCATATTCAAACCCATTTTCCATATCAGGAAGTGAGCTAGTAATTACATCCTCCTTGCACAGTCATGAAAGGCAATCAAGAAACCTTCCACATACAATTACTGTTCAGAGAGAAGCTCTTAGGGGCCAGCTTTATTGATATAGCAACCTTTTTAAGATCTGGAAAGATTGAATCCACCATGTTACTATAAAATTCCAAAAGCAAACAATGCAGGCTTACTGGAAATCACTATTTATACATCTGTTCTGAATGTTATAGTACATATAGTACATATGAAGGCTTCACATTATTTATTTATTTATTTTAAGTCTGTGTTGAAGATCGGTAATGCTGGGTAAAGCCTCTTCTTCCTTCCCAGGGGTGACACTATGGAAGCTATGCATGCCCCCTGTGGCATCCCACTGACACCATTGGCCTTGGCACAGTGCTCCTGGTACAAGCAACAGCAGTCATGGTCAGAATGGAGAGGACATTTGTAGCCCAAACCTTGCTGTAGCTGGCCCTGCAATCCCAAGGCAGTCAGGGATTTGCTTGATCAAGACTCCTCCTGCTCAGGAGAGTGTGCACCCTGGCCTCTTGCAGAGCTCACTCTGAGCAGGTTGTTTTCTCATGTTTTAGCCCCAAATGGTCACTGGGCACTGCAAGTTTGGCATTCCACTTTGAGATCGGGAATAGGAAGCACTTTGCAATTAAGTGTCCCCACCAGTTTTCTCGCTCCTAGCTGTCATCGTCTTTGAAACATTTTTTTCTCTGAGTAGTTTATGAGGTAGCAATACAGGGGTGGCATGGCTGATGAGTCTGTGTGTTGCTGGTACCAGTTATCTCATATTATTGAATCTGGCCAGTGTCGGTTACTGCGTAAATGGGATTATTATTGCTCCTTCAATAAAGTGTGCACAAGTCAGAAGCAATACATGGAAATGTAAATGATGCAGAAGGCCACTAATAGCATAAAATTTTGCAGCTTAGTGCTTTGCTTGGAAACCACTGCAGTTCTGTTTTGTATGTATCCGAACGCAGACAGCAGATCGGTCTCCCCAAGGAAAGGCAGCTTATGGAGAAGTTACATTTCCAGCATGCAGCATTTGCATAGGAATGATTGCTTCCTATGGGGCTTGATGTAGAAAGAGAGCAAGAGAAAGAGGAGCTACAATGGTAAAATACCATGATGCCATGGTATTTTTACCATTTATTTTTAAACACAGCAAGGAGAACTTGTTATACCCATGTGTTGTGGTAATGATGGTATCAGTGTGAGGCTCCTTTAAAGATAGCCCCAGATGTAACCACCTGCAATAAATGTTTATTATTCATCTGATGTTTATTGAAAACTGATAATGGTTAGGGATGGACAAAGAAAAAAAAAAGTTTATTTTCTAGTTCTTATGGAAATCCAAACTTGTTTGCACATCCTGGATGAACTACTCAGTAGAGAAGCCAAGAAGAGCTGACAACATTTTCACACCCAGGAGCCACTTTTCTCCAAGGCATATTAGAGGCACGTTAGCAAGTAAACACGGGGAAGCTTTAAAAATGCTGCTTTTTGCATGGAATTAAAATCATTAGACATGTTTCTGACAAGGTCTGTTAAGTACAGAGATGCCATCTGGGACTTGAGAAGCCCATAGTGGAGCTCACTGAAAGCTGAAGAAGGAAACTGAGACAGTCCCATTGTGGCGAGCAGCAGATGAGCACCCACTAGAGCAAGATGGAGCCGGTGCCCCAACACAGCCTGGCTCTACGTGGGGATGGACATGACCCTGAACTCCGGGCATTTTCGTCCAAGTGTTACAGAGAAAACAAAACAAAACAAACAAACAAACAACAACAACAACAAAAAGATGCTTTCACTACTGGGCATACTTTTCATGGCAGATTTAAAATCTCGTAGCTTAGATAGGCTTGCTTAGCTTTTATTTGTAACTGTTCATGCTTCTTTCCTAATTACTCCTTGCCCACTAGAGAACTCAGATGTATGTTTTACAAACCAAATGGGAAACAGCAGTCATGGCAGAGGGCAGCTGGAAGCCTCACTGGATGATTTGATGATTCAGCACAGTTGCTTCCATAATGGAGATCTGACAGGCAAATCGATTGATCACGTGCATTTCTTGAGATGTATAATCTGCTGACATGAATTGAATATTTCATGGCCCTGATACAGAAGCATATTTTCCCTCACTGAAGAGATTTTAAAGAGGAAGAGAATATTCTCATTAAATTTTTTTGTCATGAGGACAGATTACTTTCTCTTTTTTCATTCTCTTTATAACCTATGTCAAAAAGAAGCAGTTTGGAATTTGATTGCATTATGTTTCCTGTAATTTACAATGTTTAGGCTGTAAGAATCTGACCTTTCTACTACTCTGTGATTTGACTGGCTGATTACTACTTCTTCAGGTTACCACCCATTTTTCCATGTTGCAAAGAGAGGTAATTAAGGAAGATTTACATGTCTGTGCATCATTTCTTTCAGTGGTGTAGGTCAGACATGTCCTTTTGTAGCACTGAAGAAGTATTAATCACTTTGGGTGAACTTAAAAAACATCCGTTCCTTTCTTTTTTTTTTTTTTTTTGGCATTTATTTTTCCTAGGTACTCTAAATGAGAATAAAATATGCAAGACTACTTTCAGGCATGAAAATTAATGGTCAAGACAGAAACTTGCCATAGTAGAGGCTTTGCGTGAAGCCTAGGCATTGGCTGCAATTTCAAAATAGTTATTTTCAACAACTTAATGGCCTTTCTTCTCCAACAACAGCTTCCTTCTCTTTGCTGAATAACTCACAGAGAAATTTAATGCATTTTATAAACACCTTCCGACTGAGTTTTCAGTTTATTAAAGTTGCTTTTCATGATTCTCTTTTGCGGGTGTTTATATAGCCATTGTACAAAGAACAAAGTATGTAGCCATTAACGAAGTATCTCCAGTGACATATTGTCCTAACCTCTGAATATTGCTAAGGTGAAATCCTCTCCCTGGCTGACATTTATATTAAACTATTTGCAGTATGTATTCATGAATAAAAGTCCTGAATAAAATCAATTCAAGTATAGCTATATGGCATCTGCTTGGGAAACCACAATATCCTAATAAAAACATATAGGAATAAACAGAAAGGAGATTATATATATATATAATATATATATATATATAGATTATATATATATATAATATATATATAGATTACATACACCAGTATTTGAGCTTGCCAGGTTGTCAGATCTACGTGCTATAAGTTAATGTAAAATATTACCAACATTGTGCAGACAGAATTTTTATTACCATGGAGAAAAAATATTGTGAAGCTTAGTTCATCTTGCAGTGGTCTGGTATCTCCTCTCTTCAGTGCTTTTTGTTTGGCAGAGAAATACATGTTTTAAAGGAGTTCTCTGTTTGTGAATAACCCGCTTTCCCAATTTCACTGGCCAAAGGTACCTTAATGACTTCTGTTTTTACTTACTGTTCTTGTTAACATTTTGGTACTAACACATCTGTATAAGAATAAAAGAAAAAATGCAGGCAGAATTGTGGCACTTCTGACATCAGGAGGCAGACAGTCTGGTTTACTGACTGGTCCCATGGCTGGGTTATTCAGTTTTTCCTGGTTATAGAGTATGAAATTCTGATGTAGTAGACATTCAAATGTCTAAAGCCATTTTTGCAGGTGGCTTTTCAAGGTTTCACTTTGGATGACAATACCAGCAGAGTGCAAGAAAGCCAGAAGGGGCTGCATCCTGCGATGGCTCCTCTACCCTGGGAGCAGGGGGAGCAATCAATGAGGCTTAACTTGTGCTCCATCCAGGTCCTCGCCCTGCTGCATCAGTGAGGGTCACCAAAGAGGTGCCAAGCCCTGGGATCCATCCTGGGGTCAGCATATACTGGGATGCCCTGCCAGGCACCTCCTGCCCTGCTCCAATGGACACCACACATGCAGCCACCACTGCCACTTGCTGTGCTGCTGGTACTCACTGCTGTGCCTGAACTTTCAGTGGAAGTGGCTCATCTGTGCTTCAGCCCATATTAGCCTCCTGTATCTTACGTCTTCGTCAAGGATCGCATCATGGAGCTATTTCTGCTTTCTTATTGCTGGTTTTAAGGACTGTATTTGGTAGAGAGGTAAGCAAAACTTTTTTTGTAGGCTGACTTAATACTGTATGGCTCTGCCTGCAGCTTCTTGAAAACCACATTAATTCACATGTAAAAAACACCTCAGTCGTTGATCTCAGTTGTTCTTGCTCCATCTTTTCCTAGGGTTATCCAAGGGCTTTCCTGCAGTGGTGTTTTCCAGGGCTGTGAGTGCAGGTGGACAGGCTGCCACTGCACTGTCACACCCAGCTGATGCATTGGCCCCCTGTGTATTGGTACCAGTGCTGGCACAGGCCGACCTTTGGTCAGGGATATTTCATTGGCTATAAAACTTTGGGAAGACTACTTCTTCACATGCAGAAGAAGGAAAATCTGCAGTCTTCCTTCTGTGGGATCCTGTGGGCTCGTAAAAGTCTGCTAATTCTGAGGCTGTGTTTCAGGGTGCCTTGGGAAGCTGCGGTTGTGATGTGACATTTCTTTTCCCTTGACAATCATTGTCACAAAAATAGCTGTGTGCTCTCTGCAGAGACTCTGGGGGTGCATTTTCTTGTGGCTGTCTGGTGACTTTATTGCAGACAAAAAGTTTAATGGCGCTCATGTTGGGCGCTCACTTGAACGGAAAAATTAATTGAATAATCTTTAAAGTTTATGGACCAAATTCCTAAGTGTGTCCATGTTCAGAGGGAATCTAAACAGAAGTAATTCATAACTCACGCCTTCTCCTAGTCCCCTGCATGAATACAAGATGTTAGCTTCGATTTTCGTATATATTGATGGGCTTGCCTTCACTACACAGAGCCATATTTATAGTCACCCATTTTACCCTCTTATACTAAAAATCTGAATGTAACAGTGCTTGGATATAAGAGGAAGAAGCATAGTTGGTAAGGAATTTAACACAAGCGTTAAATATTTTGAATGTTTAAATTGGTGGTTTGTAATGTTTTACCTTAAATTCTGCTCTGCTCTGTGACATGCACTCCATGGCACTTTAACACCCGACATCCCCTGTGGTTTAAAGTTAGAGAAAAAGGTGAAGTATTGTAAGTTAGTCTTAAATCTCAAGGTTTCTAATTTCAACCACTCTATCTTCTGAATGTATTTCACCCTATAACTTCTCTTCAAAACTCAATGAGAAAGTTCTGAGATAGATAACAAGAATGATCAATCAGTTTTTTGGGTTGGGAAACAAAATAATATTTGGGAAGTGAAATCACAGCTCTTATTATCTAGCAGGTTAGAAAATATTCAACAAACTCAAGGAATTTTTTTATTGAAATGAAACATTTCTTAGGGACCAGGTTCGATGGACACTTATGGTTATGAAAGTTTCATTCCTTTCTGCCCTAAAAGCATAGCAGAAAAGTGAAAGAGAAGGACCTTTTGGATAAAGCATTCACTTTGGACGCTGGAGCTTTACATAGCTGCTCCTGCTATCCTTTACTTGGGACAGGTGTTTAGATACACCTGTGAATCCTGAGTGACCTCAGCCATCTTCTATCTGGTGTTGGTAAAAATCCTTAAATGCTTAGAAACCAGTATTTCCAACCAAGGTTTTGTTTGCCTAATACTTCCTTTTCTCTCAGATGCATTGATGAATCTTCTGTTCATATTGCCCCGGCCATTTGAAACAGTCTTCCTAGAAGACCTGTCTGCATCACTATGTCATCTGAAAGTTGAAGAAAAAATTAGATGAGATATTTCAATTCTACTTTTGCTCAGGAAATTCCCAGAAAGACTGTCTGGTACAGGTTTGTCACCTGTAGTTCTACTGAATCTTCCTGGTAATTTGAGAAGCATCAAAAGAAATGACTTGCCATTTCCAAACAACCCTCTTGAGCATTTAATTCTTAAGCATCTAAAAAGACTTAGATTAAACTGGAGGGTGCAAATTCTCTGATAAGCAGGGTGAAGCATGAAATCATACCTAGAAAAGGTGGATTGGCAAATGGAGTCTCAGGGAAGTCTGAAGCAGGAAAGTAGTTAAACTTCTTTGTAAGCTGAGGTACAATATGTACGGTTAGATTCTTGCCTTGGCATAGCAGTAGCTTTCTGAAAAGTAGGATAAGATTTAATGTTTTCATTTGTTTACTTACATGTTTAAAGCAATTTATTTTTAAAGTGGCTGTAGCACACATCTTTTCTCTGCTTGCTGATATAATTTTCTTAAATTGCTGGCTGTTTTTGGAAGTCTTTGTCTTCACATTTTTCTTTAAAGTTTATATTTCAAGCCTGTGTAGAAAATTACCCATGAACGGAAGATATTTTCTCTGGTACTTGCAACTTTGCTGTGCCTCGACTCCTGCAAGCAACAGCAAGGACTTTTTCCCTTTTAAATGAATGAGAGAAGTCATCATAAAAGATTTATTTCTGCTGCCCCATTTTTCTTATTTATTCCTAACATTCTGCCCATTTGCCATGAGCTTCTTCACATTTCAGAAACAGCTAGTCTTCTGTGAGAACAAATTGTGCTATTTACTTCTGTCCTCAGAGGAAACTAATGGTGTAGTGGGTGAAATGTCCAGGACAATAAGGAGAACTGGTGCTGTGTATTCCCAGCTGAAGAAATACATCTTAAGTAAATTGCTCTCAGCTGAAATCAGGGGATGTCATGGAAGTAGGAACTGATTTGTATTCTGCTTTTTGTGTTTCTGAAGAATCAGAGCCTGTCCGTGGGGAGGAAAAGGAGGGCCTGGGCATCGCTATGCAAATCATTGGCTTTTTGTGGGGAGAAAAAATGGCAAATGGAAAACGGGTTTTTATTGTATTTTTCAAATGCAGTATTTACCCTTCATCTTTTAGAGGATTTATCTCTGTTTTGTACCAAGAGGGAAACAGCAAGTTTAAAAGGAAAAAAAAATGTATATATAGAGAGAGAGAGTTGTTTGAAATTGCAAGTATATCTGTGCTGTCAACAGCTTAGCTCCCTGGTTTGGTCCTAGTTAAGCCTCAGTCCTCCACACTTATCTGTTAATATTCATGGGTTTGCTCAGTAGGGCTTGGCTTGTTTCAAAGTAAACCAAAACACATTTTTTTTTCCTTCTTTTTCTTTATTGACTGACTCTGTGTAGTCCAAGCCTGTTCCAGGACTCCTTAATGACATGCCATGCTGTGTGAGTCCTGCTCTGAGCTGTTCTGCTGGCCTGCAGTGCACTCCCCTCATTTCAGATGTATAGCAGACTGAAAGATCCACAGAACCCCTTTCTTAGAAACACAGGGGGGATACCTAGAAAATGTCTAGCCTAGAAATGGCCCAGGCTGGGGACTGTAAAAATGGAGGCTTCAGATGGCTTCAGAAGAGGCCACCTCCAAGCCACTCTGCCCACCAGTGGTCACTGCAAACATACAGCTCCAAAAATGTGCTCGCCAGGAACCAGAATAAAGTGAGGCCAGAGATGGATCTGTGGAAATACCAGTTCTGTCCCTTTTCAGGCCTGGTCTGATAAAGTCCCGCTGAAGTCAAAGGATAGCTCCTTTAAATGCTCCTTCAATCTCAAGTACACAGAAACGACACAGCTCCTTGGAGCCTTCTTGGTTCATTCTGCAACTTCAAAAAAGGTATTTTTAGATTTGAAGATAGAAACATAAAACAATAATTTCAAAGGTGCGTAGGTGCAGTGAGGCACTTCCTGCGATGTTTCAGTAGTGCTAAAAAGGCATTTTTAAAAATCTCATTAGGCTCCTCTATGCCTTTGAAATTCAGGCTTTTAGTGTTGCTATGTGTATTTAACATGATTAGAAACGTCTCCCAAATGATCTTTTCCTACATTTACTTTGCACATTGCATAATTTCATTTGACATTTTGTTGACAGTCACTGGTATATTCTTACGCTGAGTCTGGCAGCAGGTGAATCCTGATTAGAAATTTGCCATTTCCTTTGCAAATATGTACATCTGTATGCTAACATAATATGACTCTTAGATACATAAAGAGTCCAGTAATCAGGGAAACATTTTTCTGCATGATTATTAAAAGATTTTTTTAAATTTATTTTTTATTTTTTAGTTGTGGGAATAAGTTGTTGAGGGGTTGTGGCTGTAAAGGCACTTTGTTTGAACCATTTTGGTTTCTTTCCTTTTCCTTCAACTTCCTTTGCAAGATGAATAACTTGTGTGGGAAGAATAATACTGTACTTTCCACAGAGTAGATACCCCGTAAGCCTAATGTGGATTGCCAGGATTTGAGGACAGGCCAGGCAAAATTCATTTCCTAAATCCAAATAGACTTCTGGATGACTTATGGTATCAGTATGTATCTTTGAGAGAAGTTTAAAAGTTGAGGGGCCTGAGTTTTGCAGAAGAAAAGAAAACCCGAATCAACAGCTTTTCTGGGTAGGTATTGAAAAGGGAAAAAATTGTCAGAGTTCTTCACAAGAAGTGAGATTTACTGGCAGAGCAGAGGTCTCATTAAATGGGTGCTGTGCAGTACATGTTCTAGATCTGCATGACAAGCTTGCCAATAATTTGAGGACACATGGAAATTCAGCAAGCAAATTCAAATATACTTTTGAAATGTCCATAATGGCATAAATATCAGTAATGATGCTATACTTTTCCCTAAAAAAATTAAAAAGAAACGGATCCTGAAAAGCAGCAAAACCAGAGACTTTTAATTCAAGTTGTGAGCAGTGTAATTATTTCAGTTCTCGCAAAATTCAGGAGAGACAAATTGTGATAGTTACATACACACATGAACACACACATATGTACACACACATATATGATCTAACCTATTCAATTTTTTGGTGGCTTTATAATGAGTTTATCAGTATCACATGGCATAAAACACCAAAAACCTCCCCTGGTCCAGTACTGCTGGGGAGGCTGGTGGAACACCTCCTCCGGTGCAGCCCAGGTTCTCTCTCAGGTGCAGGCAGAGAAAAACCATTCCTAGGCCCATAGCTTTGGGGTCCTGAATTCACACACTCATCAAGTTTGCTCTAATTTTTACACTGTGTTGTTAAGGCACATGTTTTCCAGAAATGCCCTTTGGCATTTCAGGTAGGTGCAGAGCTCTCTCACCTGCTAGCTGTTCTGCACGGGGATGGACAGGTGTACCTGATCAGGCAAAGCAGTCAGCTCCATTACCCGGAGGTTGAAGAGCCCCAGTCACCTTTCCACGCTCAGGCTTTGCTGTTCAGGAAGACAGCTGAGTCCAGTGGATTCTAGTCCTTGTAGGAAATCAACTGATACACTGTCCTGTTCTCCTGCAAAACTCATCTGCTGTGCTTAATGCTTTTTGGCCATCATCCTCCAACTCAAGTTTGTGCACTGAGCTCTGGCTCCCTGACTCACCAGCCAAAGGCTGGCACTGACATTGTCCGATCAGCTTGGCCAGTAGAAAGCAGCACAGCCACCAGGTCTGCCTTGCTGTTCTTGCCTCAGATCAGTAAAAAGCAGCCATAAAGGAAGGCGGATATTTAAAGTAAAGGAAATAGCTGAAGGCAGTATTGAGATACTTCCAGTGAATCTCAGGGAAGCACTGACTGATGCACTGCCTTTTTATGAATCACACCACAGAGCGAAGCACTGCAGTCTGTGGCATGCATCTGAGGGCTGGGAGAAGCAAAAGCCTGATGGTGATTCTCATTCAGAAAGGAACGATTCCTTTACATTAAATCAAAATAGAAAAGCGTGAGTTGACTGGGAAATTGCATCTCAGTAGCAGATTTTAAACTCCCCACCCGCCTTCACCACCAGACTACCCTGTTATGAAAACGGGGCTGGTGAGGGCAGTACTGCAAAACTTTACTTCTGTGCCTGATGCCAAGTGCATCAGCAGCCCTGCTGGTCTGCAGAGGATTGATGAGGATTGGATACAACTGACATATTTTTCAGCCTCAGTCTCATATCTTCTGTTTTTTGGAGACAGATTTGGGAGGGCAGTGCGTGATTTCAATGAGCTCCAGCTCTGGCTGCCCCATCCACCCCAGTGCTGTAATGGGGCAGCAGGAGGCTGGCTGCTTTCTGGATTCTTTTACCCTCTTGGGCTCAAACACACAATTACATGTCAGCAATCAGTTTTCTATTAGTGAAATAGTGTAAGAAGGAGAAGAGGAACACTTCATCGAGCTGTCAGTCCCATACTTGGCACAGACAGTTTCATCTTTTGCTGAACTAGAAGCTGCTATTGCAACTTCTGGAATGAGAAAACAATTCCTATTTTTCACAGTTTTTTTTTTTCTTTTTCTGTTAAAATTATAAATTATTTGGAACAAAGACTGTCATTTTTTATGTGTTTGAACAGTTGCTCCTGTAATGGAGTCTTTGAACATTTAGGGGGGCTATTTAGAACATAAATCATAACTATGCATTAGGCAGAAGGAAAAAAAGGTTTTATTTCATTTTGCATATCCACAGATCTATAAAATTAAACAAATTGCTACAGAAAAACAGCATAAGCCTTCTTTTGATATTACAGTGCAGTAAACATGCCATTTGTTACCCAGCGCTCTTCCTGTCCGCAGATGAGTCCCAGGGCAGTTAAGAAAAATGGTCTTTGTGAGACCCTCCGAGAAATATGTACCAGTGACTTGAGAAATTGAATCAGAATAATATCAGAATGCGAAGATTCTGCTATGGAAATCCAATTATGATCTGTTACAGGATTTATTGTGTTGCTTTGAGAAGCTAGTAGCACTATGGAAACAAGTCCTTCCCAGAGAGCTCCGTTGGCTTGTTTGCTGTCCTTAGTGTAAATACAATAGAGGACTTCAGTTTTTGTTTGTTTGTTTGTTTTTTAATTGTTTTTCCTCTACCATTGGGAAGCAGGAACTTTGTCCCTTGGCCTATGGGAAGTAGAGCTCATTACAAAAGATCACTTGGTTCTTAATCCAGCACAGTGAACACAAGAACATCCTTTGAGCGTGGTTTTGTTTTCAGACTTTTTTCAAAGAATGTGTATGCTAATGGGATAGCTTTTTGAGTTTTTTAAAGATAGTTTGGGATTATATCTGTCATTATGCAGAAATCATGAGAATGCATCTAGATCTGTCTAACAAAATGTTTGCTATAATTTTGAAGTACGTAGCTTTTGAAGACCAAGGTTTTATCCAAGCAGCTTCTCTCATGATGGCTAGCTAGAGTGTGGGCAAGGTGCCTTCTTCTTCCAGACCTTGCCCTGCTGTTTGTGAATTCTTCAAATTGTACACAATGAAATCATGACTGGGACGGGGAAAAAAAAAAAGAAAAAAAAAGTTGCTAGTAGTACCTTGTACATTCTTATAACAGCATTTATGAAATCATCTTAATGGGGATGACTGATTGATTGAATGTTTTGATTCTGTTGAGTGAAAAATAATAGATACTGAAATCTGGTATGTTCCCTGAGTGTTCTTGGGTTGTGTTTTTTTTTTCCTTTTCCTTAAAAGAATGATAGAGTTTGTACGTTCAAGGTGAATGTTTAGAAATGATGTGATGTAGAGTTTCTTTTGTGCTAACTAGGGGAAGCTGTTGTTTCTCCTGTTATCAAGCTGATGGCTTTGTGCGAGTCAAGCAGTATCACAGAATCACAGAATCACACAGAATCACAGAATTTCTAGGTTGGAAGAGACCTCAAGATCATCGAGTCCAACCTCTGACCTAACACTAACAGTCCCCACTAAACCATATCCCTAAGCTCTACATCTAAACGTCTTTTGAAGACTTCCAGGGATGGTGACTCCACCACCTCCCTGGGCAGTAGATTCCTTTCCGACAAACAGGTAGGCTCATTCCTCAGCAAATGTGTCAAAGAATCTTAAAAAGATAATATACATGTATATATATGTGTATGTATATACACTCACACATATATATACATATATAAAGGAAAGGAGATTCCTTAAAAATAAGGAAAATTAAACTGTATACTTTGAGGAACAGGGAGTACTTTTTCAACATTTAAGTGTAAGTCCATACCCTCATATATGTGATACAAACCATCAGACTGAATTTTATTTATCAAATGATGCGATATAGTTTCTCATAGTGCCTTGTTACGTTTGAACTGTGAAGTTATGAAGTAATAAGCACAACTGCTGTTTGATTTAGTAGGTGAGCCAAAAACACCCCAGACAGATAGTGGCTGGTTTTATGTTAATCTAAACTATTTTCATTAGCTTTTCTAGCAAAACAGAAATCTTAAAAAATGTCTTTATGTTTTACTCTTTAAAAAGAAGTACTTTGAAATGAAACAGTGAAAGTAAAAAATAGAAACCATTTTGCTTTGAAATGTTGAAACAAAATAAAACACTTTGATGTCTGATAAAACTTTTTTCCTTAGATGAGGCAATCTTGTGAATTAGTTATAAATAGTTCTGTTGACCTGAATCTGCATTTTTCAATAAATAGTTTCTTAGACCAACACTTGGTCTTTTGTTAGCCATGATTAAGAGTGTTGTCCAGCACACGTGGAATGGCACTTAAGTTTAGAAGAGCACTCATATTATAGTTAAAGGATTAAATGGTTTAATATTTGTTGGTCTGAACATAGGTGAACCAGAAAATCTTCACCATGACTGTTAGTGAATTGGTTTGCTACCTTTTCTTTCTTTTCACTTTGCATTAGAAGTTAATCTGAATGTCCAAAAATATTCTGTATTTCTAGCATTGATGTGGAAATTAATTCCATTTTCCACTCACCTTCCACTTCCTAATTAATACAAACTGCTGGATTTCCAGTACAAACAACAACAAACTCATCTAGACGGTCTATTTGGGCAATAGCACAGAATTTATTGCTTTTCATGTTAAAAAGAAATTTATGCCAATATTGTTGTAAGCAAACTTCCACGTTATTCTACAGAAGAAATAGCTACATTTAGTGTTCAGATATATATTGCAAACTATATTGACAGCTCACCTGTAGTTTTTGAAAACCCTGTGCATATACATCTAATTAATGATATACATGCCAGGATGAAAGAGTCATTTGTATTTATGTATATGAAAGCAAATCTCCTTTTTGAAAGCAAGATACTTGTTTGCTTTCTATTTTTTGATTTATTTATATTCTGCTATTTTTAATACCTTTTTCTCTTGGTTTTATATAATGTATGCATTTGACAACATATTCTGGCTGAGACTAATTTAATGGGAAAGGCAGACATTTTTATTTCTAGATATTTGATCTAAGTAAATATTGAAAAATGTACAGTAAAGCAAAGTTTTCTATTACAGCATCTCATGCTATTTCACAAGATTTTTGTTTCCTTGCTTATTGTGAAGTCAACACACCTTGACATTTTGACAGCTTATTTTATTGTTAAGGGGGACACTAAATGACAAAAATATACCATTAGATGTATCTTCTTCTCACTCCCTCTTAGCATCACAAAGCATATTGTTAATCTGTCACTGATTGGATAAGAAAATTTTGATCTGTTGGATTTTTTTTTCTATTTATGTAAAATGATTTTTAAAAATATTAATTAAAATAGCCAAAACTATGTATGAAAACCTTGATTTGAACTGACAAAAGGCAAGGGATATCAGGTAAAGCAGCTACAGATTTTTGCATTTTGTAGCACACCTGTTTCTGCAGCAAATTTGTATTTCTGGCTCCATAATACCTGTCCTAAATTGGATAAACATAAGGTAGAAAGAAAGTTTTGCACAAGTATAGCACAATTTTAGTTTTGTTGAAACCACATCTTGCAATAGTATTGCAGAGTCTTTATAATGGAGTTGTTTAAAAATTTTCCTATTCCTATTCACAACTTCTTAGTACTTTCAGGCTCCTCAGCAAAACACATTTCACACTTACTGTGCATGTAGAAGAAGAGGGGCAGAAGGTCATTAATATCATGTATGATTTGCTTAGTGTGAAAAGTGTAATTCACTAGAAGTATAAGGATGGAATAAAATATTTTCTGCTTTATCCAATGACGGGTTTGGCTATTTTGGCACTTACAGCTACTGCCATTCCACTATCTTCTTCACAATTTGTGATAGAAAAAAAACATTTCAGTCCATATTGGGCAATGTCAGTGTAAACAACAGTGTCACACATTGTAGTACAAAGGTAAAGGGAAGTAAGCAGAATACATGTAAATAGGAGCCCTTACCGCTATTCCCTTATCTTCTGATTTTTATTTTTATTTTTTATATATGTTTTTTCAGACTGCTAAAGAAAATTCAGCATCTCATGTACAAGCTAGAGGCACTCCTTACCTGCTGCTGCAGAAGTGGTAGGATTGTCTCCAAGCAAAGGGGAGAAGACAAGGCAGTGCCACAGGGAGCGAGGCTCCGTGCTAGCTGGGTGATTAGTTCCAGAGTCCCAAATTCTCATCACATACGTGTAAGCACACATGTTCACAGTACCTTTTATTTGTACAGGTACTGGACACATGAATTAAATAATCTTTTCATACATATAAATGACCTGTCTAATCCAAGGATTCAGCATCTCAAACACTTACTGCTAAAACTGCTGTCACATTGTTTTAAATTCCTTGAGATACCCTTTTTTACCTAACAGCAAGAACGTGATAAAATGTTTATTATCAGATCTTATCCTTTTCCCTGAGAAACTCAAAGTATAATTACATTTCATAATTATCCGCTTTCGTCTCTAACAGCATTGTTCACCCTCTGGACCTGTTGTTCTGTTGCTATTCTATCTAGCACAGTGAAATTCTCTTCAGCTTACTTAAACAATATTAATCCCATCAAAAGTGACTCAGATAACGTCATAAGCTAAGACACAGCGTTCTCAAGATATCTTGCTTATGCTGTGGTATAATGTCCTCGCAGGTGTAATTAAATTATGTCAAGAGGATTGTCTTTCCATGACTAGAAGCATGGCAGTCAGGTATGAGATTGTTTAATTCAGCCTTGGCTGCCCGCTAAAATGAGCGCTCAGCCTCTCCTCACTGCTGGCTGCGATAGCGACCATTTCCCCTCCCTGTGCACCTTACCCTAGTCACACAGCCAGTTCCTCTGATTCAAGGAGAGTTGTGTTTGTCTCTAATGGTCCAAAATTTGCTGTTAATGAATGGGAGTAGTCCCGTTAACTGCAGTGGGAGAATATCACCCACTGGAACTGACACAGGGAGTAAAAGAGGCATAATTTGGTCATCTGTTAGTTTTACTAGCGTACTAAATAATACTGCAGTAACCCGTTATTTATATAGTACTGAGTGCATTAAACGCTAGATTTAGTACTTCATTATCTATTTAAGATGCAAAGATAACCATTATATTTGTTCTTCTGTTCTTCTGTTCTTCAAACTTTAATTATTACTTCTGTAGTTGGCAAGAGATCTAAATGTGCTGCACCACATCTTTGTTAGCAATAATTCTTTATATTTTGTGGCCATCTACTTTTTTCGAACTGGTGGGGTACTAGCAGCAGTAATCACACTACAGATTCATGAATTCAAACTGAAATGTTATACAAAGAATGTCTTCATTTTAACGCAGTATTTGTCTTTTTTTTTTTTTTTTTTCTGGAGTCAGCTTTTGGGTAGAAGCATTTCAAAAAAGGACCTGCACATTTATGAGGAATTGGGTCTGTTTAAACTTCAGACACAGTGCAAATGAAGAGTTTCTTGTGACAATTGTATTTAGATGGGTTCAGTTAAAAAAGAAAAGAGCCCATGAAATCTAGCTGAGTTCTGGATCCTCAGAATTTGAGATGAACCTGGAGGCTGAGCTCCTCCACATCCATGCTGTCATCTTTGTAAATGAAATGAGTCTGTATCCCATATATTCACCTTCTAGAAGTCAAACATGGTTTCTGTTATAAAGAGCAAGTTTATGAATTTGCAGTGAAGGCAAACAAAAGTTCCTAATATTGGGTAGACTCTGTCCATCTCTTTTTTGAAACAGAAGTTTTATTCACCTAAAGTGTTCAAGATCTACATGAACTTATGTGGGCGGAATTTAAAAACAATGTACTAAAAACTGAAGTTAGCTTTCATTATTGTTAATTGCCTCCCACAGAAGTTCAAGTGGGTTTTGAATTGTGTGTGGAAGGTACAAGAATATCTGATGTGTTCTGGTATTTAAAAAAAAATGATTGACAAATTGCATTCGTATATCGAGAGCCCTAACATTTCTTCATCAATCATGTAGACTTTATTGTGCTTTTCAGAAATGGAACTTCATTTTTGACTCTGAGTGTAATCTTGCTTCATCATATAAGACAATTCATAATTCTTTCTTTTCAGCATAGTTTATTAAAATGTTGGAAAACAGTCAAACACTTAGCATGTTATGACTGTGAATAGGGAAAAACTATTAATATTTGATGATCATATTTCTGCAGTAGACCAAACAAAATTCTCTGCAAAGTGAAATAAAATGCATAATAGCTGAGCCTGCAAAGGAAATGCCCAGAACTCACTATGCAATTGTCTCATTTTTAACAATGTGGTAAATTGTGTGATTACCATAGCCTATAATGTACATAGGGAACTTTAGTGCCCCATATGTCATTTTTGGTTTTGAAATGTACAATCTTTAGGCAGAAATAAAAGATGGAAAATGTCCAGACAAGGATTAGAAGGGCAAAGGGGTGGCTACTGGGCAGCTGTGGTGGAGGTGCATTTGGTATCAGGAGCTGCCCAAAGTGGTCATGAAAAGCATTCCAACTTCCACACAGGAGCTTTTTTCCCCACAGGCATGGCCTTTTCCTTACAGCTTCTCATAGCTCCCATGGTAAAACCATCAAACCTACTCACTGCATTGGTGACCTACAGAGACTACTGGCATCAAAGGAATATGCCAGCTTTCCTGTAACGAGGTGTATTTTATAGTATTTCTAACAGAGCTATAAGGTGGATTTTAACTTGAAACTTGGCACTAACGTTTCCACCAGTGCATTTTGTTTTCTTTTATTGTCTTCAACAGTGATAGGTTCATGTTGGATTTCTTTTTTTTTTTGTGATAGAAAGAAATGCAAGTGGGGAAAAAAAAAAAAAAAAAAAAAAAAAAAAACACACACAAAAAAACCCACCAGATTCAGGTTCTTGCATGTAGAAGGTAATTTTTAAAAGCTCTCTCAATACAGACAGAATAGGTCTTTGTGTTAAGTTCAAGAAAAACAAGTAAAATAGTAAAAGGCCACTTACTTGTAAGACACAGTTGTACACATCTGCCTCATTTCTCATTCGTCAAGTGAGAAAAATGCAAAAAGAGCAAAACCGCAACCACCTCTGCCAGCACACCACTGCCCAGGGTCTGTTGCTGTTGGGGCTGGAGAGTGCCTTTACACCATGTGCTGCTCTTCTGCCATGTCAAGGGCTTTTCACGTGTGCTTCTTCTCCACTCCAAGTGATAAATATTCTGCCTTTCTCCAGGAGCAGTTGTTTCGGCAGCCAGCATAAGCTCAATTTGCCAAATGGGCTGAAGATGTCGTCACAGTAGCGAGTCAGGCAGGGAGCAGGAGCACAAAGGGTCCTCATGAAGCAGGCTGGTGATGTTTTGTCTGTATAAGCTCTGTAGCTTGGATTAAAAAAAAAAAAAAAAAAAAAAAAAATTACTTCTGAAGAAATTGCTGTTTCTTCTTGGGTTTAGTTTCACTAGAAGGTCCCCTATTCTGTATTATTTAAGAATGTCTAGTCATTTAAAAATGTCTAGTCAAGGAAGACTGCCCTTAACTTCCAAACTATTTAACTTGACTAAAGGACCTGGATCCAGTCACGGGGAAGTTTTCTGAGATCAGTAATGTCACATCAGTTTCATCAGCCCCATTTGTGGTGGTACTTGCAGAAAGAAAAAGGAAAATTGCATCAAAAAAATGTTTGTTTGTTTGTTTTCTGCGTGTTCTTATTTAGAAGATGCGATCAGTGAAGTAATAAATACAACAATAATAGATGAAACTTTTTAACATTTAGCATTGTTATTTGCATTTACTGAGGTGTGCCTGTATTGTGGGGCAGCTGAGCAACCCTCCAAGCTGGTGAGCTTCTTCTCTGCCAGGCCTCTGGCTGCAGCAGGGAGACAAAGTAGAAGCTAATAGTAGCCATGTCAAAATTGTCCAGCATTGTAAAGGGACAAATATTGAAAACAAACAAACAAACAAAAACAGAAAACAAAAGCCAGACAACCAACCCCCCCCCCCAAAAAAAAAAAAAAAAAAAAAAATCACAGAAGTTTCTTAATCACTTCCACTCCTTTTCCTGTATTTGCCCCAAAGACCACTCTAGTAGTAAGAGTCTGAAAACTTGGCTAATGGAATTAAATGTTAGGAGTGAATTTGATCTGATGCTGGAAGTCTTAATATCTGCTTATTGACTTCATTGGAAAGGGTCATAAAGTTGTTAGGCCATGCATGAATTTAAATTCTCACATTTTTTGCTCTTTTCTGCACTTTAAAAAGGTTTTATTATATTCTTTCATTTTTTCCTATTTCTATCTCATAATAATACTTTATCCATTCACTAATAAGCTCTGGCATGTCACATTTATTACATTCTTTCCCATTTTATTTTTAAATTCTTTCATTTTATTTTTAAAAATGGGTGGAGTGGGAGGACTTTCAGAGCCAGTAGATGTTCTGACGATAAAACTGCTAACAATAAATGCATTTACAGAGGCTAGTACTGTTAAAAATGCAACAGTTTTAGTGTTTTGTGGTAGGATTGCATCTAACTGACATGGGATATTCAAGTGAAAAGCACTCCGTTTCATCCTGCTGTTGGATGGCAGTGTGCGCGTGCGTGTGTGTGTGTGTGTGTGATTTTGGAAAATCCAGAGAGGTGAGTGGGATTTATATGATCACTGAACCAGGCCCTGAACCAGATCAGTCCAGAGCAGATGCCTCTGCTGTTTCAGTGAGGGAAACAGCTCCGTGCAACTTGGTTGCATCTAAAAAAGTTGACATCAAATGCTGGATTTCTGGATATTTTTCTCCAAACCCACCTTTCGAAGATAGCTTCTGTGCTGAACAATGCTGTCCTGAACCCAGTCATCCAAGTGGCTGAGTGACACCTTTGACATATTGTTCTCCAACTTCCCCACCTGAAGTTATTTCCAACCCTTGACTCTAATGTATGCAGCCCAGCTAAGCTGTTAAATAAGGAAGAAGCTTCAGAGCACTAAAAATATTTAAATTGCTGCCTTTTCAGATTCTCTCACTGCTGTCTAATGGGCCTTCAGAAGCACGTTCATTGTTTCCCTCAGCACATTGTGCTGCGAGGCCTTGCAGATAGATTTCTTCTGCTTCCCGAATCCACGTCTCTGCCCTGCCAGAGATCAAAATGAATGCTGATTTCAAACTAATAAACAGGCTGCATTTTCTGACAGACTATTCACTGGAGTAATATTATAATGTATTTCTTTTGATGTGTTTGTTTCCCAAGTTGTCAATTAGCTGGAGAGAAAGTGCCACTCTCCCCACCATCTTTCTTTCTGTGACCAGATCCTTTTTGGTACATCATTTGTCAAAATGTCAGTGATGTAAGCTTGCTGGGGGTTTTTATGTGTTTGAAAATATTCTTAAAGGATGTTCTTTCATTATCTAGTGTACTTTTACACCAAATGCTTTTGAAGTAATGTTGTTAGGCTTTGGAAACTTCTGAAGCTGACAACAAAAAAGACTACGTGGAAGTTGAAGTTCTATTGTTTCAACTGTAACGATGCTTTTTTGCTATCGTTCAAATGTGTGACTTGAAAAAAAAAAAAAAAAAGTTTCTCGGTGTCCCTATTTTTGCGCAGTGATACAGGGAGTCCTTTCCTTATGCTGGCAGTACCGGGGTGGTGCAGTGGGGTGAGGCACAGCCCTACTGGTGCTTTTGGAAGGCTCCCCTTGGCTGACCCTCCACGTCGTGAGTATTTTACCGTGTCTTTGCTCTTCTGGTAACACAGCAATAAAAACTTTAATTGTACCTGAAAGTTAAACCAAGTAACCGCTCGGTCATCTTGCAGTAAAAGTTCATTTTATTCCATGGGTCCTGTTAAAATTAAATATTTATAAGGTACCTATAAAGTAAATAAGAATAAAAACAGGGTACTTGCAGTAAAGGGACTGAGGGACTAAAGTTTCTTAGCAGCGTTTTCTCACTGTGTACAGCCATTCTCTCTGCTGTTTGACTGCAGTGTGTTTGAAAACTGCTGCAGATTTGCTACAGAACAACAATATTTTCCTTCACGGCAGATATCTAGCACTATCTCCTGTGAGCATCTAAGCATGAGGAGGATGTTCTCATACACATTTTGTGATAATTGCATAGCTGCTACTTTTTATTATATGTGATAGTTAAACAATCTGAAGGATTTTTTCATATTCAAGAAGTTCAAAAGTTATTAAAAGAAAAACATAAAATATCAGGCTACAGGAACTGAAGTTTTTACTTTATCATCATTCTTGAAGATAGTTACAAAAATTTTAAGAACGTACTACTTTAAGCCTTGCATTAGTGAGGTACAGATTTATTAAAATTCTTGATGACTTAAAATTAACTCCCAAATACAAAGGAAGCACACGGCATGTACCCATGCATCTACACAACTGAACAGATAGTTGGAAACTGTGGTGTAAATGCCTGAAGTAACTAGGAAAATAAAACTAACATTCATGTTTTTTAAGGAAAAGGTACAGCTTTGAAGAGGCTTTCAGGGTAGGGCATAACTGCATTATCTGAGCGTTCCCTAGGCTCCCAACCCTAGATGCTATCGCGCTGGGGCAACTTGGTGTGCTAGCTCTAAGGAACACCACGGAGCGTGGAGTGGAGTGGAGACACCACGGCTAGGCTCTGTGATCAGGTGGGACCTCGATTGTTCTTGTGCACAAAGCAGCACTTTTTGCCACCCTAAGCCAAAGACCTGTCATGTTTTGACAAATGCTGTACCCTAGTGTACTTTTTGCTCATTATAATATCATTATAATACCAAAACACACCTCCATCCCAAAAGCTACCCACCTCCAAGGTGCGACCACCCCTCACTGAGCATGCGCTCTGAATTTCTCAGAGCCTATTACTTTAAACGGAGACGGGAAAACTTTACACCAATCATAACTAAGATATGCTTGACTAGAGCCACTCAAGCTCCACCTAGAAGACAGAAAATAATATAAATTGGCCCAAGAGAGAGGGGATGTTAGGGAAGATACCACCGTCAGGGGAGATACCATCCCGAGGACATACAGCATCCTTAGGACCTCCTGACTCCTGGGATCAGTCGACGGGCTGAGCCTCTCTTCCCCCCCCATTGGGACGCCTTTGGGTGAGATCTGAATATTTGCTTATAAATCTCTATATAGAGTCTTTGATCCTTTCAACGCGTTTATTTCTAGGCTGTGCACCCATAACACTTATAACACCTATAACACCTATAACACCTGTAACACCTGTAACATCTATATCATCTATAACATCTGTAACACCTGTAACATCTGTAACATCTGTAACACCTATAACACCTGTCACATCTATAACACCTATAACGCCTGTGTATTTCATACATACTAACTTGCTTTTGCAGACAGTCACTATCGCCGGCAATCCAAAAGAACCTGATTATCTGTTGCTGTAATAAACCATACTTGATTGCATTGTGATAGCTCTCATTAATGCGACTTGGGTGAGGGTGATTATCCGTGATAATTCAGTGTTCTGAATCTAACCAGACCCCCAGACGGTTAATGCATTGTTGGTGAATGTCTGAGTGGACCCCCAGGTGGTTAATACGTTTTTGGTGAATGTCTGAGTGGACCCCCAGGCGGTTATTACGTTTTTGGTGAATGTCCGAACGGACCCCCAGTTTTGGTGAATGTCCGACTGGTTCAGTACTCTGAATCCAAACGGGCCCGTGACGGTTAATCAGCTACACCCCTTTAACGCGACAGTAAAATTGGCGTAGTCGGCAGGATTGCTATGGATAAACTACTGCAAAAATATAAATGTGCCCCTTCCCAGGCAGGGAAGGAGTTTTCCCAAAAGTTTTGGAAAGATGAGGAGAAAGTGGTAGAGCACATTGAGCAGTGTCAGGCTTCACGAAAGATTGGTCAAAGAAAGGGTAAAGGTGCAATTTGTGCTGTGTTAGGAGCTTGTTTGTCTTGTGCTCGGCAAAAAGCTAAGGAAACTCCTGCTCCCAAACTGATCTCTGATGCGGAACATACAGCTTTGAAATCAGAGATTGATGTGTTGAAGTCATCATTGGCCTTTGAAAGGGAGACGGGAAAAACATTAGGAATCAGAGTGGATAAACTTTTGGGTGAAAATAATAAACTTTCCATTGAGAATGACAAACTTGTGACTGAAAATGATAAACTTGTGAGTGAAAATGATAAACTTGTGAGTGAAAATGATAAACTTGTGCATGAGAATAATCATCTTAAACAATTGCTGGAGAGGGTTAGTCATCTGTTAAATAAAGTACAGCCTTGTGCTCCGGTCAAGCAGATTCGTGGAGTGCTGCATAATGCAGAACCTGAAAGCTGGGACAGTGATTTCTGGTCTGACAGTGATGATGGTGTTGAAGAGATTTCTGATTCTGAACCCCAATCCATTTCCTTGAGACCTTTGGTTAAGACTGAGACTGCTGTTGATGATAATGATGAAATCCGCACTACTGTGCGAACGATTCCGTTGCCACCAGCAGAGTTGGTTAAAATACAGGAGAAGTTCTCAAGGCGGTCAGGGGAATCAGAAGTTGAGTATGTGTGGAGAGTTTCTCTTAAAGGAGGAGATCGAATGATGTTGAGTGAGGAAGAGGTAGGAGGCTTTTGGAGACCTGGAGTATTTTTAACCACCACACCAGGAGCTGACCTGGCTGTAGCAGTACAGAAAGCAGCCTGCATTCAGGCGATATATGAAAGAAATGAATTAAGGAAATCCCCGATGTTAGCTCCTATTGATCCAATTCGGTTAACCCCACTCATCCGTGGACTCCCTGATTGTCTTAAGATGTTTGTAGCAAACACCCCAGATCACATACTAGCTGCTTGTAGGGATGATGATAGTGGTTGTAGGCGAAATCCTAACTCTCCTATTCCAACATGGAGTGAATTGGTACAAGACATAGATAAGTACGGACACCAAATGGGCTGGATTAATTCATCCAGTATTAAATCCCAAGACCACTCTCGGCGACTCCGCCAAATCCACACTAAAAATCCCAGATATCCCAAATTCAAAGAGAGATTGAAACCTAATAGGGAACGAGGTGAGTTGTGGTGTCGGCAAAAAAACTCTTATCCCCGGGGAGGGCAATGAGCCACCCTGCTCGGCAGGTATTAACAATTCAATGGCTCTCTAATGAACATATTGACCCTATCATTGCCATTCCTGTTGAACCCCCCAAAATATTGGTAAACTTTCTTATTGATACCAGGACCCAAATGTCAGTAATTACACATGAGACAGCACAAACCCTGAGCATAACACCTGGTCAACACAGGGTTAAATTCACGGGAATCAATGGTGTGGAAAAACAATGCCCCACTGCAAAAAATTTCACCCTGGTTGCCAGAGGAACAAAAATTAACCAGGGTAGAAGTATTAGTTGGTGCTGCATACACTAATATTTTAGGATTTGACATACTGCATGGTCGTATGTGGAAACTCCCTGATGGAACTGTGTGGAGTTTCGCGACACATCAAAGGGATTCAGGCACCATGAGACTGAGCCTGTTACAAACATCCGTACCCCTATCCCCTGCTAAAATCATTAATGATCGGCAATATCTGTTGTCAGCAGCAGCACTTATGGGGATTGACGGGGTGGTAAAAGAATTGGAAAAAAGAGACATTATTAAAAGGACCCATTCACCTTACAATTCACCAGTGTGGCCAGTAAAGAAACCAACCAGGCAATGGCATTTTACAGTGAAATACAGACAGCTGAATGCTAACACTACACCTTTGACTGCCGCAGTTCCAAACATGGCAGAGATAGTGAAAGCCCTCCGTGTTTCTAACAGTAGCAATAGCGCTAACTACTTCCAAATATTTCTACGCATGGGAAATCAAAGATTGCTATTTCACCCTCTTTCTAACCCTGCCGGTTGAATACAACCGAGCATATTTTATTTTCTTTTGTGTTCACAGGAACCCTGAGCGAACTGTATATGGACAGCTGGAAGATGACGAATCAACAGTTTGGATTAATGATGCTATGCTTTACCCTGACCTTGATGCAATTACAGACCTTAAAGAAAACTTAGCTACTGTGGCTGTGCATGGAGCTGAGGTGTTTCACCATGGCATTTAACCATGTATTGTCACAGTATAGTACAGTCACTGTAACATCTCAAAACAGAAAGGACCTAAATCTCTCTACTTTAGTTCTACATGGAAACAAAATATTTTCAAAAGATGAATGGAGTTGGAACAATTCTCTAAGAATGGCTGAACTTTAAGCCATGTCTGGACAGACAATACAAATTGGTTGCCAAATAACTAAAATAACTGAACCAAATTTTGATTGCTGGTACAATTTTACTTTCACCAAACCTATAATTGTGTACTGTCTCTGAGGCTACAGAGGCACAGAATTACTATTTGAATTCATGGTCAAAGGATAAGAAGCCTCTGCCCCTGCAGATATTTGAAAATGAACCGACTCAGCCTCCCATTGGTCTAACTCCTTCCATCTTCAACACAGGTCCTTACATAATTAAAATTGTGGGAAAACAACAAATTCTCTTTGACCCTAGTTGGTCCCTAAAAAAGGGCCACAGGATGCAACTGGGTTATTAGGGACAGGATTAGGTATATTAAATAGCATTGATGCTGAGGTTTTAATGAGTAGAGTAACTGCTACTACAGATGACCTAAGGAAATTGGAACAACCAATAAAATCATCCTTATTGGCTTTAGGAGCAAATCAATGGCTTCTATCAGATATTTTACCCCATTGGGAACAAATTGAGGAAAATGATCATCAATTAATTGTAAATGCCCTTGGAAAAGCCCAAGGCAATACCTCCCTTGCCTTGAGCTGTATCCAAGCGCAGTTATGGATACAATCTGTAGCAGCAGCTATTATTAGAGAAGGAGAAGGAGGAACTTTGCCCACTGAAATTCGAAAATTGATTTGGGATAATGCTTCAGAATTTGAAAAAGAATTTCAAGCTTGGTGGCAATTAGTCAACTTTACCCATTAAAATGATAAAATTGTTGCCTTTATACTTACTATAAGTAATGCCACCGTATACAATGTATATCCAATCATTGCATTAGGACTCAATCATAATGGAACTATACTTTATCCTAAAGAACACAAAGTATGGGCCCATCAAAAGGGAGGAAAGTGGCAAACAATTGATGTAAATGCATGCATTGTGCGTGAACAAAAAGGTTTCATCTGTGAAAGTAACACGCTGGAATCTCAAGACATTTGTCTTGACACTGAGCAAAATATTTGCCACTTCGAGATACATCCTAATGCAACCCTTGAAACTGTACTTATACATATTGGGAAAGGTTGTGTTTGTATGAGAACTCATTGTGATTCTATAGTCGTAGATGATACAGTGGTAGATACCAGTAATCACTCTAATGTTTGTGTTTGCAATTTTACCAAAATTCTAGGATGTGATTTTAAATACTCAGCTCCTGTCACTTCTTATCAACTTATTGCATCTAATTATATTCTGCTTCATGAACTGCTGCCTACTCCTATTGGAATGAACCTCACCTTGGTGAAGAAATTGCTGGTACATGAGGACCTGAAGCAGCTGATGACACAAGTCCAAGAAAATGGACAAAAGACTCTGATTACTGTCCACCATGATGCACAAGAAATACATCGAGTGATGGAAAGAGTAAAGAGAGATGATTGCCAGCTGCCAAGGGAATCTTCAACAAGATGCTTCACCCTGCTATTGTTCTGCTAATACTGTATTATGTTTTATACTGACAATTAGTTTGTATGCTAAACTCTGGTTTATGGTAAAACGTTTAGCATCACTACACAATGTACATACACTCGATAAACCTCAAACCGAGAATGTATGTGATATCCCCGACATATTTCAACTGTCGTGAAGCTTGAGTGACTATAGTCACGGGGTGGATTATGTGGTGTAAATGCCTGAAGTAACTAGGAAAATAAAACTAACATTCATGTTTTTTAAGGAAAAGGTACAGCTTTGAAGAGGCTTTCAGGGTAGGGCATAACTGCATTATCTGAGCGTTCCCTAGGCTCCCAACCCTAGATGCTATCGCGCTGGGGCAACTTGGTGTGCTAGCTCTAAGGAACACCACGGAGCGTGGAGTGGAGTGGAGACACCACGGCTAGGCTCTGTGATCAGGTGGGACCTCGATTGTTCTTGTGCACAAAGCAGCACTTTTTGCCACCCTAAGCCAAAGACCTGTCATGTTTTGACAAATGCTGTACCCTAGTGTACTTTTTGCTCATTATAATATCATTATAATACCAAAACACACCTCCATCCCAAAAGCTACCCGCCTCCAAGGTGCGACCACCCCTCACTGAGCATGCGCTCTGAATTTCTCAGAGCCTATTACTTTAAACGGAGACGGGAAAACTTTACACCAATCATAACTAAGATATGCTTGACTAGAGCCACTCAAGCTCCACCTAGAAGACAGAAAATAATATAAATTGGCCCAAGAGAGAGGGGATGTTAGGGAAGATACCACCGTCAGGGGAGATACCATCCCGAGGACATACAGCATCCTTAGGACCTCCTGACTCCTGGGATCAGTCGACGGGCTGAGCCTCTCTTCCCCCCCCATTGGGACGCCTTTGGGTGAGATCTGAATATTTGCTTATAAATCTCTATATAGAGTCTTTGATCCTTTCAACGCGTTTATTTCTAGGCTGTGCACCCATAACACTTATAACACCTATAACACCTATAACACCTGTAACACCTGTAACATCTATATCATCTATAACATCTGTAACACCTGTAACATCTGTAACATCTGTAACACCTATAACACCTGTCACATCTATAACACCTATAACGCCTGTGTATTTCATACATACTAACTTGCTTTTGCAGACAGTCACTATCGCCGGCAATCCAAAAGAACCTGATTATCTGTTGCTGTAATAAACCATACTTGATTGCATTGTGATAGCTCTCATTAATGCGACTTGGGTGAGGGTGATTATCCGTGATAATTCAGTGTTCTGAATCTAACCAGACCCCCAGACGGTTAATGCATTGTTGGTGAATGTCTGAGTGGACCCCCAGGTGGTTAATACGTTTTTGGTGAATGTCTGAGTGGACCCCCAGGCGGTTATTACGTTTTTGGTGAATGTCCGAACGGACCCCCAGTTTTGGTGAATGTCCGACTGGTTCAGTACTCTGAATCCAAACGGGCCCGTGACGGTTAATCAGCTACACCCCTTTAACGCGACAGAAACTTATTTATGGGAATGCACAGTATATAGATAGAGGTTTTTTTTCCTAAGCATGAATATCCATAATAAATAAATAAATAAATAAATAAATAATAGTTTCAATCTTTAAACAAGTTAACTTCTTACAGAGACACCGTAATACAAAAATAGTATTATTTGTATCTTAACATTACAGTGTTATTTTAATTATATTCATTATATGTATCCAGAGAAAGAAAAATTGCATCTTTTTTCTAGTAACTAAATATTTCCCAGCTGACATAATCAATTTTTGCAGAATATGTAGATGAATGTCTTGGTGAGTAAATATTTTTCATCGTAGACACTTTTTATATAGGTATATGCTACGCATGAATATGAAATCCACATTTCTAGCAGTTGGAAATATTTCCTCTCTGGATTTTGCTTCTACATGACAAAAAAAGCAAAAACAAAAACAAAACCCAGAACATTATGATTCATTACCCAATATGTAACGGAACTTTCACACAATCTGTGTTGGAAATATATAGCCTCAAAGTTTGACATTTTCAATCTGTAGTCATTAAAAGAAAGGCTTATTTTTTTTTGTTTTGTTTTGTTTTCTTGCCTTTATTTAAGGAAAAATAATTTACTTTTTGACCCATATATGCATGTGTATTCTCATAAATATGCTTTATGGTCTGCTGGAAAGTATATTCACTATCCAACATCTATTAGTAATAAATGAAAAAAAATCTCCTAGGAATTATCTAGCAGTAGGTGGATAATTCCAGCTTTTGTTCTTCCCTTGCAAGGAAATATTGAATAGAAAGAAAGTATGAATTACCTCTCTAGGATGTAATGGAAGACTCAATAAGAAATGCATTAAAATGCATTATGAGAGGCAAAAAACCTGACCCAAAATTCTTCTCATAAGATATTAATGAATGGTTCTATTTTCTGGGTGCTGAGAGGGTATTTAAATAATCACTCTGGTCATGCATGTGGTGCTGCCAGCAAAAGCCTGCACTGGCTGATGGCAGGATTCATTTCTTGAAAGTTACAAAAGCATAAAATGTCTGAAGAAATATCAAAAACTTCAGCTTGTGGGAAGTCAGTCTGATGTGGTGTAGGAGACATCCAGTGAGGGAAGCGCTGATCCGAGGGAACCATGTACAGTGTACAGGTGAGAAACAGCAAATACTGAGGAACTGTTGGAAGAGCTGCCTTCTAGAAAGGGCATAGACATCTTCTGGTAGGATTTTTGGTGTAATTCTACCTGCCTTTTACAGTATGAGAACCCCCAAACCCCCAAAATGCCGACAAAACAAAAATCTATTTCTATTGGCCATGCATGTAGCTGGCATTACATTAAACTCAGGGGATCAAAACTTGCTGAGGTCTATGGGATGATTCCTGGGGAGCACTGCCAGCCTCCACCCGCCATGCTGGCCAGGCTGGGATGGCAGCGAGGAGCGAAGATTTGTACCCCCATCACTCCAGGAGCACATGACACCAGGTACGCAGCGTCAGCATCACTGTGCACAGAGATAACGCTGAGAGATTTGTGTCTCCACGTGGGATGTATGTGTGCATGTATATACGAATCGTATTTTTAAATTATTTGCAAATTAGCTTTTTAATGAAATCATCAAAGGAAAATAAAATGCACTGAGACTTAGATTGCCTCATTAGTTTGAACTACGCGAATGTTTGTTTTCTCCCATAGACAGGATATATGCTGCTATAAATTATTCTAATAAGTCCGATGTCTCTGTGCTATGGTTTATTTTTGAGGCAATTAGTTACTGTGGCCAGAGGACCCACACTGCAAGAAAGCCACCTGAATCTTTTACATCTTTGCTGGTTTGGCCACCTCCCAGGACAAAGAGCTATGTGTGGTGCTCTGCGGCTGGTACAAGTGATGGCAAAGGACAGTGCAGTGACATCGGCTCCCACAGGCCCCAGAAATTCAGCTGAGAAGCAGTGCATGTCACAGGCACAGCCTCTCACCCTCCGTGCAACAGTTGGGCTGTCGGTACCTGCCTGCAGCCCTGCCAGGCTTCGGCAGCACAGGCTTTTGGTGTAAATGAAGCCACATGGGATGCTGATCAGTGGGCAGGCCTGTTGTCTTCCTACATATCTGCATGGCTTGGAGGAAAAGCATCAAATAGGCCATTTTTCTTCTTAAAGAACAACAAAAGAAATCTTATTAAAAAAGAACATGCAGATACTCACAGCCTTGTTCACCAAATAGCCTGTGATTTCTCTTAGAATGAGCCTGGCTAAATCAAGTTTCTAATAATATCTTCAGGTGTAAAAATCACTGGATCAGGCAAAATATTTTTACTATGGGTGTTTTTATAATTGTGAATCGTCTAATTGCAAATTGTCATTCTTTACACTCTCCTGAATTTTTTGGAGCCTTCAGTCACCATAGGTAGGTTTTTCTTAACTGAAGTGTCATCAAGTATTGCCATACTTGAGCAATGTTAGTATACTTGACTCATACTTAGGGCACGCTATGAAATATTGCCCTGATCACAAGGACCTGACGTGTTGACCCAGTGGAACATGGCACATCGCCTAGGAGGCTCTTGAGCTCTTTGTGTAAAACACAACCAGAATAAGAATGCTCAAAAAAGTTTTAACCTAATTGTGCAGTTCCAGACTCTCCTAAGTCTCGCCTTACTCCTCACCAGTATTATTAACCACATGTTAGTTTTAATAAGATCCTCCTTCGAGTATGATCATCTTGATAATGTTCTTCAGTTTCAGAAATAATTTAATCTCAAATTATTTTATTAAAACCATTTATTTGTGCTTTACTTTGAAGGTGCTGCCAGTCAGAATATGCTGAGATGAAAAAAGCCCACAGCAAGCTGAGCATCCTCAGGAACCCTCCTGGTGGAGGAACCAGCATAGCTTCCCTTGATGATAAGCAACCTCAGCCTAATGCCAGGTCTCTCACCATCATTCATTAATGTTACTGTTTATTTGTGAATTTCCCAGTGAGTAGAGGGAAAATCAAATTAACCTGTGCTCAGTAGTCCTCAAGCCACCCAGACTGTTGGGTTGCTCCAATGGCAAGACTTTTTCTCCATGTTCCAGTTCCAGTTTGGAAACTTTGAAGTGTCTGAGTGCTCTATTAATGCTCTATTAACAAAGAAATGTAATGCTCTATTAACAAAGAAATGTAGAGGGAATAAATCATCCTTGGAAATATTTCAGATGTGGATATATATATTCACATAAGTGGGGAAGAGGGAAGATATGTACAGAAAAAATGGTGGGATCTCTTGTTGTATTCAATGTATTTTTTGAAATGAAATATGCAGCCATGTCTGTAATAAATTCAGTGTCAAAATATATTGTGAACCAAGTCTCTATTCGATAGTTTTGTTTCACATCATTTCATCCTTCTGTCTCTTGCCCTTATGTGCAACTCTGTTCTCTGATTTTTTGAGAGACCATTCTCACTGTGGAAAGATTCATGAATAATTTTATAATTGGCTTTTTATTTATTTTTATGTGCATACTAGGTATGAAAATAGTCTTCACTTGGGAAATTATAGTGGAAGAATTGGGGTTGGATTTGTGGTGTTAAAGGACATTTACAAAGAGGAGAAAAAAAAAAAAAAAACAAAAAACACTTTTAAGTGCACCAAATATGCAACTGCCATAATATTATAATAATTATACATTGCTTAGATCTGCATAGTACTTAGTTTGAAACCTTGAGCAATAGGAGACTGATAATTATTTACTAGTCCATACATTTTGAATATAGAAGTTCAAAGGCAAGAGACATTTCTCTGTTCTGAACTCTTTTGGAGATATATTAATAAGATTTCATTACCTTTGTCTATCCTGAAGTAAGTAATCACTGAACACAAACACTTAGACCTGAGGTAGTTAGTAGTTTAAAATATTCCAAGTCATGAATTGCTGATGTCCAAAAAATACTTAGGACCATGCTTCAAGTGTATTTTAATTTTTTCTTTATGTTAATATGTTTTTTTCCTTGAATTATTTGTGTACCCACATGTTCTTTTGAGCAACCAGTTTAATACAAGGGAGGTTTTGATGATGTGCTGGCAAGTGTATATTCTGATATGGAATTAAATTTGTTAACAGAACGTCTCTATAAATTCTGGACAGGTAGTCTGGGATAGGTACCTACATCAGAAGTTGGGAGACTAAGTGACAAAATTAGTTGCAAGTTTCCATGCTCTGGCTGCTCTGTTTGAGCAATTTAAGAGCTATTTTTTCTGCACAGGCCCTTTCTGCAATAGCAGTCATCCCATCACTTGTCACTAGGAGAAGCACACTTCGATTTGTATATAAAGGCTGCTGAAACCCAGAACAACCTGGCTGTCACTTTTTTCCCTCTTGCATCACCAGAGATTGTTTGCATGATCAGAGGGAGGTGGAAAAGAAAGACATAAGCAGGTGTAACTCTGAAAACAAATGCCAATCAAAATATGCAATTTGTCATCATTTTCTTTTTAGTTCTTATTGCTGATTTAGTTATCTTGAGGTTCCTGAGTCAGCTAGGGGAGTAACCCAGGAGCACAGAAGGTAGCGGGGTGCTTTGTCCCTCTGCTTCCAGTGGGAAGAGCAATCTCTCTCACACCTGCCCTGGTGTCCCATCCATGTGGAATGAATTTCTGAGTGGAGGATGGAGGTAAATCCGGGAAGAGCTCAGCCCTTTACAAGAAAGATGAGGCATAAGTGAAACCTTTAACCACACAGGATTCAGAAACTGGGCATATGTGGAAGGAAAGGCCACATCTGCAGTCAGCACCTGGGCAGCCATGTAGCCAGCTGTTCTGCAGATGTGTCATATTATTATTTGCCACTGCATGTACAAGAATGCCCGTGAGCAAGCCCTAGTCTGCAGTGTGGGACAAAGCTTGCCAATGCCAGTAGCTTGTGAGGAGCTCATGCAGCTGCCTGCTGCCTCTTCTCTGACCTGGGGAGCAGTCCACAGGAGAGCTGGGTGGATGTGGCAGTGGCATCCCTCCTGCTCTGCATTCCCAGAGGGCAAAACAGGACCTTGCTGTGTTGATCACTTGTGTAGGAGCACATTTGTACACTGAGAGAGGGGTCACTGCTCGGTGACACGAGAAAAATGCTTCTTTGTGAAAACTGCCAGGAAATCCAGTGCCTGGCAGTGCCAGTTGGACCTCTCATTTCATCAGTGGGGCCAAATGAAGGATCTGGGCAAGCAGACTGTAGTCCATGGAGTTTGCTGGCCAACAATGTCCATCACTGGCAAATAGACTTTCCATATGTAATCTGGATATTGTTAGCCCTGAAGTGGTCAAGCAGCTGGACTTGGTATTTGTAGGTCTCTTCTAGCTGCACTACTCCTAGTCTAGTCTAGTCTCTTATCAACATAGAGTAGAACATAGATTCGGGACTTATATATATATATATATATATATATATATATATATATATATACTTTTTTTTTTTTTTTTTTTTTTGTGATGCTGATTTTAATTTAAACTGCTATGAACATCCTACAATATATCCCAGATCTCTTTAGTGAATGAAAAACAAAGTGAATGAGACTATCCTTGTTGGGAAAAAAAAAATGTAGAGAAAAAAATTATTTAACCTATGAAGAATTCTACATACATAAGGTGTATTTATGCAAGAGTTACAGGGAAATGGGACAAGGATGCAAGAGGGGGGTAGTTATCCCAGAGTTCAAAGGTACACAGCTAATCAAAGGTAAAATACAAAAAAGAAATTATTGTATTCAAGCTGAAGATAAGACATGTTAACCTAAACAGATGTTTAGCTTCAATTAAAGCTTTTGGAAAAAGCTTTTGTGCTGTGGTAAGTTCTGAAAGTCAGGGAAACTTTTTTTATTGCTTGAAATGTTATATGGAAAGAGTGAGAGATTAGGCTATCACTGAAGGATGGGATATCTCAATTTTCATTTGAAAATGTTTCCAGTTATAAAAGGTAGAGGGCAGAACTGATTAGATCCATTTAAAATTGCAGTGTGTAGAGGTGGCATGAAAATATTTCGTTTTCTCAAGTTAGAGATGGAACAGGTAGAACCCTTAAAAGCATTTTTTCAAGACTGATAGCAGCATAGAGTGAACAGAAGGCAAAGGCTGGCAGTGAAAATGAGAAAAGGAGGAGTTGTGGAAGAGATTAGCTCAATTGTGAGAGGTATTTCATTAAAGGAATCAGATGAAAACTTGTAGAGGAAGCAAGAGCTGCCTGGTATGAAAAATAAAAAAAAAAAACATGCTTCCTTAGCATCACTGCTTGCTTCAATAGAAAATGAATCGGGGAATATTGGATAACAACAAATTAATCTGAGAGTTCATACATGCAGTGTAGAAAATTCTATTTTCTTTTTATTCTTTATTTAATATGGGGATAATGCAGAATTTTGAAATGTCAGAAAAACCTGGGATTGACTTACGCCCTGCAGTTAGAAAGTGACTGCCTCTGGTTTAGCCTTTGGACTCCAGAGCTTCTGCCAAGCAGCACTTGGGGTTGGCTGATGCATCTCAATGCAAGGCAACTGTGGCATCGGCATTTTCCTCTCTCCTCTGCAGAATTGGACAGGGGAATGTAGGTAGGCATGAGGCAGGGGCCTGGGGTGGGGTGAGGCATGGGACTGCGAGGGACCATCAGGAATTGGAAAGAGTGGTCAGGAGAGAGAGAGGGTGTCGTGGTTTAACCCGGCCGGCAGCTAAACACCACGCAGCCGTTCGCTCACCCTCCCCCCTCCCTCTCTGGGACGGGGGAGAGAAATGGAAAGTGAAGCCCGTGAGTTGAGATAAAGACAGTTTAATAAGACAGGAAAATAATAATAATAACAAAAAAAAATAATAACAATAATAATAATAATAATACAATGGTGATAATAGGAAAGTAATAATAATATGTACAAACAAGTGATGCACAATGCAATTGCTCACCACCCGCTGACCGATGCCCAGCCTAACCCCGAGCAGTCCGGCCCCCTCCCCCCGGCTAGCCACCCCTATATATTGTTTAGCATGACGTCAGATGGTATGGAATACCCCTTTGGCTAGTTTGGGTCACCTGTCCTGGATCTGTCCCCTCCCAGCTCTTACTGCACCCCCAGCCTGCCCGTTGGCAGGACAGAGCAAAAGGCTGAGATGTCCTTGGCTTAGTATAAGCACTGCTCTGCAACAATTAAAGCATCGGGGTTATCAGCACTCTTCTCATCTTAAGCCAAAACACAGCATTCCACCAGCTACTAGGAAGAAAATTAATTCTGTTCTAACTGAAACCAGGACAGAGGGATAAACCTGGTGGCACAGGAAGAGGAGAAAGGAAGCTCATCCATTGCAAAGGGTCTCTAGTTGAAAAGGGTGGCACAGCTGAAGCAGCAGAAATGGGCAGAGAAACAGTGCTCTAATGGAGCAAGCAGACCACACTGTCCCTAATGCCCATTTCTGATGGTTTGCTTTCCATCTGTAAAATAATGGATCATCAGTGAAAACAGAGAAAATGTCTATCTCTGCAGCCCTCAGCTGAGGCTTGAAGGAGTTCAGAGTCCGGTGCCATCTGGAGCCATCAAGCAGAAACAGTCATAAGCCAAGAGGCAGAAAAAACTTGGGTGCAGCAAGTACACAACCCTCTCTATACCACAAAGACAAGACACAAGAAATGGTAAATATATATATATATATATATAATAAAATAAAATAACAAAATAAATAAAATAAAATAAAATAATTGCAGATCAAAAGTTTCTGAATTCACTGCAAGTTCCTAGATAATCATTTTAATGAGGGTTACTATTTTTCCCTGAGGAGTTGCAAGCACTGTTATGACATTATTAGCTAAGGAGATATTGCATAGAGGTATTCATGCAGGAGGAAAACCTTTTCCTAGCTCTGTTAGCTTTACCCCATTTTAACGTCTGGGTCACTTCACGCTGTCCAAGTCCTTCCTTGGCATTGCTCATCCCCAGGCGATGGCACCGGGCACCAGCTGTGGAGGGAGTGGACTGCATTGATCCCAACATGATAAACTAAAGCGTCATGATTAAACAAGACCAACTGTGTTTTCTAACAGCACAGCTCCTCCTGGAGCTGGTTTATCTGTCTGCCCTAATCCAAACATCCCAGAACAGAAGATACACGTTGGGATGTAGCAAAGGATTGTGTACATCAAACAGGAGGCAACACAGAAGAGAAAAGAGAGTTTGCAGCTGTTGTTTTACATGGACGTACTGAGTTGTACAGTCTTTTCAGAGGAGGCAGAAAGTGTCATTAAAAATAACCTTTATTAAATATATATCTGACTAACTATTGCTAAGAAATGCTATTTATTTTTTCATGAATTTTAAAAATAACAACCAATATAATATATTAATGAAAGCAATAATAAAGTGAAGGAATGAAAATGGTTCCTGAACCCAGTTCTCTCAAATTTCAATTTTCTGGCCTAATTTCGAACATTACAATGGTAAGTCACAATGTGTTACTCTCCATTAAATCCATATTCACAAAAATAACACAAGCTATTGAAGTTCTGTAATTTCTAGGTAGCGGCGCTTCTGGACTCAGACCATAAGATTGTACTCCTCAGTCCTAGATTTTATCCAAATAACAGAATCAGATGAGTTTTTTTTTTGTTTTGTTTTTTGTTTTTTTTTTTTTTTACTGTTATTTGCTTGGCTGTTTCAAAGTGATTTGAAAAGTCTTCGTGGCACCTTGTATAAGAATCCACAAATACAGGAAATTGGAAGGATGTTGCATCATTTGGTTTAATTCTATCTCCCATGTCTGGCCCCAGCTGAGCATTTTCTGTGTTGTTCCAGCCCTACTCTTCCCAAAGCAGCCAAGAAAGCCACAGAGCTGGAACATCTCACCTCCAGACTCTGCTCTCCTCCATCCCTACAGGTGCACAGTGAAGCCAATCAGGGCTGGAGGGAGCTTCTGGATGATAAAGCCATGTCAGGGTAATATCAGAGTTGGTTATCCCTAGTCCTGAGCCCATCGAGGCAATGACTGTGAATTGGTCATAGCAGGACAAAATCCTCAGGACTGCTACTGAGGTAGGAACTGAAAATCTCCAAATTCCTGTTGCCTTTACAAAACTTGCTTCTGAATACTTGATGAAAAATTGTTGGTCACATTCCCTCCAAGTTCAACACTGCATATACACTATACTCAAAAAAAAAAAAAAAAAAAAAAGGAATATGTTAATATCAACTGCTTTATGGCCTGACCCTGAATACAGGGTTTCTATCAGTGGGAGTAAATTGTGCACTGTATTCGCCTGAAAGGTCTCATGAGATTGTTAAAAGGGAACCACTGGTCAGAGAGCATTTCTAAATTGCTTATTACAGAATTATTATATGCATAATGCCTCGTCTGCACTAAAAATTCAACTAAAAAGACTCTGAATTTGAGAATAACCATATAATAAGTAAAATTTAAAAAATATTTTACACAAGAGAATATAAAATGTTAATAACTTAAATAACACATATCATGTATGTGTATAAGTGTATGCAAACTCACTAAAGAATTCTATATAGCATGCACCAAATGTAAATTTGAACACTTGATCTTTCTACATATGACACTCTGAAGTGTTATGTCCCATTGGATTAATTTTTAACATTTCAATTCCAATTCATTATTCTTCAAAAATTTGTAATAACTGGTATTGCAATATATACATATTACTAATACTAGTGAAAACACCATCAAACTTGTCTTAATCCTCAGAACACTACAAGATATTAGCATTTTCAGCAAAATGAAAAATGTACAAACTTCAAATATCGTACCAAAATATCCTTAGATGAACAAACCCCCCAAATTCATCAACTGATAGTACAGAAAACAAACAAACAAAAACAAAACAAAACAAAAATACCTGCATTTGATGGGAGAAACCTTAAAACATCCAAGCAAGCTCATTTTCTTACCACCTCATGATAAATAAAATATAAGGATGCGGAAAGCAAGAACTCCACCTCCCGTGCGGCAGACAGAGGTGAGCAACTCATGCTGGAGGAGTGAAGACATTTGAATAGTGAAACAGCTCTCACTTTTCAAAACCTGACCATACTCCTGCTGTGTTGCCAGCTGCTACATCCAGACACCAAGGAAAAATCCAACTCACTGTGCGTGTGTGGCAGCTTCATTAGAACAAGCACGGCCAAGCGTGATGCTGTTTTGTCTTTTACATTAACAGAACAGTATTATCAGGAGCATCAGTCTCTTTAGCACTACAATATCTGCTGCTGTTCGGTAGAGATACTTCACCCCTGGACAGCCCATCCGTTCACTTTCTGCACATTGTGACCAAGAGAAGTACTTTAAAGTAAGTGCAAAAAGTCAAAAATAAAAGCATCCTGACTACATTTAATCTGTGAGAGCCAGAAATATTCATAAAACTATAATATAAAAATATTATAAAACCCACTATTCATGTAGCACATGCTATAGCTGAAATCTGTAGCTTCTGTCATCTTCCCAGACAGCAGTAACGTGAGGTGTGTTGCTACAGAAATTGACCCTGCAGCTTGGAGATTGGTGTTTTGACCCAAAAGTATCCTGGAAAACCAGTATTTTATTATTGTTTCCGTAGGTTTTGAGTCAGAATCTGTTTAAGGTAACTTACCCTCTGGTTATTGCTGGGCTGTCTTCTGAAAATGTCCTCCAGCTACTTGTCTGGCAAGGATGTAATTTACAGAGCTGTCATCCCAATAGTGCTCACTGCGTTATGCTTTCTAGAAAGAAAGCTCCAAGCTATTTCCAGGCTTGCATTTCATGTGTTTTATTATTGAGGAATCCTTGGATTCTTCCACTTTCGAAGCATTAGAAAGGTAATTAGATCTGAATACTACGCATTACTACAGCCATGTATCCATATTTAAAACACAGAGATAAGCTACTGACGTAAATCGCACAGAAGGGTGCACAGAGGTGTAGCATACTTGCTATTTTAGAAGTAGGAAGGAGAAAGAGTGAAATGAAAACCCATTTCTGCTGTTTCTCTGCTTTCTAAGACCACAAGCAGAGAGGCACAAAGAGCCCAGAGGGAATCCCAACAGAGCCCCCACCTCGCCTTACACCCCAGAAGCAGTGCTTTACCCAGAAGATGTGCCTGCTCATGCAGGGCCAGGTCTGCTTTGCCCTGGGTGGTGGTTTGCAGGGAGGTGTCTGTGGGGGCATGGAGAAGGGCACCTCAGTGGCGGCTGGGAGTCAATATAACAGGTAATAATTTCTGTGGACCCAGAGCTACGATCTTTACCACAACTCACAGTTTATATATATATATAAGTTAAGCAAAAGTTTCCTCTAATGTAACAGGGAGTTTGTCATTGCACACTGGAGATACCAACAGATGTAATAAACAAATAAATAAATAATTAAATTAAATTAAATTAAAATAAATGTGGACGGGTGCACAACACATATAATGAGTGCTCTGGGTGATCCTACTCGGCAGGGAGGTTGGATCTAGATGATCTTCAGAGGTCCCTTCCTACCTTGGCCATTCTGTGATTCTGTGGTAAAAAGTGCTTACTGGAGCCATGTAGCCATATTGCCCAGTATCTTGCTTCTAGCCATGATCAGTACTGGTTTCAGACCAGGATGCATGTTGTGTGGAGTTTTCAATATTCTCTTAACTTCCAGCAGTCTTTTGGGTCTCTGATACTACTTCTCTCTTGGTAGTCAAAACTTAGTCTTCATATGCTATTCATAACGTAACTCTGTTATTCTGATACTAGGAAATAGCTGAAATTTTTAATGCAGGACTTCTAGCAAGTACAGTTTTCTCTGGATTTATTTTCTAAGTATGCCCAGGATAACAGCCAAAAAAAGCTAAGAAAGATTTTGAAGGAAGAACTTCATATCTTTCAGGGAAGATGCTGTGCCTTCAGTAAGAATTTTCTAGTGAAATTTGGTGCAATAGGCAACAGCATTACCTTGAACCTCAGGGTATTGCTATGGTATTCTGCAAGTAATACTTTTAAGTGCTAGAAAGTCAAACTACTCAGAGAATGAGTCAAAAATTGATCTGCTGGGAGAAAAGATAGGGGAAAATATTCTTTGTTAACTGCTTTAGGGACTATTAGTTGTGCATGAGCTTACCCAGTCCAGCACTACTTCACTATATAGTCTGACTACTTATTAATGCTAGCACTCTCAGTAGAAAAGATATATGACTCTTCTACTCAAGCAGAAACTGCTCCTGTTTATCAGCAACTGTTGCTCAAGGTTCATCTCTTGCAGATGAACTGTGGCAGAGAAGGGCTGCAGGTGGGGAGACAGGGAAAAAGATGCCTCAGCCACCTGCTAGGAGTGCTTTCACAGTCTTTTTTCATCAATTCATTAATTTATAAAACTGATATCTATTTATTTAACTAATTAAAAACAAACAAAAAATAAGTGCAATGAAAACAAAGGCAGATTTTTTTTTTTTTCTTAAAGTGAAAACCAAGTACAAACAGTGTTAATTAGACAGGTTCAATGGGACAGTGTTGCCAAGTGGAACAATGAAGGAGGCAGTTCCTACTGTAAAGGGAGGTGGTGGGTCTGCAAAGGAGACAGTTCCTACTGCAAATGGAGGTGGTGGGACTGCAACTGCTTTGTGAGCAGTTGCATTATTGAACTCCTCACCAGAAGATGCTCTATATTCTCACTTAAAATGGAATAAAAAGGCAGAGTGGAGAAAGTTATAGAAACAAAATGAATTTTACTTGTGCGTCTGGAATATACACCTAGTTTATGGACCCTTAAGATGAAAATGTGTGGTAGACAGAAACCAACTAGGGAAAGAATCATTTGTGCTTGCTCTTCTTCTACACCCTTGTGAGATTTTGTGTTTTTTGTGTGTATAATGGATTTAGAGTTTATAAACACATGGTCTGGCCCCATGCAATCATTCCTGAGTTGAGGACAAGAAATGCTAGACTTCTCCTTACAAACTTAGAGCTGCACATGTAGCAGAAGGTTGCTTTTGCCCTCATCTGACTCTGAACCCACCCTGGTCACAGGTTGGACGTGTTCAAAAACCCAAAAAAAAGGCATCATGTAACAGGAGACTTGTAGCTTGAATAAACATACCTACACAAATATATATGCTAGTGAAAAGAAGATGTATTTATATGATGGATTCAAAATTTACTAGTAATTTTTGGATCATGCAGTAACTGAAAAGATCCAAAAAGGAAACAACTGTTGGCACAGAACAGAAAAACATCCTTTAATAAAAGAACAAATGCTCTTGTGTGGTTGAGAAACCATTTCCTCAACTTGGTTGAGGTGAGACCCTCACGTAATCCTATCCTTAATACAAGTAGTGTGTTTTTGGTGTTCCCTTAATTCTGTTGAAGACTATCCCAGTACTCAACAAGGCTCATGGGCAGCAGTGGGACTTGGTGCAGCAGGAGCTGTTTCACAGCATGTGTGCATCTGACCTAGGGAGAAGCATTGCACAAAGAGCTATTGTTGACCTCAGAAAAATGCCACCAAGTTGTGTACAGCTTTCTTGGTCTCCAGCTAAGAACAATGATGCTTCACAAGTATTTCAGAAGTGAATTATTGACTGTGTTCTTCTCAGGTCCCCGTGCCTATACAAACTGCAAGAGAGAATGCTCATTGCCTCAGCCCTTGGGAAGAGACACAGTGGGGAGGACCTCACTGAGGCAGCCAACACCTGTTGAAAGCTGTGATTTCTAAATCTGAATAAGTTCCTGATGAACTATTATCTTGGGGATTCAGTAAAAGCCTTTCCCCCGGCCAAAATAAAAGTAGTTCAGCTAACATGCTGTGCTCTGACAAGCCCTCACAAAGCCAAGAAAACCGAAGGATGAATTTCCTCAAATAAACATGGTAATACCACAAATGATGAAAATAAGTTCTTGGAAGCTTTTGTCTGTGCCTAATGTTTCCCACATCAGTTGGGTAGGCCCCAAGTGGTAGCACATAACCTGACAGGGGATGGGTCAAAGGCTTAGTAACCTGCACCTCTCCTTTCTGAAGCAATTTCCTTGTGTTTGCTTGTTTATGCAGTTGGTCATCACTAGCTCAAGATTGTACTTTGTTCCTTTGGACAAAAATATTCATTAAAATGGTAAATTCATTCTTAAATGATCTAAATGATCTATTCATCTGTTTTATTACCTGTTTCCCCTTCATTTCCAAATTCCTTACTTTACAGGCAAATTTCAGCAAATTCAGTCCTATTAGTACACCAGTCTTCCTATGAGATGTTAGCTACTTGGCTGTTCTACTACAAACCTTTAAAGCAGAGAAGCAGCCTTTAAATTATTTTTAAGCACAGTCAGTAGAGATGACTACTACTTCTGACAGCATTTTTTTCCCATCAAATTTAATTGTAAACATGCTTTACCAATCTGTTTAGTTTGTATGCTGCACTCTTGGGATACAGAAAGTCGTTAACATGAATTGCTATTATAGTAAACATACGACATTTCCTTCAGTGAAATAAAAACTCAGAGACCAATATTTATTAGTTAACCTTGAAACTTCAAGTTTATTTTTTGCAACTTCAGCACTGGGGAACACAAAGTTCTGGCTGAAGTCATACAAAATATTTTGCATGACTTCTGCAAATACCTTAATATTTTATAGTTGAACAAGTTGCAACACTGTTTCATGCTAAAAGTATAATCTAAGAACATTAATTTATCTGCATTTAAATACTTCTCAATAATAGTGATTTACAATGGCAGAGTTAAAATTAAGATGATAGAAGTTAAATATGGGAAGAATTATGGCCCCAAATTCATGCAGGTAATACCAACTGCATCTTGGTTTGCAAAATTTACCAAACATGAAGTCAGCCAGAAATTCTGCTTAAAGAAAACAGAATTTTATATTCAGATTTCAGTTTTTAAATATGACACAAGTGCCATAGTATTTAAAACATAAGTTTTGCATTAGATGGAGAGCTTGTAGTTAGCCTTCAACAATACTGAACTATGTCTTTTTTATACACATGATACCTTGATATGAACTGAATGTAAGTTGTATGTTTTTACAGAATAAAGTATTTTTAGGTTACAAAGTAGCAGTATGAACATTTCAAGCCTATTTTAAAACAAAGAAAAAATTCAGCAATATGGCCAATGTTATTTGGAAGGAATTTTAACTCCATTGCACTGTGTAGGTTTGGCCTAATTGAAGTTGAAGCTGTGTGATTCTCAGGACCTGTGGAAAAACAAAAATGGTAACTATACATTGAGGGTACAATTTTGCATTGTTTTGTTTTGTGTTGTTTGTTTGTTTTTGCTTTCTGATTTAACAGAGTGTAGTAGATTTTTTATATATATAAATAATAATTAAAAAATATTCTTTCTTTTGTGTTTGTATCACTGGTTAGTTTAGACAGCATAGGCTTTCTATTTCTGATCAAGAAGCTATCATCCCTTCATTCAGAAGAACTTTTAGTGCTGAGGAATATATACATAAATGGATATAAGTTTATAAATAAAATGCAGCAAAACTTAGAACAAACTACAATTCAGCTGTGCATATCAATTTCTTTTTCTTCCACCCAAAATTAAAAATAATAATAATAAAAAAAAAGAAACAGAATGAAATATGTCCATTCTGTTTTACGATCTTACTTTCTTCTTCTAATCTTCTTTTTAATTCATCTGTTTCGTTATATACAAAAGTTAAATACTTTTGGCTTTCCACTGAAAGACAGAAAGTACTGAGACTTAACTCAGTACTGAATTTCAAAGAAAGGGTGGTAAGATCCCAATAGCAAAATAAATTAGACAGTCTCCCTCTACCAGAAAATTGGCAAGACTGGGTGCCTCAGTAGTTCAGTTTGCATTTAAAAGATGCTCCATTGGAATGCTGTCTTGAGTGGTGATACAATTCTACACATTTGTCTCAGTTGGCTTTAGCAGTGCTTGACATATGTAATATGTCAAAAAATGCTCTGGACAGACATGACCCGTGCAGATGGAAAGCCTGGCACTCTGAAGTTGGTGAGAAGCTTAGCCGATAACTTCAGAGGCATGGAATTGGACTTGTACACATAATGGCCCTGTGCTGCCTTGCCTACAGCTCAAATCTGACTTGTCAGAAGAAGAAATGGCGTTAGAAAACAGAGGTAGGAAATGAAAAAGTTGTCAGACAAAACCGACAACAATAGGGTCACGTAGAGACTACAGAAATATTTGCTGCTTTTCCTTCCTTCAAATCGCAAGCTGTGAGTAAGCTATTAGGAAGAGTAGAAACCAGCACAAAACAAAACCCAACATTTCTTCACAGTCAGGAGCAGCGTGGTTTCCTCTACAGTAATTTCTGTACTTAAAAGCTCTACCGCACCTCCTGCACAATATTTACTCTCTGTTAAACAGTACTTTCTAAAAGTGACTGTCAGTTAATGGTTGTATGTCCTGCTGAACTATCCTCTAAATATGGTATTGGATCTGAGAGCTGAATCCCCAAAGGCTTAAGAAGACATATTCAGCTGTGAAGGTGGCATTATGCCAAAAACAGCGTCTCACCTGGGTGGTGCTGTTGTAGTCCACCTTGTGACTTGACGGAATTGTCCCACCGTTCTGCAATACAGCCACCTGCCCAACAGTTGTGCTCAAGCCAAGCACTTTAATTTCAGTAAACATTAAGTTGTTTGGATCATTGTAACCATGATGCACAACTGTGATATCTAAAACATTCTGAAAGGAAAAGGAATGAAATAGGATGCAATCATTACATGGGTAAAAGTCTACTTGAGCCTTTCAATCGCTTTCTTCACTTCTCATGCATTTTAAAGAAAATATGTCTGTATATTTTTATTTATTTTCCAAATGCAAAGGCTTCAGTTTTCTTCACATTGTTAGTCTATCTAGATCCTAGAATCTGCTGCATCTTTAATTGCTGCATGGACAGACCCTCCCTGCTATCACTGGGACAGCAGTTATGCCTCATATCCCAGCTGCTGTGAGGCCTGATACAGGATTAAACCCAGTGCCCTGTGAGAAACCATCTCCAGTTACAGGATGTGCACCAACATCCATCCTGCAGCTTTCAGTCTGGGCCAACTCCTTAAAATGAATGTGCACCTCTGTGGAATACCCCCACTGAAATAAACTAGGTTACTCTGATGTATACCAGTACAAAGAATGACAAACAAGTTTGTTCTTCTAGTGTGCACTCATATATGCTGCTAAGATCTCAAAGAAGTTTTTAAAGCAACATTTAGAGACCCACAACAGTCTTCACCCTACTGAATAACAATTACTCTGTCATCCAGAATCAGTCTGAAAGAGGAATATCTAAACTTTGGAAAGGGACAGACTAAAATACGAATAGTTAAAAATATGACGATGATCACCTCAAGTGATTATTCAGAAACTGAATGTTAGCTAGCATTACCTACCTGCTTAGCAGTAAATGATGTTAGCAGATATGCACCGTCTTCATATGCATCTGTTAGAAAGAAAGTTTACAATCAAATGTGTTTGCTGTTTAGCTGTTCAGTTAAAATATTATAAAACATTCAATTGAAGAAGTGTGTGTGTATGTGTATGTACACATGATTATCATATATGTTGGTGCTTCTTTGAACTCACTGTTGTATATTTTACCAGTTTACCATTGAAGGTACTGCCTTTCTGCTCTACAGCAAACTTACCTACACATCACTGTGTAACATAACAGTTTTCTGCATTATTTGTCATAATCTCAGGTAATGGCTTATTGTTATTACAAGGGTAATAAGCTCTGCATAGGAAGGATAAACAGCATGCAAATATCTCGTCTGAAGGCAATTTAGATTTACTAATGCTGAGGAAATTAGTGAAAGTTTCCCACATTTCCTATGGTTATGGCTCCCATAGGTTTGAGGACAAGTCTTTGTTATATTTGCTCCCTTAGGTCCAGGACACCCTTTCTTTGATACCAAAGATTAATTCTACAAATTGTAGCATTCTGTGGTCTCAATCAGTAGAAATCACTTTGTTAATCTGGAGCTTTAACTTTTGTCTCTGAAGGCATGCTCAGGTAAGGGCATGCTCCAGAATTGGGCTTGCTTTGGCCAGCAGTCTGGCATATGCTCAAACACCCCCTACTACACTGAGGACTTCTAAGGCAGAAGCAACCACAAAAGCCTTTTTTCCAAAGTGATGGCTAAGGGTTGCAATTTCTTATAGGTTCATGTTTCCACTTGGACAACAACGTTATTATTAGAACAGCAGACAAAAAGTGGTTAGCTAGCTGCTGAACATTATTTGCTGCTCATGGACTGCTGTAATTTGTTTCATCTCTTTCCAGTTCTTTTCATTGGTTTTTGTTTCTCTGTTTTAATTTGGGCTTTGAATAGTTCCAAAGATGGAGGCTCCACAGCCTCTCTTGGCAGCCTGTTGCAGTGTTCTACCACCCTCACAGCTGGAAAGGTTTTTTAGGATGGTAAGAAAACATTATACGTACCTATGCGAACACCATCATCCCAATAAAGCTGTCCTTCTGCCAACTGAGACTCATTCAAAGCAACAATAAGTCCCATTGAGTTTTTCCGGCTGTGAAAAACAGAATATGTTTTCCTTAATATCCTCAGCTAATTACATTTTGTCTCTCTCAAGTGTTAGAACTTGTTCTAGAAATACTGTCAGCCATTTGCCTGGTCTCTGATACTCACTTTCTTGGCCCCACAGTATTATATTTAAAGGAGACCGTTAAGAGGAAACTGAAGAAAAAAAGCATCCACAAATCTCAGGTGCTATTATAAATGTATTCTTTAAAGACTGGTAATAATATGATATTATTAATTAATATGATAATTACAACTAAATTTTAATATTCCAGTTATTCTTATTGTACCTGTAAAAAGTTGTATTAGCAGGTTGTTGCCACGCGAGGATGTAACCGCCTCGAATATGAAGATTGATATGGTCCAAAGGTGCCGATAGAGTTACTGATTTTCCCCTAACACCAATATTTGTATCCTATTTATGAAAAAAAAATAAATAAAACAAAATGTCTTCTGTTGAATCGATCTCCCTCTACAGTTATTTTAGAATGAAATAATAACTATTTATTTATTTATTTATTTATTTATTTATTTATTTATTTATTTATTTTGCTAGGCAGATTCCTTAAGAGTTTTTTCTTAAAATCCTGATGTTAACACAGGAGTAACTACATTATGCTCTACATTTCTCTCTCTACATAAGAGAAACCATAAAGCTATGTATCTAAAAAAGTGTTTATCAACCTCAGGGGAGAACAGCTGAATCAAAGTGACCATTCAGGTGAAATACAAACGTGTGGTTAATGAAGTGATTTTTAATGCCTACTCCTTCTTACTAGTCTTTTCTTACCTTCCATGAAAGGCCGGTGCAGCTAACCCTGTTTGTTTTTCTCCATTCCAGCATTCTTATGCTATATTTGGCTGAGATAGTGTTAATTTTCTTCATAGAAGCTTGCGTGGTGCTAAATGTCAAATTTATGATGGAAATTGTGTTGAAAACACACTGGTGTTTTAGTGGTTGCTGAGCAGTGCTTATACAGAGTCACAGACTTTTCTGCTTCTCATGCTGCCCTGCCAGTTTGTAGGCTGTGGAGGGGACACAGCCAAGACAGCTGACACAGACTGACCAAAGGGATATTCCATAGTCATGTTTTGCAATAAAAGGTGGGGGGAAAGAAGGAGACAGGAGTACATAGTTCAAGTATTTATTACAATAAAAGGAACTAAGGATCTTTATAAGAAATCAGCCAAGAAGATGTAGTTGTTATAATGCCAAGAAATGGTAATAAACATAAGTTTGTAAAAAAGAGATAGTGGTTTCACACCTCAGCACACCCTGCTACTATCTGAACAGCATTACAAGGAATACATACAATTTTGAAAATTACTTACTGTGTAGTAATCATACCAGATGGCATCAGGCATGTAAGCATCCACTGTTACAGCATTCTGGAATTAAAGATACATATTTTAGGGAAGTTAAAGCAAACAAGGAATTTTTAGCTAAAGTAACATTAATACTTTCATATAACTTGGGTGCTTAAACACATACCGGTTGCATTACAGGGCTGATGAGCAGTGCAGGTCCCCAAAGGAATTGTTCGTATATATCCCATGTTGTTCTGTCTGTCACAAACCTTCAAGTTAACAGAATTTTGATTAAACATTGAATGCTGAACTTTTCCATAATGTTCTTTTAAGACGTTTTCATCGGTAATTCAACCTACTGTTCCTAGTATCTGCTATTTCCTCATCTGTATTTATTCTAGTATTAATAACTGAGACAGGTAACTAAAATGTATCTTTTATTTATCTGTTTCCTTTTAAATAGATCAATTATTGTTTGCCAAGAATTCATAAAGATCCTAATGTGAAAATCATTGCAGGAATGCAGGCTATTACTTAGTTTTCTTTTTTTGCCATTCTTTGACAAATTGAGTTTTGGGATATTTAGACCACAAAACTCAAAAGATCAGTTTTGCTTTGGAGATATCAGCAATACTAAGATTAGGTAGTGGTCAGATTGTGAATCACTTTCTAATTTGTGTCACTTTTTTCTTGGGCAGGTGGTTGAAAAAAATCAAGACAATACATGTAAACAGCTCTATGATCTCTAGCCAAGACAAGTGTACATATACTAGAGCACATCTTATAATAAAAGGATAAAAATAAACTTTGTCCTTCCAGGGACAAAGAAGGCTTTGTACAACTAATAACTTATCTTTTTTATTATTTATTTTTTTTAATCAATTCTATCAGTCTGGCCAGTAATAAACAAACAAATAAATAAATAAAAGATGATTTTCCCTGCAAAATTCTGTCATGACTTGTGGCAGAATTATCTCCCTCTTCTTTGCTTAAAGTTTTTGCAACATCTGCTTTTTAATTCTACATATGTCTAGCATCCAATGGAACATCATTGTTGATTATCCCTAAAGAGGCTACAGGTGAGCTTTAAAATATATACATTAACTCTAGCTAAGCAAATTTTCAGTTTAGCTAAGCAAATTTTCAGTTTTGCATAGCATAAAACAGAGAAATGAGAACTGTTGTTCTCTGTGAAAGTAAAACTTGATATTGAAAGCTCATATTCTCGATTTCCTGCTTTTTTTTCTTTTTTTCTTTTTTTTTCAGAAAATTGCTCTAAATAATCAAAAACATCATTAGGAGGATCCTAACTCCAGAATTCTTAGATGAAATTCTTGACAAGGAGAACAAAGAAGTCACACTTACTCATGGAGTACGGGACGGATCACAGTACTGCCATGGGCATGGGCATCATACATTAATGTATAAAAATAGGGCAAGAGAGTGTATCTTATATTCAGCACTTTCCTGGAAATGCCCTCAAATGTTTCATTCCAGGAAACAGGATCTTGCCTCTAGAAGAGAAGAGAAAGTTGCTATTCAAACTGGCTTACTGTGTTTAGAACAGCTATGGAGAAAAGTAATGCTGATGTTTACAAGAGAGTTCACATTTAGCATCTTTCATTTTATGTTTTTCTCATGACTTCATAAAATCTAACAGTAGCAGTGGTAGTAGTAGTAATTACCAAATAGGCATCAAAATCTGCCTGGCAAGACAGACCTGTGAAAGTTTCAGTAGGCCCTTGCAAATTCCTCTGCCTCCAAACTAGAGCACCTCCATTTTATTTATACTTCAGTTAAGGCGTAAGTGACAGTAAAAACAGTAGGTATGGCTGTCATCCGTAAGAGGGGAACTAGAAAGAAGGAAGATGAGAAAAACCTGCGGAGAATACTGTAAAACATACTTCTTGCAAGTTGTCCTGAAGGTGTTACGCATCCTGGAGTACATAATTTATTATCCCTCTCTTCTGCAGGGCAGCACTCAGGACTTGGAAAAAGAGACCAAAGCACTAATGACTGATGTCAGGGAGCACTTCCAATCTTTACTAAATGTATTGAACAATACCTTGGCAAATTGGCTAAGACTGCAAGCAACATGATAACCCTGCATCTGCATTTTTAAAGGCTTTCAAAGTCCTATCGAAAGGTGTGCCGTGGCAAGATAAGCGCATAGTTTTTGAAAAGGAGACTCGGATTCATTAGACATGTGCCACACAAATAGCACTACTCGGCTAGACTTGAAGCTCTAATTGGAATCTACGTGCTGTTTCAATTTTTATTTTTCCACTTATCTAGTTTTACAGCTTCTACAATATAGTCCTTGGCCAGCACAGACCTACATTTAAGCAATTATTTTCCTTTATTCCTAAAGGAAGGACAATATCTGATGGTGGCAAATGTGTAAAGTACATAAATTCCTGACTCTTATTCCAGAGTCATACTACACTGTTCCATTTCCTCATTTCTTGTAACAATTATGGACAACTATGGCTTCAAACTCCAATGTCAGTTTTGCACCTTTAACAGCATTTGCCATAAAAGCACTGTACTTTAGTGTAGTGACTTTAAATCAAAACGGCCTACAGGGAAAAATAGGTAGGAGTTGAATTCAGTCAAATCAAACATAGTATATGCTTCCTTCAAGTGGTCTAAATCCCAGAGCAGCCCCTTTTCAGGCATAATACCTCCCATGCAAGGAGGGAGGATTACAACAGAGCTAGCATACAAAGACTTTTTTTTTTTTTTGGATGAAGAGTGAGACATGTTCTTTTCATGTCCATTTTGCTTGGAATGTACTTCTTTTTCACACTGTCTGGCTTGTGTGATGCCCCAGCTGTTCTCTACATTTGCATTGCAAAGGTCTATCCATTAACAACCATTAAAAATCTAAAACTCACTCTTGTTCCTTTCTCATTGTGATTCCTCGAATATGGGTAAAATGCACCCAGCTGCATCCAGCGAAGACACAACTCATACTGTGAGTCATTAAAGAAGCCACAGATATCAGCTCCTGTCTGAAAGTTGACAAACAATCCAGTTGGAATATTATAAATTCTTGTACAGTGTCAAGATAATTAATTAAAATATAATAACTGATTAACTTACATAAGATATTCCAAAGAGACTGAACTCCATCATACCTGAAAGGAGAAATAATTCATTGTTACCAGCTGTTTTTCTTCCCCCTTTCATATGCTAATGGTTGTGCTAGATAGTATATATTATAGTGCTGAATGATTAAAAAAAAAAAAAGTTTCACAATTTCTCTAATTTCTCATGTTTTCCTTCTACAGAAAGAAGAAAAAGTTGGGAGATGATTTGTCAGAAACAAAGATATGTTGCACAGCAGCACCAGCAGATGATAACTGATGTGACAGAACACAAGGTGGGAAGGTGGCCGGTCCCAGGAGAATAAAGGAGCTCCCAACAACCAAGGGAGAAATAAAGAAGAAGTCACAAAGGAATTGACCATGGATTCTGGTTGTTGAACAAAGAGTGTATTCCTGTTAAAACCAATAAATTCTAAATGCAGGTAAGTCAAGGAAAAGGAATTACTGCACAGAATATACTGATTAGAGACCTTCTTTCTTCTACATACCAATAATCGATTTAGCCAGCTGATCCCAAGCTGCCTTGTTATCGCCCAGCCAATGTCCAGCCCATTTTCCACTGCTGGGATATGTTGAGCGGGTGATGACAATCCCGCGCTCCTTTGTGGCATTCTGCAAAGCGCTGACATTGAAAACAGATGAAGAAATAAATTACATGAGAACTTATTACATAAGATCCTCTTTGAAAATAAATATAACATCTTATACTTTCCTAACAAAGGGCGGAATTTTTGTTGTACAGATTATTATGGATCTATACAGTCCAAATGTGGTTTTGATGTTAGTGCACAGTGATTTGCAAAGAAGCAGAAAGTCAAAATTAAGTGCCAGAAAACCTGTGGAAAACAAGGAGGTGCTAAAATGCAGACTTCCAGTTGAGGGAAATTACTCTGTGGGAAACCACGAACGTAGTCCAACTTGCACATTTTATAGGGCTACGCAATGTGGTATATGGCACATCATTCCTTTATTGTAGAAAACTTGCAGAACCAGCTGAAAATAATCTGAAGAAAACTAAAACCAAGAAGATAAAAAGGGGTCTAGAATACTAGATCTGTCAACATAACTCCAGTTGCCAGAAAGATACCTGAGCAAAAAGCAAGCCATGGACCCGTGATCACAACAGAAATACCAACACGGTAAGAAATTGATGTGAAGTGACTGACAGTAGAAGCCAGAGACTGCTCCTGGCAAGACGGTGTAGATGAGCCATGTGAAGGGAGAAACCAAATGTACCCTTCAAGATTCCCAACTCATGGCCTTGCTGTGCATCACCAGCACCTAAAGCCTTTGGGGTCAGGAGTTAAAGGGAAACAGCAAGCACCAGTTTAGGACTGTCATGGGCTATTCAGGGGCTCTGTCACAGAACCCAGATGGCTTCATTCATTGCTGCTGGAAGGGGAGACAGTGGCTTGCTGGACAGAAGCTCCCAAGGCCAACAAGTTGTGGCTCTAAAAGAGCAGGATGGAAAAATAATTCACCAGCTAGGTCCATTCCACAAATAAGATAAAGAAAAATGATTCATTTTCTTAAATAAAGCCTTGGCAATTGCCACAAAATACCTCCAAAGGTAACCAAACAGGCTTTTTTGGTTGTGGAGCAGAAAAAAAAAGTTGTGGAGCAGAGAGGAATTTATGTTTCCTAATTGTCCCGCAGAGGACACTTAGACCTTACCGCTGCTGGTCTATGCTGTGTGTCTAGTGTGGATGCATAACTGCCTTGGTTTCTTCGAAGAATCCCTTTGCAGGCATGCACTCATACTGTGAATCATTACAGCAGAAAACTGAACTGCAGTACTAGTTAGAAAGCTGCACTGATTGAATTGCACTGCTCTCCAATGCTAACTCCACAATAATTGCCTAAACAGCTGCTTCAATAAGGCACTATTTATTTATTTTTTGACAGGATTTGCAGCTTTAGTGATGCTATAATTACAACAAAAATACACAAGTCACTTAAATTGCCATAGTAATTAAACTAGACTAATGTGCTGTAATTATTTCTTCCAAGACAAACAGTAAGTTTTCTAGTACCTTTTCTTTCTTTGTAATGTATTACCAAACATTTTCAGCCTCTGCTTCGTTTACCCTCCTTCAACAATCTTTGGAAGGTCCTGCTAAAATTTGAAATCCAAAGAAGGTGTACGTTGCCCACAGAACTGCCCAGGGCCTGAGTGTTTCCCTGACCTGGGGTGCCAGCTCTCTGCTTCAGGACTGAGCCAAAGCCGGATTCTTGAAAAGCAATTCCTCGTGTCAGCAAGCCCTCTAAACCTTTACCTCAAAATGGTTCCTAGATTCACTCTTAAAGGTTCTGGCTATTGCATCTGTGCAAAAGCCTTGTTACAAAAGAATAACCTTGAGCCGATACAAAGAAGGTTCCTCTTTCTAATTCATACAGAACAGAAATTGTATCAAATTGGGAAAAAAAAAAAAAAATATCGCTGCTTACTTTTCCATTACACTGGCTTTTTTTTTTTTTTTCTTTTTTTTTTTTCTTCCATATTGTGGCTTTTGCATGCAAACAATCTTATTGTTTGGATGGTTTAGTCTTAGAATAAGTTATTACTACACATCTTCTGTATCACAATGACTCCTTTAGTAAGGAGTATTAGAGAGAGATCTAATTAGAGAGATCTCTTAGTTGTCATCACTCTCTCATTTTTATTTTTTTTTTAAACAACAGTTTTCTGTTTGTTTCAACTGTGAGAATATCTGTATAGGCTGTGTAATTTATCGTACTCATTTCTGTTACAGTACCTCTCAACAGAGAAGAAAATATTTCACTACATTTCAGTTCACACCTGATGTGCAGGAATGACACCAATATTGCTCCCAGTGTTAAATTATTGCCTATTTACAATATCCAAATTGCATGTGATTTGGCTGACAGCAGAGGTATCAGTTTCCTTCCTGTCCTGCCAGCAGGCTCATGTGTTGCTTGACCGACAACACTGCCATGCATGCTGCTGGCGGTAGCATCCACCCAGTCAAAAAATCAAGTAGCCTTGGTATTTTCTTGTCTAATGGCAACATCAAAGTTACTAAGGACTTTAAGATTATTAAGACCTATAACAAAACGCTGTGCCTTGCTTACTCATTGAATTGGAAATGAAACAGCACAAATATACTATCATTAGATCAGACGTTATCTAAAGTCAGCTGGGATCCTATTCACTAAGGAACAGGTAATGACATCTGCCTTGGAAGTGAAAAAATAAATTCCTAAAAGGAAAGCTTTATGAACAGAATGTGTGTTTTAAATGTCACTGTTTTCTCTTTTCACCCATACTCAAGTATTTTTGAGTACCCAAGATTACAGAGCCCTTCTTAAATTAATGTTCTTAAAAAACTATATTCATTTTTCCTCACTACATGTATAAGGCTAAAACGGTCTCAATGCTAGAAATAAAAGAGGCTATCCTAGCACTAGCTAGAAACAAAAGGTGTTTTATATTTTAATTGCAGTAATTAGGTGAGACTGTCATTGAGTAATTACTGTTAACAACAGCTGATCCAAATGTTCAGACCTGTTCTCTGTTCTGCCTTGTAACAGAATAGCAGAGCTATGCCTTTTGATTGACTGCTCCCATTTACAATGCTGAGCATCGCCCCAGGATGGCCTTGCACGCTGACTCTTAATAGAAACCTCTGCTGAAAAGTCAACGTGTTATGTGTGAACACACTGGGACAGGGCAACGATTGGTGGCAAGTTATTACATCCCAATTAAACTGTATGAGAAATAGCACCGTGACCAACTTATTTCATAATACAGGTCAGTAGTTGGGCTTGCACAATGTAAAATGTGTATGGATGAAACCCTTAGAACTGCTATACAAAGACTTGCTCTGCAGCTAGGTGAAGAGTAGCTTTCTTTAATATCAGACTTGGGTAAACTGCCGTTAAAAGGTACCTTGAAAATTGCATCTGCTCAGGGTCAGTGAAATAAAGGCTTTGCCTGTCCTGAGACAGTGAGTGATGCAGCTGCTGGTGTAGACATGCTTCAGCTAGTTCTTTTCTGCTTGGCTCCAGCAGCAGAATGCCTTTATTGCACTGCAACAGCGGAAGCACAGCTTCAGCTCAGACCTGCACACACCCACCGTGCCTTCTCCTGCACGTCCTTGCTCAGGTTCCTCCCACATTGCTTGTACCACGGGTGAGATCACAGCGCGAGCTGAGCAGGAATGTGACTAAAATACTGCCAGCTGCAAAACCTGGAGCATTGGTGAACACCAATGAACACTCTGAACACCAAACTCCACTTTGAACAGAATGGCAGAATCAACACTACTGGATGAAAAGGAAGACTTCGCCGCCATCTTAAAGGGACTCAGGCAGGTTTGGGCCAATAGTTATGGACACCAACTGTTCTTGGCAACACATTTTGGAGATAGCAAGAAACTATGCAAATCTCACTTACTCGAGGGTAGGTTTTGTTTGTGACCATCCGTAAAGACTGTGGACATCATAGTGTCTAACCGGGGTACCATCCGGAAGATGCTGCTCACCTTCCATGCACGGAGTTTTGACAATTAAACCATCTGACCGGAATCCCAAATCTAGTGATAAGGGAAGAAGAAAGACATTTTATTTTCTTTTTAATGAGAAATATTCTATATCAAATGTTATTTTTTGTTAATTTTCGTGATTTCTTTTGTGTTCACTCTCTTTTGGGCATCTATACTGTCATCTGTGACTTCTTATGAAAGAACATTTCCATCTTTATCAAATGGGATAGCTCCAATAGTCCTGTTCAGGCATCTGGGTTTCTAAGTGTTTTGATAGCTCTGTTATAGATGCTTTCTGGAGTAGCTCAAAGAATAAACTCAGTATAACCTAATTCAGCAGATATTGCAAATCTTTGTAAACCCTAGCCTGTCATCCATATAAACATAAATTGGGTTGGGTAGTGAATGTGCTGGTTAAGGCCTATGCCTGAATATTAACTTCCTGATGATTCCTGAGAAACTATGTATATCTGAAGACCACAGTAAGCAACTCTAATAGCAGAATAGCAGAGCGATGAATGATGAATGTTAATATTTACTGAGTTGTACTGCCTTATACCAGCACTTAAGTAAAGCCAAGTTAAGAATGTCAATTATTTTTATGTATAGATAAATGCTAGCCAAGTGTTTCAGGTATTTTACTGTATAGAAAAATGCTAATGAGAGGAGACACAGGAATAGTTTTTGAATTTTCAGTTAATCGCGTTATTCATCAGAGAGAACTGCAGAAGAGAGACTACATTCTCTACCGTGTCTAAAACAAAGCACCTACATATAAAATAGGTATCAAAATCTATATGTAGTCACATAACTACAAATAACTTTAGTTTTTAGAAGTGCCATTACTGCTCATTCTAAAAAATATATTATTTGTGTGCTTATATTCCTGGAAAAGAAGGGACACTTTCAGTTAGGAGTTTAGTTGTGGTTTAATATACCTAAATATAGGAATTCATGCCACGTGTACCAATATGTAAGAAATTTCATACTAGTGAGAATGACCTAACGCTATTTTATAGACTAATCAGACTTACGAGGAATGTATGGTGGGTAATTAAGGAGGTCATCTCTACAGCCTTCAAGGGCGCCATTATAAAAAGTTGCTGGTTCATTCATGTCCTAAAAATATAGAGCAAAACCTGATTGTATTTTCTTCAATCTAACAAGATACACTAAATTCTAAATTACAAACAAGCTGTATTGTAGATGCCCTTGAGAACCCTTGCAGCTGCAGTCTCAGTCTGCAGCTCCACACGTGCTTGACACACATTCACACCAAAAATCAGACACATTTCTACACTTACAATCCACAGGCCATCAAACTTAACACTTAGTGATTTGTTACGGGGATTGTCGTAGAACTCCAGGATTTCTCTCTTCCACCACTCCACTGTGGAATTGCGTAAGAAGTCTGGGAAAGCTGCATGTGCTCCATAGAGCTGTAAAAATAGGAAAATAGAAAAGATAGAGCACTGGAAGCATCCCATTGATAAAATGCTGGAATTTTCTAAAACAAAAAATAATTACTTGTTTTCTGATTTTACTTTGTTAGGAAGGCTGGCCATTTTCTGCATCTTATTTCTGACATGAGATTTTATCAACTAGTTTGCTGCTATTTTTCTTAAATAATGTGCTTCTCCCTCTATATTTGAGACAATAGCCATACTGTACCAATATTTACCCGTATTTGAGTTTGCTCAGGAAGTGACTCATTGACTGTAACGTTGGGAAGAAACGGCCAGACCTACAGGACAAAGAACATTTTGAAATAATTAAACCATGCTGAATATAACTGAGCACCAGCAACAGAAAGATATAACAATTCTTACCTGCTACTATAAATGACAGCATAAACTCAAGACAATTCAGTTTCCAGTATTTATTCAATGTATCATTTACATTCAGGCATGAACATAATGTTAGCAGACTGTGCCTATGAATAGCACTGAAGTCTAAGCTGACATGATGCTCACTTGGATATGGCATACCTCTATGGTCATATATTTCCTAGGAATAGTACCTTGGAATATATAATGTCATTGGTATTTGGCCACTTGATGAAGACATCGTCTTCCACACCTCTCGAGAACGTAGGATAATCAGTTTCATTTCCAGAGATAGTTGGATCCTAAAATGAAATGTAACAAACTTTTGCTTTATGCTGAAAAAGTAAGTTTAGAAATGCTGTTATATATATTCTTAATTCTGCAATGACGAATTTAAAAAAGTATGCCAAACTGACCAGGATAATGATGAATCTCATTCCTTCTTCTTTTATTTTGTTAATTAGAGCTGGTAATCCCTGAAAGCGTGCGCCAAGAGTGAAATCCAGTTGCCGTTCCATATGGTCAATATCTACATATTGGACATCCTGCAATTCACAAAAGCAATGAAGAAAAAAATCATTTTCTTTTTATTTCTTTTTTTTTTTTCCCCTCAAACACATATTTATAGAACATCTGCTAAGTAACAATCAATTTAAACTATTGCAACAAAGTAATGCCAGACACAGGTACAGACTAGGAGACAAGTGGCTAGAGAGCAGCTCAGCAGAAAGGGATCTGTGGGTGCTTCTTTATTATGAATGATTAAAAGATAATATAAAGCAGCCTAAAAACCACATTTAACATGACCATTTAACAAAACCACATTTAACATTCTACATTTAGCATGCAGAGATATGCAGCTATGGCATAAAATAGAGTTTGCTCCTCTCTACCATAGTAGTGGGGTGGTTTTTATTTTGTTTTGTTTTTTGTTTGTTTGTTTGTTTTGTGTGTGTTTAAAGGGTCTTAACTGATATTCTGAAGCCAGAAGTTCAGACATGAACTCAAATGTTAAGTGCTACCAGCGTACATAGGGAATGTTAGCTGCCTTCATTTCCTCCACCAGCTGGGAAATTTCACTGTCATTCCTGTATCCATAGCGGCACAACTGGAATCCCAAGGACCAGTAGGGTGGCATCACTGGTCGTCCAATCAGCTAGAAATAAGAAAGAGTATTTGTAGTGAATAGGTGAAAACCAACCAACCAAACAGTCCGCTAAAAAGTACTAGTTTGTAATAGGGTAAGAATCCTACTTCAGTGTACTCCTGAACAACAAGTTCTGGTGTTGGGCCCAAAACCATGTAAAAGTCAAGAATTCCTCCAATGGTGCGGTATGTCAGGGCAGGGGTTGGCTGGAATGTCACATCTAGAAATGGGGAAAGTGAAATGAAAAAAGGATGCCTGGATTAGCAGCTATTGCAAACCACTGAACATAAAAATAAAACACATCGAGAAAATAAAATGATTTTCTTACCCATTGCATTGCTGTTAAGCAAGAGAACTCCATGGGCATTGCCGTCTTCTTCAAGAGCCATGTAAAATGGCTGATAACCATAGGAATTCAACTTATACTGCAAACGAAATAAAATAATTTCTAAAGTGGAAGCATCATAAGCAATGACCCGTTTACATCTATTTAAAAAGTATTAGTAAAGGATGAGACACACAACTTCCAAATCTAAAACAAAAAGCTTCAGAAGTATACACTTATAACCTACACACCTACGAAACACACCTACAGAAAAACAATTTCAGTTTGACAACTGGAGTCTGTCTTGTTCAGAGTGACCTAGCATGAAGGAAAGCAAAGGTACTACTGCCTTTAAAACTCACTAATAAGAAAGAGCTTTCCCAGGACAAAATTTTCTCTTTTTTTTTTCCAGCAGTAGCAGATATCTATCTGTATGATCAGGAGATTATGTTATTTTTCAATATATTTCAATATATTGAAATCTGAACCAGAAGTTATAGGTGTAAAAAACTGCCACTATTTCACTGGTCATTCCCTGAAAATTGCCAACATTGTGTTATCTTGTAGAAAATAGCACTCATATATGCACCGACATAAGATTTCTGATTTACCCCTCTAAGCACTAATTGAACCCCAAAACTTCCTCATACATTTCCATCTTTCAGAATAATTTGTTAGGAAGTATAATAAAGGAGCACTGGGCTGTGACTTAAAAGCCATATTCATCTGACTTAGAGCCTGAGCTCCACACATTTGGTTTTGCTGGTCACAAAGCAAAAATAGGCTTAGAGAAGACCATTGCCATTGAAACACTGTCCAAATTATAAGTCTCAATAAATACATTCATAGCAAATAAGTGTGTCCAGTACCAGCAGACATTCACTGGACTTCAAAGTACTGTTGAACATTTCTGCACATTAGGTTCATTTCTACTTACAGTAGGAGCCTGGTCCCTTGTGAACATTCCCCAGGTGTGCCAGCTCATGTTGCGTCGAAACATGGTGTGCTCAGTTTCTCCAAATCCATATATATATTGGGATGCCAAGCGGGTAGAAATCTGAATGAACATGTCGCTGAATGTGAAGGTAGGCAGCTGTGAATCCCAGCTAAAGTAGAAAGAAAATAAAAAGAATAATATTTAAAAATATATAAATATAAAGAAATATAAATTTAAAGACTATAGCAGTCTTTAGTGACATGTTTCACTGGAAGACATTTCTTTTAGGCTGAAGAATAATTTCTTATGTTCTGCACTTCCTCATGTGACATAGGACTGAGCAAATGTCAGACTACAGTGACAGGGGGAAAAACTGTAACTGTGAGAAAATAGATATTGCTCACAGTGCCTTCTCCATCCTTTCCCTGGTGAGTGCTCTCATACAATGCAATGGTGAAGCCATCTCTGATAGAGCTGCACCTGGCATTTAGCAGACAGTGCCATTTTATGGGAAGGATAAAAAAAAAAACTCGTCTTGAGGTATTTAAAAATATGAAGAAAATGGTTTGGGATGAAAAAAGCTAGCAAAAATAAATGAAATAAAATAGATTGAATATGGCTTACATGACTGTCCCTGTGCTTTTGCGCCGAACCTGTATACCAAATGGTTTTCTCTGAACTGATACTTCATAGAGTCGATTCTCGTTTGTATTCACTGGGGAGCTTGGGAGATTTAATGGTACAGGAACCTCATATCGTGCATTCTGGTAATCATAAATCTAGAAAGAAAAAAATGAAAATTAATTCATTTCAATGAGTTGTTTGAAATCTTACCTATAGTATAGGAATTGAGAATTAGTTAAAATTAAAACAGTAAATTATTGAATACTTTTGCCAAGCTGAGTATTTTCTTTCAACATATATTTTTGCTCCAATTCTGTCACAGTATTTGTGAAACAAACAAACAAACAAAAAAAAAAAAAAAAAAAACATGCTTAAGGATTGAAACGCAGATCATTAATGTCTGGTTAATTATTTAAATCTGTTAATTCAAAGTATATATCTATATTTGAAATTTTATTGATATGTTACATGTTTTAAATATTTTAAATATAGACATATGTGTGTGGTAAATACCTTTCTGATTAATCTTTTAGTAATTTTTTAGACAACTCAGAAAAAGAGATTCTTTTTTAAGTTTTCTTTATTCTGTAAGCTCACACAGCTTACTTCTTGATGTCTTATATTTTGTGCATCACATTGTCACATTTATTTCAGTCTTATTAAATGCAAAGTAGCAAATGATAGTCTAAAGAGTAGGGCATTAAAAAAATTAGAACACAGGTGGAAGAATTAATGCAAAAGTAAATATTAAAATCACAATTATGCTTACAGCATAATTTACCTGTATACTAAAATAATGTCTTTAGTTCCAGAGTTTCTGTCTGACATTAGAGATATACACTGACATTATAACTTTGATTCATATAACTTCATTGTAAATTCTAGCACAGACTTATAGGACAAAAACAAACAAGCAAGCAAACAAACAAACAAAAAAACAGCATGGCCTGGTCTACAAAACCTTAACATTTATGTAATTTATGTAAACAGAACTATTTTGAACAATGGGACATTACAAACTACAAAACTCTTGCCTGAAATTACCTTAAATTGCAGCATGTGGTTGCTATGATATTTAACCTCCAAGCGCAGCGTACCAATTGGTTCAGTGTACTTGTCATTAGCTCTGGCATTGGTGCTGTTTAAGGTCAGGTTAGCTACCAAACCTGATGAGGAGTATTCTACTCCATCAACAGAGTAAGCGTTGTCAGAGTTGTAATAGCAGGATGGACTATCTGGGTTTGATGGTGATTGCTGCAAATGACAATAGGTTGCAGGTTAGTGAGTGATGCTGGCCTATTGTATTTCATACTATCAGCATGAGATCCAAAGCTACCATTTTTATCAGGTAGCTGTCAAATGTAGAAATTTAGGGAAAAATTAATACAACTACTAAACAATAAAGAAGCCTGTACAAATAATTCAATCAGGAAATTGAGCCCATGCACAATGAAGATGGATTTAAATTCCCTGTATCTGTGATCTTCTGCTGAATCCTGAAACATGGCTGAGTCTTGGCCTACTGAAATTCTCAGAAGTTCCTCCCTCCTAATCCCGTTGTCCTCTAGTCTCCATCAGCCTTCAAGAGGATGTGCCAAAGCCACATTAGATATTCAGGCAACAGCAGACCAGGCCTTTCCATTGGATTGCATATATCTTTAGTCATATAAATTATCCCTAAAATATCCACTGAGAATTACATCCTATGTGTCAAAGATCTCCTGATAATAAGGTCAAAATTACTTTCAGTTTCCTGCTATAATTCAACAGAAACACTCAGACTAGGTATTCTGAGATTAGATAAGCTGACGTAGGTTAATGCATTAGACTTCCACCTCTGCATACTTGTCATTAATCTTGTCTAGTTGTTCTAATGAAGCTATGCCTGCTCCTCACATCTGAGCTGCTAATGAATATTTATTCATCTGTCATTATCAAAATCAAAGCACCTTTCAACTTGAGCAAGTGTTTAAAACATACACAGTCCATAACACAATCAGAGTTTGATTTCACATGAAAAGATATTTCGAAATATTAAAAATTGCAAAAAGAATCTTCCTAAGAATGCCACAGATTCAGGGAACTTATTCAGCTGTTTCAGGAACAGCTAACAGATAATTTTGTCTTCATAGTTAGTAGATATGTCCAGGCTATAGAATTTAGATTTATAGGAGCAAGGAGTAATTCAGCTGGAGATACTCTTTAAAGATCAACCCCACCAGGGCAGAGAGCTCCTGCGTGTTTGTAGTCATAAGATATCCATCAATGAAACTGTGTAATAAAGAATTGTATGTCAGTCATTATGGGTTGGATACATAAGTATCAACAGAGATATGAACAATTTAGTTTGCATATGGGTTATAATATCCAGGGGATTCAGGGATTTTGTCTCAAACAATCTAAAGGATTTTTTATTATTATTATTTTATTTTATTTATTTATTTTTTGCTTAAAATGTGCTTCAGTGACTATGAAGGTGAGACAAAAGGGGTGAGTCTTGCAGGTGCCAGTGAAGCAGAAGAGGCAGTAGTTAAAGATGCTCTATTCTGTTCTGTTTTGTTCTTCTTTTTTTCCAACTGTTATTATTTCTTACCATCTTGAAAAGAATACCATGTTTTACCTCAATTACTGATACACTTAGAAAGAACTTACATTGTTGCTAACTACCTTAGTTTCAGTGAAGTAAATAAAACTCCTAGTACAGGTCAGTTGATGGCAGTGCCCCCATACTAATTATGTCTGACAAATCTGCCTGACTACTTTTTCCACTGTAACCACAATGGAGAGAAAGGTGTGATTCTGGAAATGTTTCTGTCACGACCATTTAAGAGAAATCATTTTTGCTTACCTCCCAGACACAGCCAAGTTGTTCACATTTTTCTTTTGTTGGATTCTGATTGGGATAACAATCAAACCTTTCATTGATACTTGCTTGTTGAGTCCATTTCAGTGTGTAGGATTTTCCCAGTTCAAGCTGAAGTCCTGTTATACGAACAACCTACAAATATTACAGAATAAATACTTATTAAAGCTTACATCAGATCAATCTTTCCTTCAGTTAGTAGAGAAACCATTCCTCAGAAACAATGCATTTTGCACATGGCATCTCACAAAAAACTGTCCCATGACGTTTGATATAATCTTACTTTTATAAATGTACACAGCTGAAATTCTTACAAATAACATCTGAAAATAAGAAGATAAACCTAAAAATAAATAAATAAATAAATAAATTGAAAATGGATCCAATCTCATGGTTTCTCTGGAAGCACACAGGAATAAAGACAAGGGCACAGCTCCCTCACCTTTTGAAATATGATTGCAAGAGGTCAGAAAAGGTTAAAATATTTTGATTTTGAGTCAGTTACTTAGATAACAGGTAACACAAGTGCATGTAATAATTAAAGAGTGTATACAATGCACTTTCAAAGCAGATTCAAATCAATGTCAGTGCAATCCTTAATGCGCAAAAGCACTTCTATGAAAGCTCCCCACTACCAGCAGCATATTCACTTACTACATAAATGCACTGTGTTGCTGACTACCACTACTCATGCTGTGAAAAATGCTGTACAAATGGATACAGGAGGTTCAAAAAGGGCATTTTATTTTGTTCAAAATAAATACATAAAAATCAATAAACTAATGCTCAATGGCAAGAAGGTAAGAATTTTCACCTTCCTTCAACGTCAAACCAAATCACAAAGGTATTCCTCTGACACATGAAATGTTGTGGGAATAAGCGCACAACTAAACATCGTGTCATTTTGAGGGTCTGAGAGCAAAACTTAGATGCTCTTCCTATACAGCTTAGTTTAATGTAATTGCACATGCATTCAGGTATACAATGAATTCTGGTAAAACAGTATTAGTACGGAGGACTATCCTTTACAACGTATAAAATCCAACTGATGCACTTCCACTATAACATTTAACTGTTATAATTTACCTTATCTGAAGGATAGTAGGTGATATTATGTAAAGAAGGTTGCGGAACATTGTTCTGAGTGACCGTAAGTCCTGTTATTTCCTGGAGCACTCCCAGAATTTTGATTTCTTCAAACTTCAGGTTGTTTGGATCAACATAACCATTGTTTATGACATTCATTTGTAGAGTAGTCTGAAAAATAAGGTAGTCATCAGCCTATTATAAAAATAAATAAAAATGGCCCAAGGTTCTCCTGACTTACCAGTTCATTTTCATTAGCTCTTCACAGTACGGTATAAAGAAAGCCAATACTGTTTTCTTAACATATTAACTATTATCCTACTTGTTGTTATCATCATACTTCTTTCTTCTTTGTTACAGGAAGAAACTGATGCTTTTGGCTACAAGACTTTCAAGCTCCAAGAGTAACTAAAGTTTCTTACCTACAATTGATTCTATGATTCTATACGATTAAATATAATAGATATATAGGCATATATAAAGACATGGTTCTCACTTCTGTTCCTGTGCTTCTACCCTATGCGTTGTGCCTATGCATCTTCTCTCACTTGTTACCTTGTTGTTTCACCATGGTAAGGGAAAGAATACATTTCAGAGATATTATTATCATTATACAAAAGAATACTTTAGCGTATTACTTGACATCCTGGTCATATGATATCTCTGGACTAAATGGAATAGAAAATTAATCATGAAGCAGATGGTGTAGGTTCAAACAGGATATAGGTCTTCTCCCTCTTTTAGAGACATTCAGCTACACTTTTTCAGTATCCCAGATTTATTTTTTTTTCCATTTCACAACTTTTTCAGAATCACAAACATATCCACCTCCTTCCTGGCACTGTTTTAACTGCCTCCGATGCTTTATAGTTCTCTCACTCAATAAACATTAGTGTTGAGTTTATGAAGTGAAGGGAATTAAGAGTTCTTTAGAAACTGAAGTTAATTAGGGGAAGAAAAGACAACTAAAAGACTTTCATCCCATTTAAATTACATTATTTTTGAAATGACTCCTCTGTGACTTTGTCAAACACTTTACTTCTCAGTAAATATTACAGGAGAATAAGGAGGGAGAAAAGAATGCCCTTTGACAATACTTTCTGATAATAATAACAGATGAAAATATAATAATTTAAAAGAGAATACTTACATCAGAAACGCTAAACTCATAGTAAATGTAGTTTTTATTGTCAAGTGTGCCTGTTAGGAAAGGAAATAAGTTACACTTGCAGTGCAGAAAAGAATGCATACGAACCAAGACTGTGTCACCAATCAATTACTAATTATCATAAAGCCATTCAGAAGATGCTCTGAACAAATCATGTACAAATTACTGTTGGTTTCACCTTGTTTTGAAGACCGTACACTTATTTTGTATTCTATAAAAACCTGCATATAGCTCAGAATTGAAGATTCATTATCTTAACCATTGCTGTAGAGGATTCCCATTTCTAACAGAAAACAATAGAAACATTCACTATTTCTGTTCATTGTCCAAGTGGGAGTTTTTTGCCCTTGAAAAAGTGTTTATCATCTTCAAAATCTCTATAGTATTTAGTATTTCCTCTCATCTTTCTATTTATATCACACAACTTTTTCCATGAGACCTCTTTTCTAGACTTGTAATTTTTCTTGCTGCTGTCTTATGGTATCCTATTTTTCTACATTTGCCCAGAAGAGTGAAATTTGTAGGCAGATTTTAGGCCACCAAAGCTACAAAGTGCTTGATTACTCACTGCAGATCTGCTATAACACCAGGAAATCATACGCTGGCCAACAACTCTCTCTCCATAGGAATGAAGGAATGTAAACTATATATACATTAATATAACTATAGGATAAGTGTATGCCAAAGTAATATGACTTGCTATGCTTTCTCTGCACAGTCTCATTTTGCAGGTAAAAACAAGTTAGCCAAGTGAAATGTTCACCACAAGTTCCATCCAACAGATTTCCATTTTGACCTTACTATCATCTCTTTGATGATGAGACAGTTCTCCTAAACTTCTTTGGATTAGGCCAGGAGATCTAATTTCCAAAATTTTCCAAAAACTTTTAATTAAATGTCTCTAAAATGTATGGATTTTTTTTTATTTTTTTTTTATACATATGTATCTTCTTAAATGTAGATTTATGGTTCAAAGTGAATCCATCAAAATATACAAAGTAAGTATTTTGTGCAGAAAATGACTGCAATATTAATAATGTATGCCATTCCATAAAAGAGGAAACACCACACCACCAGGAAAAAATAAATAAATACAAAAATTGACCACAACAATCTGTTACTTTTTTCCATATGAGAAAATGTAAATGTGAGCAAATTGTAAAATGTTTCTCTGCAACCTGAAAGTTTTGGCCAGGAAATAGAATCACAAGATGTTTTATTGTTTTGTTTCTCAACAGAAGAGAGTACAATAACAGCTTCATTATTTTAGATCCTGACAAAGCAGTACATACGGCTGTCATATCAGCAGCCACCCAAGGCCTTCAATATTTACTGCTGCAATAATCAGCCAAATCACAGCTCTATTTCTTAAAAGCATCCCAAACTTTCACAAAAATCTAAAGAAAACTAGATGCTTCCAAGTTTTTTTTTCTGAGATACAGTTAGCACAGTTAAAATAATAGAAGGGAGTCCTACAATTCCAATGCATGAAGTTTTTCTCATTCCATCAGATTTTCTAGGATTGCCATCACATTTACCTGTGGAGCACAAATAGGTTACTTTCTGGCATTTTCTGTAGCTTTCTTCCTAACAGACTGCAGAAAATGCTCCACCAGCACCTTCTTTTGCAGCATTAGTTTGCAGAAACCCTTCAAACTAGAGATTTCTGAGCTAAGATTTCTGATATACATGTCGCAGTTGAAAATTTCTGACAGGTTGCTGCTACATGAGTGAATCTGAAGGTTTTGACAGAGGTGCTCTGGTCAATAGAGCCAAGCTGTTCCCTAGCCTTGCTCCCTCCAGCTGTCCATCCTGACCTTCTCCCAGGGTGGAACCTCACAGTGTCAGTTGAGGCAGGGGAAACAAAGCATAATCACATCTTCTCTCCTGCTGCTTTTGTTACAGTGACTGCCAGCACAGCACAATGCATTTATGAATTTAGGAAAAGTGCATGCAGTTCTGAACCCCAACAGATGCTTGCTTTCATGCAAGTGGACTCAGAGCCTTGGGCTTCAGACGAGTGGAAAAACAGATTATTGTACCAAGGATAAAGGTAGCATTTAGTAACTGGAGGAGAAACCAGAAAAAAAAAAAAAAAAAAAAGGACCGCCAAAGTACCTACAAGAAGGAAATTTTTTGCTATCAGAAGACAGAGGCAAGACTGGACCAATGCATGTACCAACTACAGATGGACAGTACTCAGGTTAATTCACATGGGAAAATATCAAACTGCCTCTGTGAGCAACCATGTGCAGAACCAGGGCCTAATCTTCAGGAATACGAATTGAACATGACCAAAATATATATTTTTGTATTACTCTGTAGTATTACTCTGACTTCATTTTTAGCTGTGCTGTAGTTCTTGTAGTTATTGCTGTAGTTCTTGCTATGTTCACACCTACATGTTATTCCAGTACAGCTACAGAAAGCTCATGTACTTTTCTCTTGGACAGCTGTCTATGGATGCAATAGGACATGAAAGAGGGAAGATTGGGTCTGCCTGAACTGCAGCAGTATCAACTGGCATCCACCATAAACCATAAACCATAATCCGTAGCACTGAATGATATGGTTTCTTGCAAAGAAAACAATAAAATCCGTCAAATAACACTCCTTGAAATGTTAACACAATGAACAGTGTTCTATAAAAGAACTTCAAAACAAGTGTTTCAGAATTAATGTTCAAAGTGCTTGCGGACTTCTCTCAAAATATACATAATAAAGGACAAAGGCTGCAAAAGCAGTCTAAAGGACTGAAGTACTCCAAATCCTTTTATTTTAATGGAAAAGGAATGCCTACCTAAATTCTCAGAAATACCATAGAAAATCCCATGGTTCAAAGTATTCCATTTTTCAAAACTTCCTTCCCTTCAAGATAAAAATGAAAAAACTTTCTACTTTTTCCAAGGTTCTTCCACCGCTCTACAACTAACACTGATTTCCTTAGACATGCATGTATTCCAAATGTATTAATTTTCATGAAAACAGAAATTAATCTGACCATAAACTAGAGGAACTAGAGTTTTGTATTTTTATTTTCTTTTTGACAGAATAAAACTGTCGAGGTAAGATTTATCAATGCCAGTTCACCACAAGAGATGAAGTTGACAGGCTTTGGCATAATTATAGCAACTGTCCCAGGGGAAACAACTTCCCTGATTGCTTTTGCAAAGGCGAGGTTGGCAACATGACAAATATAGCCTGTACATGCTTACTTGTGTGCTCGTGCACCGGTGTGCTGTGGGAACCAGATGGCATGAAATATTTTGGCTTCAGTACTGTATCTTTGAGTTGACAGAATCTTGACTGTTTTCACAAGTAATTTAAATAACTCCAGAGAGTTAAAAAAATTGCTACTTTTTCATTTTCTACCTGTTTGTAATGTCCAACACTAATTATGTGCATTCTTGCACCCATTGAAACTAATTTGGACCTATACCAGAATATGTATTAATCTTGACACTGCAGTTTAACAGTCAGTGTGCTAATGTACCAAACCTTAACATATTTGTGGCCACAGTGAAAACATGGGGTGAAAATAATAGAAAAAATAAAAAAGGAAGACTAACTAAATAACATTTTTTTCACTTAAAAATGATCAAAAAGTCATGATATATGAGTAACTATTAATAGGTTGTAACAATGTCCACAATAGCTTATTCTTGGTCCATAAAATGAGCTGGAGGATTGAAGTCTGTAAGTGTATTTAAGTTTGGTTTATCGTACTTATTTCAGTATTGATAGCTGCTCACCTGTAGATTCTCCATCATCCCAGAACAAGTCCCCGTAAGCTTTATTGTCATCATCCAGGGCAATTATAAGTCCCATTGGATTCTTGCGACTATCAAAAGAAAGGCATTCTGTCTTACATGTAAATAGACAGCTACTGAGACAGTCTTAACAAATCCTTCCTGTTCATGCTAAGAATGCAGTAATCGGAAGAGTTACAATGTTTGGGGAGTTGTCTTAGATTAGTCCTTGGTCATCTTTATTTTCAGGGAAATGGATTAAAATACATGACAAGTTGACAAAATATTATGCAAATAAACCATTAGTAAATCATTCCCTATATATGTAAACAGTAGCAGAAGTGAGTTGTTGTTCACTGTTGTTTCTAAGTCTCAAAGTAAGAGTGCTAAATCGGATGGGCTGCTACTGATTTGTAACTTGACAGTCCTGAGCCCATTCTTGAAATTATACTTCAAATTAATCTAATGGTGAACGCATTTGGTTTGGAAGCATACCTCTCAGATGTCGTGGGAGCTGGTTGTTGGGTAGGGTAAATGTAGCCTCCTCTCAAATGGAGCCCCATTTTGTCTGCTGGCAGGTACAAATCAGTCCACTGTTTTCTTATTGATATTTTTGCCCCCTTATTGACAGGGATGTAAAAGAATGGGCATTAGTCACTGCTATGAAACTCATGATTTAAGACAGCATTCATTTTAACTTTTCCTTTCAGAGGAGGTTGAATTTAGGTAAATCAACACCTCTCAGTGCTGAGTTTTGGGTCAGTCAACACAGACAGCAGCTCCTGTTGGGCTGTTGGGACATCAGATGTGAGCAAAGCCTGTTTTTTTGTTTGTTTTTTTTTACACCCGCCAAAAGGATCAAAGGATCATAACAGCAGTGGGAAACTTATTTGCAGAAATTAGATTAATAAAGAAAAATCACAAATGCTCATGCATCATAATGTTTTACTTTACTTCAAGCATGTCTTTGCTAAAGTTTCTATTCAATCTGCCTTCTAATCCCCTGCACTATATTCCATGCCTCCATGTCCTTTCTTTGAGGTTTTGACTCATGCGTTTACCCCCTCAATACTTCATCCTTTGTCTCACCATTTCCCCCCTGCAGGCTTTCTTTCAGGTCTCTGTCACTGAAGCAGGCCTGACAAACTTATTCGATCTCATAGACCTTTAGACAATCACCCCCTAGTATCCTGGGCATTTACTCACCGTTTCATACTCATACCACACTGCATCAGGAATATATGCTTGAATTACATCCACACCCTGAAACATGAATAAAGAAACAACTCTCATATTTGAAATTAAGTTAATTAATAGACTAAACTTTCTTCTGTGGTGTAAGACAATATAAAGTGACATGAGAAAAGCTCTGATTTTGAGTGAAATTCTGAGACGATGCAAAGATGAGTTGAATCAGTGTATCAGACCAGATGACTGGTTCTCCAGATGACTGGTTCCCCAGGAAAACAAGAGATGGAAAATGTAATAGGTTATATGGGATTTCATATATAAAGTGCAAGATTTTCCATTTTAATGGTGACAAAAATATGTTGTGTGCTCTCTCACTAGAAGTAATAAGTGAAGGGGAGGAGGGGGAGGGAAAGAAGACTAACAAATGTACACTTGCAAGGAGTCCAAAGACAGTCAGTAATGTGGTGTACCAATGAATAATATGTACAATCATCTAGCAAAAAACATACTTCCCCTAGAGAACAAACTGTGTTACAGCTAATAGACAAGTCCCTCTGCATTTTTCTTGTGAAATGACTTCACTTAAGGTCTGCTCAAGCCAGAGGAGTTCAGACCAGAATAGGACTAGAGGGCATTTCCTGAGCTCCTCTGGGAAATAGGAAGAGCCCGTTTTTGTGGTTCACCTTGTTCAGCAAAAAATGGGAGAGGGAATGTGATTTCAGGAGGAAATACACATACACAGCAGAGGAGCTATAATCTTCAAGCTGAATAACAAAGATGTCAGACAAACAAACTACAGAAGCTCAAAAAAAAAAAAAAAAAAAAAAAAAAAAAAAAAAAATGGAAGGTGGTTTCTAACCAGAAGAATAAAGGAACAGCAATAACATAACTTCAGCATTTTATGCTGTAGTCTCCCACCGGAGAAAGGAGTTGTAACTGGTGACTTCAGGAGTCCCCCTTCCCCATGAGGTGGTTATGAGACACACACCAAACAGCCAAACCTACCGGGTCAAGGACAGCAGAAATAAGTAGACCAGGACCCCACAGGAACTGCCTATCAACTTCCCACGTCACTTCATCCGAGTAGAACCTGGGAGTTGGGAAGGACAGAGCACTAACTGGTTTTGAAGAACTAGACCATCATCAGTAATCCTAGTATTTCAAAGTACTGTTTGCCTAGAATCATGACTGAAAAGTGTCAGGTGAAAATTCCTTCTTTTTCTTGACATATTCTTGACCTAGTTATGTTCAAGAGTTTTCCAGGTAAGGAAATGTACTTTCTAATATACAGATCATGGCCCAGAGTGATTTGATTAGCTGGCAATAACATTTCATAGCACCTCTTAAAGTGACTGACAATAATATATGCATATATACAGAAATTACAGATGGTTTCTGATTACTCTTCTGATTACTCCAAAATGGTATTTCATAAATTCAGAAGTTGTCTCTCTCTATATATATTCTAACATGCATTTTCACAAATTATATACTTATTTGGATAGTTCCTATCAACATTCAAGCTGTCTGAATCCTTTCTTCCTAATAAAAACATCACAAAGGCTGTTTGGTACACTTACTCGTGCAAAACTGGACGTACAACCGTGTCCCCTTGAGTATGAGCTTTGTAAAAGAGGGTGTAGAGGTAGGGCAGCAAAGTGTAGCGAATGTTCAAGTAATGTTTGGAGGTTTTCACCAAAACTGAATCAGCTCCAAACACAGCCGGATCCTGAGGCTGAAAATAAATATTAAATTATTTGCATTGTGCAGGAAATACCCTGAAATTCAGGAGCTGAAATTCAGTGGTGTGCATCCACACAGTATCTGCCTTTTGGGTGGTGGGATTTGAGGTCTTGCTCCAGTCTCCCTTAGCACTGCCAGTCCCACCTTGTCCATCTCTGAGGAGGGCACATCAGGGTCAGCCCAGGTTTCATTGGGCATGCACACCAGTGCACACTAAAGGGTGCTCCCAAGAATCAGGCTGATGGCAAGTGCTTGCCCTCACTGGAAGATGTTGATGGTGCTGAAACTGCTGCCAAGTCTTTGAAGCCTCAAGGACGTAAAACTAACCCTTATGAAGCAGAACCTCTTAATCTCTTGAAGGCAAGATTTTATAAAGAGAGCTCAGGGTTCTGCCAGTTTCAGACTGCTCTGCTATCTAATTGCCAGTGATGGTAATGATCATTAGGGATACTATCAAACGAAGTGTGGCAGTGGAATCCAAATCAGTTTGTAAGAGAAGGTACAACTTACTATGTATCCTTCAGCATTGTGATTCCGGGAAAATGGGTAAAAGGCTCCTACTTGCATCCACCGCCTGCAAAGTTCTTCAGTCGTGTCATCAAAGAAACCACAAATATCTGCTCCAATCTTTAAATAAAAGCAGAATGTGTTGCATAGAGAGTACACCACACCTCTAATCTCTACACAAGACATAACATTTAAGGGACGTATCAATTCATCCTTCTTTTTTTTTTTTGCTAGGGTGACTAATGCATTGAAAACATTTGTACCTTTCTTCCTTTAACTAGGCTTTGTGCAAAATCAATCAATAAATCAATCAATCAGTCAACTGATTGTCTCCTAGCACAGTCCATCATTCTATTTTTCTTTCTAACCCTTACCTTCCTGTTTGGTACTCATAGGCATATAATAGGAAAACAACGCCAAATCATACAAATTTAAACCTTGAAGAGCAATTTGGTCATTTCACTTATAAATGGATGCTTCCATTTCAGTCAAAAATAGAAAGGAAAACACCAAAGTATTTCACATGAATCACTAATGGATATAATAATACTAGAGGTAACAAGTAGCTTGACATATATGTTTGTTACCTGCACGTCTCACCATATACATACAGTCACAGAAACTAAAATACATGGCCTAAACCAAAAATCAGTCATTGGAAAAAAAAATAAAAATGTTAAAAAAAGATCCCTAAAGAGGATTAAGGCATGGCTGAAGAGTTAAGATGGTTATATAAATAGCCTTTCATTAGGCAATCCACTGTCACAGAGGTAAGAGGTAATGTTTTTCCATTGGTTTTGAAAGGAGGTCACAAACTAGAATTTCATACATAAGGAATTCCAAAGAGGTTAAATTCCAGCATTCCAGGTATCGCCCATTTTATGTGTTCCCATGTTGCTGCATTATCTCCCAGCCAGTGTCCTGTGTGCTTTCCAGATCCCACAAAAGTAGACCTCGAAATCAGGAAGCTTCGTTTTCCAGGAAACACTGTCTTGATGGCCCTGAAAAAGAAACAAGACTGGAACTATACAACAGAATAAAGATAACAGAAGTTTCAGTAGTTTTATATAAAGAAGATTTATACTGACTAATTTACTATAATTGGTCATCCCAGAGACCTGGACTCCTTTACTGTTAAACAGGCATCCTTTAGCAAAGTTCAAGATGTTAAATTTGAACAACCCTTCTGTAAGTCTTTGACTACCAATGCCTGACCCAGAACTTTAGTTAGTAGATTTTGCTTTTGTTGCAGTGGCTTAAATACAGTCTAATTTTGTCCAGAAATCAGGTTCATTTAGAAGTTGCTATTTTGGAAGATGCAAGCCTGAAACCTTTTTGTAAAGATATTAGGATGCATTCCTTACTCGTTTGTTGATATGGCCATGGAATATCCATAAAGACTGTGGACATCATAGTGTTTGCCCCACTTCTGTACTGCATCCATACAAAGTGTCTTGGAAAACATGAGTTTATCAAGAATACCTTCAATAAAGAAACGTAGATTTTAGTTTTAAAGCATGGTTTGGTTCTGAATATTCCAACCTTTTATTTAGTGCACATTCATGACACTAAAGCCTTTCTTTCTTTCTTTAATGTTTCCGTTAAACAAATTCACTGTTTGCATTAAACAAATATCACTATTACTACTACAAGAACACAATTATTTTGTTGGCTGCCGGTTTTATTCAACTTTGCTCTAACTGTGCTGTTTTCTGCTCTTGAGCTTTGTGTACCACATTACAATTGACAAACAAATAGGAAAATAAAATAATGCATTACTGCAAACAGCTCCTGAAATGCAGCTTTGCTGAGGGAGTGGAATTTAGTATACTTATGGAAAATGTGTATCAATTTGTTCAGTGCATAAAATAGTTAACTCAAACACTTTATCTTTGCCTAGGTGTGATTAAATGGTAGCCACAGTTAATCCCTTCCATGCCAGTGCTTTCTGCTGGCACCTCTCTTAATTGACCTATGCCCAAGTGGACTCACTGTCAGCTTTATTGTGAGCCCAAGCATATGTCTGAGAGCAACAAGATGGCGTAAGCAGACTCTGCATTCTCTGTATTGAATATTCGCTTTACTGTAAGGTAGCGGACTATGCCTGTAAGGTCACAAGTGACCCATATTTGCTCTGTGAGCTACCTGGGGCCTGTGAATGCTGAAGGGACTCCCAAAATCTAATTAATTACTTAAAGTTTTAACTTTCAGTCAACTAACAGGTAATCCTTGCCTATTTTCCATCTTAAATTAGAACTGAGGATACTAAATAGTTGCAATATAGAACAGATGGAAACACTTTTTGTTCAATTTGAATCATTCGTCTGTATTTGAGGTCAGAGAAAGTAATATTTTTACTTCCAAATTTGACAGTAAAATGACACACTAAGCACTGGCTCAAACTGACTGCAATTCAACCTTGGTCCATCTGCATTTGTCCTGCAACTGACTGTTTACCCATGCAATGAAGAACTGTACGGCTGCACCCTAAATTTCTGAATCACTATTGGACAATATGATGGCAATGGTTTCTTGAAGTTAGTACTTAATAGCAAATATGAATTCCATGTAAGTGTTGTGTATAAATGTAAAACTATTGAGTGAAAGAACATCAATATATTTTCAGGGATAATTAAGGCAGCAAAAATATTCAGTAATAATTTGAAAAGTGGTAAAAACACATTATTTTCTCCTGATTCATATAAACTGCGCTTTTGAATCAAGTCAAGACATACCTATGTTTTCTCTCATTTGGAATGTTCATACACCATCTGTAAGAACTAGAGTAAATTCACTGTGCTTCCTTGTAGGCAATTGCACAGTAATTTGTAATTCATTCTTTTAAATATTTTTCTCTATGATTAAAGATAGACTTACTGGGAGTAAATGGAGGATAGTTTAAGTCATTCTGTGCACAACCATTACTTGAGCCTTGAACAAAGTTGGATATTTCATTCATGTCCTGAAAAGGTAAGATGCAGACAGTAAGATGAAGATTCAGGTTGTAATAAAGTTTCCTCAACCATGTATTCCTAACAAAAATTTCATGTTCTATTCTGTTATCCTTTAAGGAATACTTTGTACTAGTACCATACATTTAGGTAATAATGATCGCACTTGGATAGCACTTGGATATTGAACTGATCTGTTCCTGTATTATACAGGTCTCACTGTTGGGTGGAATTCTGTATTCTGGTGAACATCATTTTGTGAGAGGTATACCTTATCCCTCCAGAAAAAGCTCCATGAAACTCCAAGAAGCTCCATATACATGAGGTGCTCATGTATACATTGTTCCTGTGACCGACTCATTGGTCAAGTTAATGTCCTAAGTAGGGAGTGTGTGAAGAGAAATGCAGAACCAGCAAATGTGTGCTGTGATTTCTGTCAAAATACACAAGTTGACTAGATGTTCTTAAAGATCTCCTTTATAAGATTTTCCAAACCATTATGCTTTCCAACTTAGCTCTCTTTCTTCCACGCATATTTCACCCTGCAGCACTGTAACTGAAGGAGAACCAAAAATGGAAGAAGGGAGCAAAGTCAGGATGGAAAGCACTGTAGTCTAGTGACCAGTTTCCTTCACTCAAATTGTTTGCTTTCTGTGAGACAGCTGTGCAGTCTACACTTGAAAGCTTGACCTGGTGTAACCACAGCAAAACAAGTGAGAGCTACACATTCAATCATGTAGCAGCTGAAGGACTATAACTTTGCCACAGAGAGTAATTTAAAATTGTTATAGCTTGCTATATGTCCAAATATTCAGTAGATTCTTGCTTTCTTTCAAAAACATTCTTTATTTTTATGTAAAAGGAAGTCAGAAAAGCAGAAAAAGACTACAGGGAAGAAAGTTTGAATATCAAATTTGAATTGATATCAAATTTGAATTGCAAATCCAACAACAAAAGGTGTGAACATCCTGCAATGATTTCAGGTTACTAACAGTAAACTTTCCTTTCAAATTCAATGCAAACTGAATTTGATAAACATTTATCTTAAAATGAAAGTTCTGAATTACTTACAATCCAGATCCCATCATATGGCACTGTTTCATTAAATAACCTACATTCTTCCACCCACCAGCTGGTACAGTCTGGGTTGGTGTAGTCTGGAAACACAGTTCTCCCTGGCCACACCTATAACATTAAAAAGGAAATAATTGATTACATTGTTGATTGCATTAGAAGAAGATGAAAATTTATAATATAGTAAATCTCCTTTTTTTTTTTTTTTGTTTTGTTTTGTTTTCCAAACAATAATTTGAACCAGGTCTAGGCCAAAAGTTGAAAAAATGTGAACAAAGCCAAAATTCTTTAATTCTTTTATTTAGATTTTCTCTGCCTTTTTTCCACTTTTAAGCCTTTTCTTCAATGCCTTTTACAGTAGATGGCAGAATATGAGGATATGTATCAAAATAGTCTAGAGTAGTCTAGAGTAGAGTAGAGTAGAGTAGAGTAGAGTAGAGTAGAGTAGAGTAGAGTAGAGTAGAGTAGAGTAGAGCAGAGTAGTTGCAGTTGGAAGAGACCTACAAAGATCATCAAGCACAACTGTCAGACTACTTTGGGTCTGACCCAAAGTGCATCCAAATGACTCTGAAACACGGACAGGCAATGCATATCAACCACCTCCATAGGAAGCCTGTTCCAGAGTAACACAACCCTCTTGGTATTTTATTAGGAAATTGGAGATTTTCCTAATATCTAGTATGAACCTCCCCCCATTCAGCTTTTAGGCATTCCCATGTGTCTTGTCAGTAGACACCACGGAGAGAAGAAGTACACCTACCTCTCCACTTCCATCACTCAAAGAGCTGTAATGAGCAGTGAGGTCACACTTCAACCTCCTCTTATCCAAGCTTAACAAACCCAAAGTCCTCAACCCCTTCTCAGAGGACATGCTTTTCATTTTCTTTCATCTTTTAAACATAGTTCTTATTCTTCTCTGGATGTATTCAAATACCTTAACATCCTTACAAAACTGTAGAGCCCAGAACGGTACACTGTATTCCGGATGATGCTCAATATGGTGGGATAATCATCTCTTTTGACAGGCTGTCTATAACATGTTTAATGCACCCCAGAATACAGTTTGCCCTCTTCTCTGTCAAGTTGCACTGCTGGCTCATGGTGAGCCTACTGTCAGCTAGAGCCTCCAGATCCCAGATTTACATTAACTGAAGTCCATAATTATATATATATATATATATATATATACACACATACATACGTACATACATATAGATAGATATATATACATATATATACATACATATATATAGATAGATATAAATAGTCTGTTTTGTTCTTCTCATTGTGATATGCCTGATAAAATCAAATGAAGCAGTGGCATATTACAATATCATTTTTCTTGCATAAGTTTTCAGTGGGTTGGCAGGGCTAAGTGCTTTTTTCCCCCTACTATAAAGGGTATGTACTTTTATTTTTCCTTAAAACTTGTATAATATAAAACAGGATTGTACCAAAATTAGACACACATAATGTAAAAAAAAAGTATAAAAATTAATCAAGAAGGGTTGAAATGTACCATATGCTAAGTATGACCTTATAAACTCGGTTCTCAGTGGCTGGTAATTTCACTGAAGAAAAGAGTTTAAAATGAACCCCCTGACGAAATTAAGCCAAACTGACCATGTTTAAAAATTTATAAATATATGTTTACCTCTCCAATTAATGGTGTTATTCCATTTGATTCGTTAACCCAGACTTGTTTAGACTGTCCCCTGGTGTAGGTTTTATATTCACTATTGTCAGATAGATTTCCTGTGCTAATAGCAGGATCCTAAAACAGTTAAAAAATAAAATAAAATACAATACAATAATAAGAAAACAAGACACACTCCATGACTTATAGTGGAATGTTAAGCAGGAAGTGTAATAATTGCATAAAAACATGCAAAGTATGATGATATATAATTATAATGATAGTATTTACAAGGCAAAAAGAAATACTTAAATTCTTACCAATATGATAATATATTTTTTTCCAAAGCCATGCAGATAAGATGCAAAAGTAGGGAGATCTTTAAACAGCACTTTGTCATATGTAAAATCTTTCCTGTTCTCCATGTAGTCAATATCAGTAATCTGAGCATCCTGAAAGATAAGAAATTTCTGTTTAAACATGTGAAGTAACATGTAAAGACTTTTTTTTTTTTTATATATATTTTTACAATTTATTTTCTTACGACAATTCCTGTTCATCCTGAAGTGAATTTACTTTTGGGACTTTACTGAAGCCTGTCAGAAAACATGCAGTCAGGACCATCTGCAATATGTGCATCTCATCTCACACTTATATTCCAAATGTATTGTACTGACACATCTTTTGTGCCTTAAAGAAACTGTATTTCACATTATCAGAATTCAAATGAATGTGTAATGGCATCCTTTCTACTATCCCCTGGATGGGTGAATATTTCTTTGCAATTGCCTGACTTCTAGACCTATCCTTTAAATTCAAACATTTCTTCTTCAACTCCTAGCTTAAAAATAAGGTGTATTCATCTTTTGTACACCATCAGGCTACTATAATCTGGAATCTCATTAAAATTTATTTGTTACTTACCTTTGCTTATCAACTAAAAATAATCTCTGGTTCCATAGCTGTCCACAGTACATTGAAAAAACATTTCAGTGCACTAGCTAACACTAAAAAATAAGTAGGTATAGTTTGAAAATATAACTGAAAAGATATTATTACAATAAAGTGGACAGATAAAACTTATTGTAATTAAGCCTCCCCTGGTGTCCCATTATGATAATGACTCTGCTATTAAAAAGCATAAAAACTTTTGACACCAGAAGTCTATGTTTGGCATTTTATTAGAAATTTACCAATCTGAATTTATGTGAAATGAACTCGCAGTAGAACACCACAGTCATAATCTCTGGGTAATTTCTCCCACAGGACTCTGCCTTGATGGGTTGTTGCCTTCCTCAAACCCTGAACTTACATAAGGGAGGTCAATCAGACGATTCCTCTCCACAACTTTCTTCACTTCATCCAAGGACCCGTAATTCCAGCGACTGAGCTGGAAGCCCAGGCTCCAGTAGGAGGGCAACAATGGCAGTCCCACAAGCTGCAAGTTGAGAGTAAAATGATTAGTGGCCCCATTAGCAGACACTGTGTGTGTCACCTCAGTGCCCCAAACCATTTGAATAATATACACTAAGCTTGAGTGTGTAAGACAAGCAGTGCACTCCGAAATAGATATATATTTATCTGCCTTCAACAATATTTGTGTGCATATATACATATATATATATACACACATATATGTTTCCTTTTAAGAAAGGCAAATATATTGTGACAATAAAGTTGGGTTCATTGTCACTTGTCTGTTCTTTAAGGTGTCACTGAAACCTGATCAGATCACAATAAATTATGTCTGTGATATCTAATGACCAGAAGGTCATGACGTACCAGCAAGCATGATATCAACCCTATAATGCTGCCATATGAACAAGAATTTGTCCTTAGCAAGCATAAGCCTCAGCACAGAAGCATAAATTGTTCTGTGTAGACCACCTCTATCTCACTGTGGAGATCAGTCTGGGTGTACAGACTAACCAATCCAGCAGCTACAGACTTCTTCTGCCTCAAACAGATACATCCTCTCTGCAACAGTATCTCCAGCAAAAGTAGTGCTCAGGTTTAAGCTGGCTGTAACAGGCCAGCTAAGAACATCTACGACCCAGTTTAACCCCAGCTGGCTATTACTAAGGACAGCAGTCACATTAGCAACATAATAACAGTTATTCTTAGATAAATACATAGTGAATCATACTTTCAATTTATAGATAACATAGCAAAGATATAAAGAAGGGAATAAAATAAAATAATAAAATAAAATAAAATAAAATAAAATAAAATAAAATAAAATAAAATAAAATAAAATAAAATAAAATAAAATAAAATAAAAACTTTTAAGGATCTGCTCACTGTGTAGTTTCTCTATATAAAGGTACCTGCAGGTACTCCTGGACTACTTGCTCTGGAGTGTTCCCCAAGAGGATATAGAAATCAAGGATGCCACCAATGGTTCTATAGGTCACTGCTGGTGCAGGCTGCACTGCAAATTCTGCCAGAGAAGAACACACAAACCCAATTCTGAATACCAGCTAAATATAAACAAGTTTGTCATACTAATATTGAAGACAAGAAAATTTACTTTAAGGACAAATAAAATTATTATTATTATTGTTGTTATTGTTAATTATTAATTATTATTATTAAATTGATTATTTAATAATGACAGTAATAAAAAGACAAAACAACAATAAGAACAACAGAAACACAAAACAGAAATACCTAAGGAACTCAAAACCATTACATGAACTGGTAGTGAAGGGGAAATGTATTTAGAAGACTCTTTTAGATGCTCATGTTTGCATTTCTTTATATCCCAAAAAGAGAAAAGAATCAGAAAAAAATCCAATGGCATGACCTTTTCTCTTTAACTTCTCAGTACAACTGTCCAGACTCAAGAGAAATTAATAGTTTTCTTAAAGCATGCATATATGCATGTTTATTTCAAAGACAAAAGGGTGTTTTTTACTTTCAAGTAATGCTCGCTCCAAGTTTATGCTCTGATTCTGTTGTCCTGCACATCTGCTCAGAGCTGTGCAAGGTTTCAGAGAGGTTTCTTACACTCGGGTGTCCAATAGAACCTGCATGTAACTTTGAGCCACTCACTCCTAACACTGCTAAACTACTAAATGCTTACAATGACTGTCATCAGATAACTGAAGACAACATTCATTAGGATTTTATGCAATAGGATTTTAAAAGGGATAAACATTAACATTACTTTACATTTAATTTAATTTACATTTACATTAACCCAGTTTTGATCTCAATCCTTTATATCATTTAAAGAGATACTTGGTTGCAATACTTAGGGTTACAGAGAAAGTTTTCTTACCCATGGCATTGCTGTTCATCAGGAAAACACCAAAAGAGGCTCCAGAGCTGTCTTCCAAACACAGGAAGAAAGTTTGAACTCCATACAAGTTATGCATTGACTTCAAGGAGAAAAAATAAATAAATAAATAAATAAATAAAGAGGAGTTAAAATCTAATAACACTGTAACACTGTTTTGGGCATATTTCAAAATATTACATGTAGAACTTGAAACTGTTTAAAATACAGCAAACAACAGAAAGAAAAATCACAACACTTTTCCTGAAGTTTTATTTTCTATTGCCTGGCATTTTTCTCCTTTATGAGAATGTTTTCAATTACAACTAAGCTTTCCTGAAATACAGAGGTAACATAAACAAGCAGATATGATAGACCTGTGGGCAAGTCTGTATACATTGCAGTACTATTTCTGTGTAACATATGTGCACATTGAGTAACAATATAACTTGACAGGTGGTACAAGATTTTACCTCTCATCTATGATACTATGAATCCTTCAAGACAACCATTTTTTACATTTAATGTATGTAAATATAAGAGAGCACCTTACTTCCATTCTGTTGTTTTTTCCATTATTACTAGCAACAACAACAACAACAAAAATAAAAAAGATCACAGCTGTTGTCATAGCTGTGTTTCACCCCTGCAGCTGAAAACTCAGAACACATGATGAAAGAGGAACAGAACCTGAGCAATGTGAAATTACCCTAACTTGATTTTGCTCACTGTTAAGTTTAACTTAATCAGCGTACACTCAATAGAGCCATTTGGATAAGAACTATCTTCAAACTTTCAAGTACTAATCATTAACAACAGGCAGTTTATAAGCTGAATGTGTAGTAGAGATAGGAAATAAATGGGAAGATTTCTACAGTAGAGCTTTTTTATAGTGAGACAAATCTGACCTAATTTAGATTTTGGTCCTGAACCCTGAGTTCCTAATTCCAAATTATTAACTAATTACAAATAGTGGTCTCTCCCCCTAGCTTCTGTTAGTATAGCTTAAGTTTCAGCAAAACACTGAAGTGCTCTCTGAAAACAAATCATATGGATTGTTGCTTTCTTATACTGAGGTAACACTGATGAACAGTGTCTGTTGTAGGCTCACCGGTGAGTTATAAATAAATTACTTGAGGAACATCAATAAAAAACACACAAAAATATTCACATTAACAAAAATTCCTTCACTCATGCTCTGTATTGATTTCTTTCTGCACAATGTCCATGTGTTGATTCCATAGGGCTTTGAATGTTTTGTTTTTTCATAGTATTAGCTAAACTGACTGCTTACAAGCTTTAGCAAATATTTCCCTAGTCAAAGCAAAATATATTAATGAGTACAGCAATAAGATTTGATTGTTTACCGCAACCAGAAAATTACTACTGTTGTTTGAATCAGCATCTCACCTGAGTTTAACCCACACAAAACCATTATAATTCTGTGAACAAATCACTGCAGGGAGGAACCGACAGACCAACACCATGTGCCTGTGCACACCAGTGTTAAGAAGAACTTGGATCAAAGCCTAGAGAAGTCTCAGTGCAGATGTAAGATTCTTCTGTAATTACCAAAAATATGGGTGCCCTGGAAATCATTTTGGAAAAAGACTACAGACACAAGTAACTTCTGACAGACATATTTTATCTCATAAGGAGACAGCCGTTAAAGAGAACTTTGCCATCATTTGCCAAACTACAGTGTTGTTAACTGAAACAGCATGTGTCATATACACCAAACTCTGCACAAAGCAAGGCATTAAGACATATTGTTATTTATTTTGTTATAATTATTGTTGTTTATTTTGCTTATCAGTAGAAACTGAAGACTCATATCTATATAATGTTATATATATTTATATATAATATAAATATTATATATAATATTTATATTATATATAATATTTATATATATAAATATTTATATATATAAATATTATATTTATATATAATATAAATATATATTATATATATTTATAAATATATTATAAATATATATTTATATTCATAATATAAAAAATAATATAAATATATATGTATATATATTTATATAATATATAATATAAATATATATATATTATATATATAATGAAATATACATATATATATAATGTCTACTGCATAACAGTTTTGGATTCCAGAATTAATTTGCAAAGAATAGAGAATAATTAAATAAGTCCTTACTCCAGAGGGGCCAATATCCCTGCTGAACATGGGCCAGGTTTTCCAGTTGACATCATGTCGGTACTGTTTATGCACATGCTCTCCCACCCCATAAATGTTTCTGCTAGGTAGCTTGATTGATAGCTGCAAAAACTGGTCAGCATACTGCAATGGTCCTATGCTAGTATCAAACCTGGTGAAACAATTAACAAAAAAAAAAAAAAAAAAAAGAGAGATTTCACCAAGAATTGATAGAATAATTGTTTCTACTCCTTTTAGCTAGAGATGGATAGGCATCCAGAGGCCTTAAGAGGACACACATGGAGCAGGACAATGTGCAGCTGCAGCAGACAGAGATGTCCTTGCACACAGGATGAGAAGAGCAGTACCAACTGATCTATAGAAACTTCTCATACAAGTGTCCCATCTATTTTTGGACATACATTCACCATCACGTCTTCCACCAAAGCTTCCCACCCTGCATCTTTTGCACTGAATTGTGAATCTGCTCAGTAAAAGTCAATTTAATTAATAAAGTTTCTTCTGTTAATTTAATTTTGTATCTTTCACCAATACCTTTCATTAGAAACAATTCTTATCCCAAATGAAGATTAGGAGAGCTTTAAAGGCTTAACGTAAAGCTAAATTTATTCCTTTTTTCTACAGAGGGGCTCAGGAAACTGAGGAAATCTGTTGAATCAGAGAGGAGTAAAATGCAAGGCATTTTACTACAGTAAAAAGCAATTCATACTGTCAGACAATAGTCCTTTAATCAATTGAAAGATTGAATTTCATTAATATTGATCTTAAACTTAGTCATTTTCTTCTTTTATTGTTCTAAGACTTTGAATATTTACACCTGGCAAATGGATGGAAATTGACCCCTACCCAGAAGTAGCTTTACCTTTTCATCATTTTTTTTAATTGTAACAATGATGAGTTAACCTAGATTTAAATCACAAAGCAATTGGAAAGAAGCTGATCCTGAGATCTGAAGGTTATCTTCAGCTTCATTAAAACATGAGTTTACAGGGATATGCAGAAATACAGATTTTCACCAAAAGCAGAGAAAATGACTTACTTTGAGAAAGCAAAGTATATCAATAAGCTTTAACATCATACACAGTTTCAAAGTAATATGCTTTTACCTACACACTCTAGTTTTAATTACAAAATTTTAAAAGTTACGTTTTCATGTGATATCTGTGCCATTTAACAATCATGATATTCATATGAAGAAGGAGTCAAAGGACAACTTTTTCTCAGCTTTATGCAAACACAACTGGATTGATTTTCAGGGACTTTATCACTTCAGATGTATTCATACACTGTATTTATCACCATAAATAAGTATATTACCATCATTAAAATCTATTAAAATATTTTAATTTAAAAATATTAAATTACCATTAAAACCTATAAAGTAAATATACAGCCTACTATCAGTTACAAACATTGCACAAACAAATGACAGAAAAGGGGGAATTCAGGCTTGCTATAATTTTAATTTCCCATGTTACCATTTCTCTTTTACAAAGTTAAAAATATTTATGTTTGACAGAGCCTTGATAGGTCAAGGCTTCATGTGATATATTTCTGTCCATTTTTAATGACTATAAGCACCATTTTGCCCAACTGCTTGCTTTCTGCTGAACCTAATTCTCTGGGGAGAGAAAGTCTGTCTGTATTTCCAGTGAAGTTATAGCAGTCATTCACATTGCCTTGCAAATAATGATAATGCAGGCTAGTAGGCTTTATAATTATTTGGATGACCAGGATTTTTGTAGTGATTTCCAATGACAATGATCCTCACTCTTTCCTTTCCAAAAAATCTTTCTCTTTTGGTTGCTTGTTTAAGTGTTAGGGAAAAGCACTCACCTTATCAAGGATTTACATCTGAAGGACTGCTCTTAGCTCATACTAACACTGGCTTACTTTGAGATACTCATCAACTTGGACTCGAGCATCATTATAATTTATTAAATTTCATAAAAGTGGTTGAATTTTCTATTTTTAAAGAAAAAAAAAGGGGGGGGGGGAGGGAAAGAGGGGGGAGGATATAGAAAAATGTCCATGTTTCAACATGGTTCTTTTGAACCAGAATGCTTATTTCCCCTCATATACCTGCTTAATCAGTCACGGACTAGTGAATACCATGTCCATCTTTTGTGCTCCACAGAATTGCAAATTAATCATTATAGAGGATTCTATATAAGAAAACAATACTGATAATAGCATAAAACTAATTGCTAATTAATTAAACTTGAAGCACTGATAATTTAACTATCTTAGAACTCTGACAGGTAATCATTCTTTGAGCTATGTGGTTAGTTCAGAGCTAAATTTGTTTATTCTTAGGAAACAAATGGAATGAAAACTTTCAATATATAAGTACATCAAATATTTTACAGAATTACATTACCAACTTATCACTGTCTTGCAACAGCTACTCTTGTGTCATAGATCTAAAGAGCAACCTGTTTTTGGTGATTCAAAGATTCAGCACGATTGCAACAACTAAGATAAAAGATTCAATGAAGAGCATTCACATGTCATTTGAAGAACTGAGAAGGTCTTGTCTTCAGATAGTAGTGATTCCCTGTGTTGATGGAACAAAATAGCTGTAAAGATTTCCCTAGTACTGGTGGAAAGAGAACAGGTAGCCAAACCTAAAACCTTTACGACAGATCTCTCCATATCACAGTATTTATTTCAAAAGTCCTCACAAGAGCCCTTGCACAACATCCACTCGTCAAAAGAACAGAAGTAGACTACATCTCCAAGAGGGCACTTTACACAGGACATCTGGGGAATACCTTACTTATATGGCAACATGAACTTTCAGAGAAAACCAGTGACATCGGTGTTACCCAGAAAAAAATACCAATGTTACTTACAGAACCTTTCCATTGCTCACTCTGGTCACCACAATACCAAATGGATTATTCTTCACTTCCACTTTGTAGTTTAAATTGGAGGCGGCAGATCCATTGAAAGATCCCACATGCTCATGGGGGACTTCAAATCTTGTTGTATTAGGATCAGTAATCTGCACATATTTAAATAATAATAGTGTAAGGCCTTTAAAAACTAATGTCTGATTTAAACATTTTCCAGCATTAACATATGGCTCTGATTTAGCATATTCCCACCCCTGTCCCAGTCTCCTCCATCTTCCTTCATTATTCTCTTCCCTCTTTCATTATACATTTTCAACTGTTTCCCTACTATACTTGACCCTGTTTTTCCCTGGTTTCCATGGAAACCCACCACAAGAGAAAGGTCTCCCACAGGAGCCCTGCTTGACCCCAGATCCCATCAATACCCCACATTCACTACACAAACTGCTGAATTTTCCATGAAGAACAGAAAGCTTTGGAAGACCTAAAGATGTCTGACAAAGATATTGAGAGATATGGCCAGGCCGTATATAAAAAGGAAATAAATACATCTGGCCCCAAAATCTTTGTCCTCTCTGCTGTTACAATGCTAACCCTATGCATTGTAACAGCAGAGAGGACAAAGAAAGGCAAAGCTGAGCTCTTCTCAGTAAGTCATGAGGGTACATCAGACGGATTAAATCAGCCTTCCTAAGCTTACTGCACAATAACAACCAGCCTAAAATCTTGCACAAAACATAAACCTTAAAACAGCATATGAAAAAGATTAACCTTGAACCGGAAGCGATTTGATGTCTGATACTCTCCTGTGAGGAGGACAGTGTTGATATCATTTCCAAAGAGGGAAGGTGATGGCAGCCTTGTTAATGTGGCCTCAAATCCTTGAGAAAAAACATGTTGCAACATTATTGTGTGAAATCAGATATCCACAGGTGCATAAAACCGGGGAACTCTGATCACAGCTTACCTGTCTCAGTTGATCTTACAGACTCATTCACTTCGTACCCATGGTTACTAGGGAAAAAACACCAGGGCACACTGGTATCATTCTGGGGACTCCAGCAGCAGCCACGCAAGGTGCAGATGCTCTGATTCAAGGACATGAAGGGCACAAATTAATTGATTTTACGCAAATAAATCTTTTAATACTAAAACAGTTAAAATGCACATGAAGCATATGTGGCCCCAAACACCAGAAACCTTAGTAACATGTGCAATCAGACCAACTTCTTCTCTGAAAATTTATTGTCAATTTGAATGGAACAGAATAAACATTTTTTCTTCTGTATTCAGAGTAGAAACAGGCTTATTAGACATTATTTTTTCTTAAAACCAGAATAACCACAGACAAAAGAACCTGTAAAAAAACTACTGAAAACTTTGAGCTGTGACAGATGTGGTATAGACAAACCAACAGACACTGGAGACTCAATAAAATTTATGGTCTAGTAAACATCTGGTTGGAAAAAATTGACATATGCACCATTGGTAATCAGGTACATAATAAATATTTTAACATAATTCTCTAATTATAGAAATGTAGAGATTTGCTTCTGCAGAACCTTATATTGAGATAAATCAACTTAAAAAATAAAAATAAAATGACTGAGCAATTAAACCTATTGTTCAAAGCATGTATTTCAGTGTAGTGGCATCAACCTTTACACTACCTCTCAGCATTCCAATAAACTAGAGTACCTTTGCTTTGCTGTTATAAATTAACTTATTCACAGATCGCCTGCATGACTTTTATGTTTGAAGATAACATCTGAGTAATAGATCACTATAAATATTCACACATTTTCTCATGTTAGAACAACAACAAATTACTTGGGGCGAAGGGCAGCAGTGATAAAAGAAGCTCCACTGAGGGCAAAGGGCCATGTCCATGAGTGATCTCAGGCACCCAAATCTAACATGTAGGTCTTCAAGACCTCTGTCTTCACTTGTGTGCTAGCAGAAGCTGTTTGTTTGTTCTCAAATATTTTTTTAAATATTTTTTTATGCCATATTTACTTAAAATATTCTGCAGCATGATGTAGGTGGAGATGTGTGAAAATCACTATTGCTGCTGGTGCATGTGCCACTCTTTTTTGGGTTATAGAGCCTAATTTTGTCAGCACAGGTCAAATACAGTCTCTGAATAGAGAAAAATAAGCCAGGTCCAGTGCAGAAATAATACAAGTGCTAAAGAAATCACAGCTCACAGATTCACTGGCCTGAGACATTGTTATGCATTTATTCCATAGTGATTGGACTGAGCACAGTAATCTCCACAAAACCACTCAAGGTAAACCTAGATACACCACAGAGATAAATGTCTGTCTCTCTGTCATGGGCTTTTGACATTAGAAAACATGCATGCTGTCATTTTCATTAGTTTTTAAACAAAAGCATGGTTGGAAGAGAGATACAGTGACTCAATTTCTTCCCCATGATCCACAAATCAATGCACTTTCTAAATCTGTGTAAAACACCATGCTCATTTTCCACCTTCTCAACTCCCTACTTCCCAGATTATGAACTATTTCAAAGTAAATGAGAAGAAGCACCCATCCCTTCCACAACTGCAGAGATTGCAACTTTGTTCTTCAAAGCAAAGAAGCTTTATTTACGTAATTTCCCTTGTAGTTAGCGGAAGTATCCTAAACACATAGCAACAGAGTTGCTACCTGAATTTTCTTATCCCTTCCTAGGCCTGTGGGTACCCCCTGCAACACAGAATAGCTTGAACAACAGATTAACCTGAAGCCTGGTAATTCAAGCATCTCTTTCTCCAACTTCATAAATACACTTTTCTTTTTCCCACCTACTTCTCATGAACACCCATTTGAATATCTTCTGCAGTTATTTTACAGTGCAGTGATGGCCTTCTAGCTAGATCTTATTCTAACAGATGTGTAAACTACATTTCTGTATTTTGTGGCACGCCAAACTTGCTGCATAAGGAAGTAAATTCAGAAGTAATAGATTGGTTACACCTGGCACAGGGGAAGGAACAGAGTTCAAACAAAGATACTGTTGAGGCTGTTATAAAAGTTATCATTAATATAAATAAAGATGGGAGGTTATCACAGCCTCTGAGCTATAAACAGCATAATAGAAACCAATGCAATAAAATCAGAAAGAAAGTCAAAGCTTTCTTCAAATCCTGGATACAGGGAGACGTTTTATGGTGGAGTACTCAATGAAATGGTTTCTGAACTCAGCACCAAGGACTAAAAGAGTATTTAAGCTATGTGCTGAATTAAAACATTTCTTTTCTGAGCATCAAAACAAAACTGTGCAAACAAGATAGTTTTGAAACAACAAGCTGTACAGTCTCCCTTCAAGCTTTCAGAGATATCAATCTAAGACTGGACAATACTAGCTCTGCTTTTTTTTTGTTTTTTGTTTTTTGTTTTTTTTTCCTTGTCTAATAAAACTTTGCAACAATTTCCCACAGCAGTAAATAGTTAATAAATGTCTCCTTTCTTTCAGCATTTCTATCTTCAGCAATCCTGTGGCTGGTTAATCAATATCTACTAGCTTTCCATACTTCTGTCTTTCTATTCTGCAATCCTAGCTTCATCTAGGACACCGTCAGTGAATAAAGAAATCAAGACAGACACTAACCTGCTACAGGAGCTTAGGGAAAGCCTAATGTTCCCAGATTCTTGTTATTCTGAAAACCACTAATGGAAACCACTACAGAAGAGTTATTTCCTAAGCAGATACCTGTAGGTTTAAAGCTCTGCTGGTTACAGTAGGATAAGTCTAAAGCAGGACAACAACTCTTGCAGAAGAAAATTTATAAAGGAATGAAGAGACACCGGGGTGGGACTTTGGGTTCTGTCAGGCTTTCTTCGGCGTTGCTCAGAGCACAGATTAAAGGTGATCCTTAACTCTAATCCTCTGAAATCTGCTGCCTAGTATTCACCAAGGAAAGTGCAGATTTAGGAATCATTTATTTTACCTCTAATTCCAGAGCAAGTACCCCTGTGTTCTAATCTGTACCTGGCCTTCCATTTTTTTCTGGTGACTGTATTTTGATTATTTTTAATTATTCCTAATCGCCGAGGGCAAAAGACAAGGTCAGATTTACAAAAAGGCTTGCAGTTGCAACCAGAGGAAAACTATTTTCCTCTGTTGTGATAAGTGCAGCACTTAATGTGGGGTGACTGGTTCAAAGGTTGTAATTAAAGATTAAAGTGATCTGCATGACATCTATCATGGCGTGCTTGTTCCTGGGGCATGGAACCAAAAGAGAAGAGGAACGTGCTGTGAGTTGAGCCTTTACTAATCTGTTAACCTGCAGACTTTATTGAACTATATATCATAATACAAACCATGGCATGACAGTAGCATTAACAACTGTCTTTTCTGGAATTGGATTGGGAATTCACTGAGAGACTGAGACAGTTGATTAATCATTTTTTATACCGCTGTGAATGATGTAAGTATCACATATCATAATATACTCTCTGTCTTTTCTTATAAACTGCACCCCACGAAGAAAAGAAAGATGGCAGGCACCCATCAGATTCCATCAGAAATTAAGAACATCCATCATAAACTGAATAATAATAATGATTATAAAAATAACAATAATAGCCTCAGTAATAGCCTTCCTATAACAGCCACTATAAAAATGTTCTGAATGTGAGAGGACTAAAAAATTAAGATGCTATTTTTCACTGGAAAACTAAACTCATGGATTCTTAAGCAAGAAGGTCATTTCTAAATTCTGTGCTTGCTCAGATGAGAGACAACAACCAAGAAAGAGAGAAAGTGAGATTCAAATCAGTTCTGAAAGGAAATTGGAAGTGTTCATTGCATTATAAAAATCATGTTCATCTGTGTAAAGTGCTTCTTGACCTATTTCTAAAATATGCTTTATTGTAAATGCTGGTTGACTACCAGACAAATAAATTGCTTAGGCAATATTGTTGAAAACAATTTTTCTAACCATATCTTGTTTGCCTAATTTTGTTCCTGCTTATCACAAAGCCAAACTGCTGGGAAGTATATTGGCAGGGGTCTTCAACCCCTCACAGTATACTGCCACAGTGGCTAGAATAAATAGGCCTTCTGACGAAGAGCTAAAATTGGTTATACAGGAGTTAAGCTTCCCCACAAAGCATTTAGATGTTCAGAGACAAAAACAGCAAAAAAAAAAAGTTATAAAACCGCCAATATAGTAGAGACAAAGTAAATTTTCATAATTAAACATGAATCATTTTATGAGAAATTCTATTTTGTATTTTTTTCTATAATGTTTTCAGACCTTTGTAGCTAGTTGATCTGGGATGCAGTCAATTCTCTCTTCTATTGTTATGTTCGGACATACTGGTATAAATTCTGTTACTGAAATAAAATAAGGGGTTATTAACAGGATTTCCAAAAATCAGGAATATCTGTATTACCTCTTAAATCATTAAGTGCTTCTGCTAAATATTTCACACTATCTGGAAACTCTAGCTATTAAAATAGACTCAGATGAATTTAATATATTGCTACTGTGATTTACCTTATATTTGAAACATTGCACATTCCAGATAAAGATAGGAAAGCTTCACTTTCAATTTCTGCACATATGGGTAACACTGATAAATTTATTTCTTAAGATATTGAGTAATCCTATTTTTTGGTAAGTCATATAACTCAATATGCATCGCTTCTTGTAAAAAATTTACACCAAATTAAAATCAGAAGGATTTTTATTTTTTTAGATGGTGGTGTGTAACTGCTTTTATGTATGCTTCTTCCCATGAAATACTGCTCATCCAGGCAGCTTGAATTAGAGCATCAAACAAAAGCACCCTAAGCCTCCATTAAGAATATAACTGTAACACTGAAAGCCACAGGAAATATGTTGGTTTTAAAAAGAAGAGCAGAACAATGTTTCCTTTTTTGTTGTTGTTTTGTTTGTTTTCTTGTTTTTTGTTGTTTTGTTTTGTTTTTCATTTGAACGTCCATGTTTTTTGAAAAGTCTGACTCACTGGTGATTTAAATGATGCCAATAGGCAGCTCCTGGAGCTGCATGGGATTCATGATCACCTAGGCAAGCAGAGCTGAGCAGCCCCCTGATGAAGAGTTTCCATCTGGTAATACAAATGGCAAGTACTTACCATTTTGTTCAGTGTTTTGTTCAGTATTTATTTGGACTCCAGGTTGTCCTGATGCTAACAGTGCAATGAGGACAATGGCCACCACAGTCACCAGACAGAACAGGGCAATCAGGGTACTTTCCAGACCACTGAATTTCCTCTTGCCCATCTAGGCTCAGAGTAACACCATTGACATAAGTAAAACAAAAGTAATAGTTTTGAAAACTCTACAAATTACGTTATTGATTTTAATTAATATATGTTTACACATTCTTTAGGTTTTAAAACCCTAATACTGGGGTTAAAAATAAATCTCCTATTCAGGATGATTCACACAGCAGAGAGTACCACATTATTACACTCATAGGAAATCACTGAGAAATGTGTTTTATTCAACTGTATACCACTTTAGTAAAAGTTGTGTGATGTGCATGTGTGTGTGTGTGTGTGTGAAATAACACTAAATCTGTTGCACTTCATCACCTCTCATTTCCTACAAATATATACGATCACCCCACCAGCATCCCTAGTCCTGGAAATCCCACAGCCACAGGAATGAATGGAGAGGAAAAGCAATACTGAAACACCAACAATCCCCAGAATAGTGAAGGCAATACTTAGATACAAGTGCTTTTCCTTAATTACAAATAATTATATTAAAATGATTTAAATTATTTAAAAAGCTTTTCTAAATATCATAGTGCTGTTCATATTTTCTCTACTGATACCTAAATTGGTAGCCATTTTTATGATTATTGTTACTTCGTCAGGGAATACCATATTTAAAGTCTGAAACTACACTGTATATTAGGAAGTATATATTTAAGGCCTCTTCTTTATAATGAAGAAACGATACTCCAACAGTTCCTCTCCTGAGTTTCCTTTAACATTGTCAGAATACAGGTCCACTAGGAGCCCTAACAAGTGACAGTTATTTTTCTGAAAACTAGAATATTATTAAAGTCCTTGTCATCAAACTCTTCCCACCACCCACAAACAACCATAGCATTCTATTTCAGCTTTTTCATTTTCATGGTCTCCCGCAAGACTTAGACTTCGAAAACATGGATTTATAATTTATAACAGTTCTAATTTATAAAAGTTCTACTGCATGACTTGTACTCAGCAGTGAAGTAAAGGTCTCCAGTAACTTGGATGCAATAAATGGGATGACATACCTTAAAGCCTCTCTGCTTCCTTCATCTGCTGCTCCTAGCTGTAAAGCTCAAACTCAAAATCAATGCTTTATTCTCTGTTCTTATCAGCTCATTGCGTTGTTTGCTAACCAATCTACCAATAGCAGGTCCATACATAATTACAGGCAGATTGTAGAAACTCTTTGGGCTAAAATTAGTTACTATGGTTATTGTAGCCAAGGAATGGCTAGTTAATTAATAATATTTTGGTTCAGTTTTACTCAGCATGTTCTCCAAATAAGACAAAAACAGCAATAAAATGACAATATGTTTGTCCGTGTTGCATGACTTAGTGGTTTTATTCTGTTCTTTTTCCATATCATTATTTCTAGAACCTTCATGCAACCTTCTCATTGTCTATCATTTCTGCTTTAATCACCCCATGAAGTCATTAAATGTTCCCAAATGAGGAAAAGACTTATTAAAATAATTGTAAGAGAGAATCAGATTTATGATCACTGAAACTTTTTCAGGAATGAACCATGAATTATTAATTCTAATATTAATATAAACAGATTTCATGGGATTCTAACAAGAAATGTCAAAATCATAAGAGAACAATGAAAGATTAGCATGAAAAAGAACTTACATGGAAGAGTCTTCAATCATAATCTTAATATGAAATCTTAACGTGGGATTAGGTTTTGCCTTCTCCTTACAACAGATCTAATCATAACCTTAAATCTCTATTTTCCAAAGGAAAACTTTTAGTTCATATTGTTACAGTACTTATAACCTATTTTTCAGTAATAAGGAGATGGCTGAGAAGTGTCACTTGTAGTTTGAATTTTTCACAAATTTATTCAATTTCCTGAATATTTCCCCTCCCACTGGAGACCCCTCTAGGCACCAAGTGAATGGTTCCTTTCTCCTTAGTCAGTACTTAAAAAGACACAAAATCAATCATACACAGGGCTCTCCTGGAACCATTCATCTTTGAATGCCACCACTCTCACTGACCATTTCTGAAACACACCCTGGTATTTAGCTATCTCATCCTCTCCATTTCACTGTAACAACATCAAGCATGTCTGAATGTGTGCAGACAAGCTCTTGAAATCTAATTCTAACATCCCTCTTAACATTGCTAAGTATGCTGCTTTATGACCGCATATTGAGACATAACAAATTCACGTGAATTATGAAGATACCAGTGGTTCTGGAGGTCTGGGGGGGGGGGTGGAGGGGCTTTTTGTGCATGTCTGTTTTCTAAGTTTTATATCTTCATTTATCTGTTCCAAGAAAGTACTCAGTTTGGCAAAGCATATGGCCATGAGTTTCATTTAAGCATGTCTGCAATCACATTGCCATCAATATAACCATTTGCTTAAGTGCTTTCCTGAATTCACAGTGCTGCAATCTCATATTATCAATCACCTAGCACATGTTTTCTATGCAACTTGAGAGCATGAAAGCACTGAACAAAAAGGTCTCACAAGAGGGTTAACCAGCAGGTTTCCCAGCTGAGTATATTTTAATTTACCTACAAAGGGTATCAACAATGGGGCTTTCAGGTCAAGATGTGATATTGAACTCTAAGAAGCAGGAATGGAGAAGGCTCTTCAGTCGGGGACACCAAGGGACCATAAAGAAAACCAAGAATTCTATTAAATCAAGAGCTGGAACAGCATGGTCTCTGCTGTGTCCTGCTTTAGTTTCCAGGAATTAAGAGCCGATTCATTTCTGACAGCCAGTAAGAAGAATTACTAGAAGCTCAGGAGTATAGGTTAGACTAGAGTCTAGGAAAAAAACTAGGAAATCAGGTACTGTTCAAAATGTAGTCATTTAGAAAGAAACATTCATTTATCAGCTTTTACCAGGACCATTTTTAATTAAATCACATATAACTTGAAAAAAAAACATGTTAGGCAGTCATAGGTGGCTCCCTGAGAGTAGTGCTAATGAGCAAGTTCTTTTCTACACCTTCACAAGATTTTTATTTTTCCCCCCCAGTGCTCCATTATCAAACATTTACTTTAAGTTACAGTTTGGAGCCCTTAATTCCTACAAAAAGCTGCTTGTAGATCACCAGTTCAGGCAAGAACATAATGATTAACTGCCATGGAAGAACATCTACCAAAGATCCAATGGGAGCATGCTGGCCCTCCTGTATTCCCCACATGCTGCATTTGCATGGCTGAAAGCACTCTGCAATCTCAGTTCAGCAAGAAGGGAGCTCTTCAGTGCAGCCATGGTCATACAGAAAGAAGGAGGAAGTCTGAGCACTTTTTAGAGGCAGTTGTGGGGAATCCTATGCTCAAAGACATCCCTCAAGACTGGGAAAAGAAACTAGCTTGATTTACCTTCTGCATGTGATAAGGAAGATGCCTGCAGAGGTCTCCTCCCTTCTCTGAAAGGAGATCTGAAAGATGCAGCCCTTGTTCCTTCAGAACGAGATATGTGCCCTTATCACCATTCTGTGTACTGAAGCACACATGCCTGTTCAGAGCAAAGACCCATATGTCTGTGCCCCACTCCCAGCTCAGTTACTCATTAGCTGAGTGTCAGGTGGTGATTTTCCTACACTCATCTGCATGCTTCATGATTTTTTCCATCTGGATAAGGAAGATGATGATAGTTCTTCAAATGCTTCAAACGGTTTGATTAGCAATGTATACAGCTTTTTACCTAAAGAACAGAATAGTGTCCAGCCTTTCCAAGAAGTCGCTGAGTTGCTATCTCAGGAAACCATACACACCCTGAAAATTCTGGCTGCAGTGCCCCATTGAACAAAGGTCTTATGGACTGTTCCCTGAGGTGCTGGTCCCCAAGCACCTACTCTGGTAGGAGTGTCCCATTGGCATTGCTGCTTGGGCTCCTCTCCCAGGCACGGGGACAAGAAGGTTATGTGCAGGTCCCATCATGACAGTAAAAGTACAGTTGTACTATGGTTTGTATCTAAATATGTCTACATACTATCTGACCATTACAGACTCTGCTTACTTTGAGTAACTGCTTGCTTCTCTTTAGACAAAACAGGTATCCTAGTTGAGCAAAAGGCAAAAATTGAGCAAAATAATTTGGTAAAATCAACATTTTGGTGACAGTTTGGTGACAGAACAGGTTGTTGGCAGGAGACACAATCTCTTCCTGTTGTAACTCTGCTGCCATAAATAGGTTTATACCATTGATGAATGTCCTCCCAAGAATTTCAGGACTGTTGGCAAACTAATGAGGCAGATGCACAGAAGCATAAAATCCATCCAAATTCAGCACAGCTCTTAGTGAATTCCTGGGAACCCCTTGATAAAATTCCACCATCAAGTAACAAGCAGATCACATGGATGATATTCCTGCCCCCAAAATCTTCTTTGGCACTGAAATCACAAAAGATTTGTTGTAGCATTCAACTAAAAATACAACCTTCCAAAAATAGAAACACAACTCCTCTTCAAACTTAAAAAGATAAAGGCTTATAAATTCCACTAGAACAGTCCCAGACCACAGAGAGAGCTAAGAGGAAGTATTACTACACTTTTCCAATTACTATATTCATCTGGAGAGAAGACTGGGTGCTTTAAGGATTATTTCTCTATTTCACATAAACAATGAAGAAAATATGTGGTGCTAAAGCAGAGGCTGGAGACTAGGACTCCTTATTTAGAAAACAGTATCTCACCTTTGAGCTCAAATCATTTTGTGTTCTCTCTAGCTTGATTGGCATGGAAATATTAAATGACTATGGCAGTGTTTAAACAAGAGCAAAGGAATATTTAGGTTTATACCTTCCTTTTATTTTTATAGATTGTACCTTATTGTCTTTATCAGATGAATAAATAGAAACTCAGACTTTTGCAGAAAACTACTAAACAAAGTGTTATGAGTTTGGTGGAATTCAACCCAAAAAAGGTTCACTGCACATCTTAATCTTCAGCACTTTGCTAAGACCTCAGCAAACACATGGAACAAGTGATGTAGTTCACAGAATAGCTTTGCCTACTGCATCACCAGCCTCCAGGGTTCTACTGGCACCCGTGAGCTCTGTGTGGAGGACTGCAAAGAAAACATTTTCAGAAAGTTCATTAATGCCTATAACAAAGTAAATGCATGCCACACCATAGACATCTTTTTGCTCTTTTAAGCTTCAATAATCACAGTGATGAGCACAGACCATTGAAAACCTGTGTTAGGCAGCTCTTTTGTGGAAATTTCTATGCAGAAGCCTTACCAGAGCAGGGAAAATTTTACTGGACCTCTGGACCTGAGAATGAAGGTATACTATTATTCAGCTTTCCAATTTGTTATAGTTTTCTCTAAAGGACATAGAAAATTCCTACAGATTAGGAAATATGTATGTATATATAAAACAATTTTAAAGAGAAACTGAGCAAGAAAACTTCTAATGAAGAAAAATAAATAAATAAATAAAAATGTATACTTGCCCAGAGTCTCATTCAGACACTGAACAATTAATGAAAATTCAACCAAGCAAGTAAAAGAACTGGGAAAGCCTCACAAAATGTATCACAAACATTTATTTCCCCAGTGGGACTTTGGAGACAATGGATTTGAATTCATTCAAAGCAATCTCATTTGCACAAAGTGCCTCACAGTTCAAGACCAGATCACGTGAGCTTAGTCTCAAACAGAAGTGGTTTTCATTTCATAGTAAATGACAGCCAAAAGATTTTGATTTTTTTTTTTTTTTTTTATTAACCAGATACAGAAATAAGTTCAACTGAATAATTTAATTTTCATGGAAAACCAGAACATGTTTGAAGTTCATTTTCAAAGTATGTGTAGTATTTCTAAGAGAAATGCAATTAGACATTGTATGTATAAACTCTATCTTCTCATAGCTAAATTACTTTCTGCATACCTAAACCATGGGCCTTTATCCTGGTTCAAATAACACTTCTGAGCCAAGAAAGTATGGCAAAGATAACGAACATGGTATAAAACTGAATCCAAATGTTATTTATAAGTTATTATTTCAAGTTATAGCCCAGTAAAAGCCATGATGATGACTGCAATAATAACATTTCCAACTGAACATATGCTGTAGAAAGAGGAAGAAATTCCACAGCTCTTAGGGCAATTGAGGAAAATACTTGTGGATCTGTAAAATATACCAATATAACAATCACCACTGAAAGTTTTACTGTAGACAGGGCAGTACATGTTTCTTAGATGGTTGAGATGATCTGATAGCTGTTAAGAACTGAAATCAGAGAAAAAATATTTTAACATTTCCTTTTTGTTTTTTATAGTTAGTGAACACAAAAAGCAGAAACTGAGAAGGTGTCCAATGAAGAAGCATTATGAGACTTTGAATCATAATCATCAATGTAAATCACCTGATCATATCTGTAACTGCTGTTCTTCAAGCTAGGAAATGGTAGGTGCTAGTAGAGCCAAATCTTATATGTTGCAAATATTTATTATCTGTCCTTTCAGCTGAGAAAGGAAATACAAGCTTGCTTGGAAAAAATTAAAATAAAAAATTAAAAAATATGGCTATTCATGATTCAAGACAAGGAAATATCAAAATGTGTTTTACAGAGTTATTTGATCAAAATCTATTGTCTTTTTTTTTTTTTTTTTTTTTTTCTTCAAACTATAATGAGATTTATTAGGGATATTTGGAAATGTAAAATGTCCTACAAGCACATGATTCAGACCTTTCATTTGTAGCTGACAATGTTAACTTTAGGATATACTTTGCTGCCTATAAATGAGGGTGAAAAACGGTAAGTATTTTTTTCCAGCTAATTGCTAGCTCCTGATTGTACATAAAACTCAAAAGTACACCACCAGTAATTCTCAGATACACATTCTTACGTCTCTGCTCTGTCATCCAAAGGGAATACTGATGGTATTCACAGGCATGTAAGGCCCAATGGTCACCCCTGTGCCATCCTCTCCAACTTCTTTGGGTCCCCCACCTCTCCTCAAATATATGAATCTGCAGTTTGAGTCACAGAGCAGAACCAACCTAACCCAGCTTAGATGCTTTTTTCAAGAAATGCTGACTTTGGAAAAAGAAGGCATTATTGAAAGTGGAAACTTGGCAGCACGTTAGAACAGATTTATTCATGAGACGTGTCACAAGCTGACAGACTGAACCCATTGTAGTTGCTTGTTCTGGAGTCATTACTGGGAATGGCTGTTAGTTTTACTCTCTAGTCTTCGTTTTCTCAAGTTCTTCAGCCTTGTGTAATTTTATTTATTTAATTATTTATTTATTTTTGTATTCCTTCCTATCTCAAATGTACCTGCAGAAAGAAAGCTTCACTTCTGTTAACAGATCTGGAGACAATGGAAACACTTTCTGAACAAGGACATGTCAAGGTTAACATTCAAAGTACAGCTTATTACTTTGAATAAAAAATATATGGCTTCATATGAAATCTATTGGTGAGAAAATCATGGACTAGTTTCACAAAAATAAAAATGCATGTATCATGTATTAAATCTCTTCAAAAAGATAGGCCTTCTCCCTCTTCTAAATCTCTACAAAAGAGGTGAAACTGCCTCTTAAACCTCCTGATGTTTTTGATGTCATGATGCCATGATGTTTTTCTCTCTAGAATATGGCAAATACACATATGTGCTTAAATAAAGTATGTATAGCCTAGCAAGTAAAACAAAGGCAAAAATTAGTCTGGATTTAAGAACTCTGATCAACCCATTCTGCATTTTGGCAATCAAAATGCACATTAATGTAAAATAAATACTTATATGACTACCTATTTGTGGCACTTTGAATATGCATATGCACAAACCACTAGGAAGCCCAAGAATCTACAAACTCTTAAAATTTTTCAGTCATTTGTTAGGCAGATGAAAAATAGCAATTTTTATAGTTTTCTAATGCAATCTGAAAACAAACAAACAGCAAAAACAAAGGCAAAAAGATGGGGACTTTTTCTGACCTTCTTAGATTATGAATTTGCACATGAAAAGTTTTTCTGAAAGTATGAAGGTCAGAAACCTTGGGTATTCTCTTTAAATGGATGTTGGTACTTTAACTTAATTTAAAGTAAGTAAATAAATAAATAAAAACATACACAATAATGATTAAATAAAGAAAATGCAATACTGACAATAACCTAACAGCAAAAATCAGTTAGTAAATAACACTCCAAACACACTTTAATAAGTTCTAACTTAATTATTTGTAATTCCTAACCTATTATATTTTTTCAGGTCTTTATCGAATAAAAGCTGAAATGACAGATTGTCTCCCTGCTTTCAGAGTTCAGAAAAAATAATTCTGAAAACAACTGCTTAATGAAATCACTGTTCTGACCCTTTGCGTTTTTATTTTTTTTTGTTAAAGCTTGTCTGCTGACTTTCCTTGCCCTTGCTGCAGATGGTCCTCCAGCCAGTGCCTGTGCTTCTTGCTGCTGCTGAGCAGGAAACAAAGCAAACCCACCATTATTATATACTGATTCCTAGCCAGCTTTTTTACTTATTTAGACATTTTATTAGTTTATTATTCAGCTTTGGGTTTTTTGTTTTCTTTTTTTTTTTTAAATATTTAAAATATAAAATAAAATATAAATATAAATTTATATTTAAATATAAATATTTTTTAAAAAAATAATAGAAGTTCATAATAATAATAAAAATGATTAAATGCTTAGGAGCTTTATTTTAAAAGGTGAAAAATTAATATTCCGCATATTTATAAAAATAACTGAAAAATGTGCATTACATCAGCGCCAAGAATCTCATTGCCTTCAGCCTCTGTTTCTATATGACATTTAGTAAGAACTCAGTGGTCAGGCTGGTCTGCAGAAGTGACACGAGGGCTCATGCAGAGAGGATGGATCAGCTCATACTCACATCGTTCAGGATACAGGAAACTTCAAAGTTCAAAGTGCTTATGATCTCTATTAGCATAGTTCCATTTGTGTCTTTTAACCTGCACAATAACCTCTAAGCTGCAGCCTTGCACCTAGTGGTAATTTTTTTGTCTCTGTGATGAAGGATTAAAATCCTGAAATGAATAATCCATCAGATGCTTTTGCTTTATGCATGAATCTTTACAAACCTTTAAAGATTCTGTTTAAACCAGTTCCAAGGTGATCTCTCTGATCACAACAGCTGAAAGTTTCCCACTCCTTCCCCACCCCTCCCCCCCTTTTTTTTTAAAGCCTAACACCTGATATTTTACAGTTGCTTGTAATCTCATGTGGGAGCCTGAATGAAAACATCAAATAGTGCAAGATTTTAAACAAAGGTCTGGGGTCTGGAAACAGCACAGTAAAAATGATGGGATTGAGTATTTTCCTTGGTTTGACTTGTTCTCCTGCACCTGCCTTTCCATTCTCTCTCCATGTCTTACCTGCAGTTTTCTCTTTCAAGAGGCACTGTGTACTGCTGGTCATGTGGGACACAGAAGTGCACAGTTCTCCCCACATCACAACTCTGTTCAGGCCCTCATATGCGGCAAGGGGTCTCTTAAGTGCCAAGATCATTTAGCTGGAGGCTGGACCAAAGGCTTCATTCCCCAGCAGCCTTCAAAGAGGAGAGTATTGGCTGTTGTAGTTTTTGCTGGCCCAGATGGACTCACCAAGATATTTTCCTCCCAGATTGATTACATTAATGGCAAGAGCTTGAGTCAAGGAATTCAATGTTAAAATGATTTGCTACACCAGTAACAGAGTTTGGGCTCAGGACTCTGCGAAGGTGTTTCAAGGAGAGTAGATTGTAAGAGAGCACAGCACGTCTTAGAATGGAAATAAAGTGGCCACGAGATCGGATGCTTGTGCTGGGAGATTTGTCATGTGGAGAGCGTAAACAAATCTTAAGAATGAGGTGAAAAACAACTTATATTAATGGGACAGATCAATGCAAAACATTATGGCATCGAGCCTTGCAGTGACAATGATATTAAAGAACCTCAGATGAGCTGCAAGATACATGAGTCTCCTGGTTAATGAATGATGGTGTTAATACCTCAAGGTGTAGAGGGCATGGGTGTATGCGTTTTTCCTGAATGTGTAAAAAAAACTGTACCAGCTGATTTTGGAGCCACTTCTAATAATGTCCACTTCTTGTACCATGACAGGCTTTTTGTTTTGTTTGCTGTACCCAGGATGTCACCAGAGTGATGAGAGATAAGCATTACCAAGAGGGAACTGCAGCCCAGGAAATGCTTTGCACCATCCACCTTTTTGCTGTTTCTGCCTTTGGATTGTTTTAGTGCTCCAGGAAGGATAAATGCACTTTTGGAGATTAGAGGGGAAGGTCCAACACTTTCAAGTGAATGGACAGAGAGAAGGAAAAAAGTTGTTACTCTTACAGTAAATTATTTGATGCTTTCTTCATTTCTTATGACTTTTGAAGTAACACTTGGTATAGAAGCTATAGCCACTCTTTCTGCATGTACATGTTAATACACGACAAAATAAAACATATCAACTATTTAATGTCTTCACTTATTAGCACTGGCTCAGGAAGATAAATACTCAGTCTTATTTTTTTTGTTGTTGTTGTTTGTTTGTTTTATTCATTGATGCTCTTGAAACAATTCCTTTGTGATAAAAAGAATTCAATTTGAAAGTATTTTATTGAAGTGTAAAGTCAAAGGCCTTCAATGATTCCTGTCCTTCTCAGCTGCAGACATCTTGAGGAAAATATAACGACTGATTATTATTGATCAAACAAACATCACAATCTGTAAGTTCCTGTACTATGAACTTCAAGTCCCTGGACCCAAATGGTCACAATCAAGTTTGTATATGTGGTGGGCAAAACTTCACAGGCTCCTAGGCACACACCAGTCCTCTCTCCCTCCCCCTCCTCAACAGGATAAGGAGAAAATATGAAAAAAAAAAAAAAAAACTCATAGGGTGAGCCAAAGACAGGCAGATCACCTGTGCCACTCCTTCCTCCTCACATGGTTCTATTCCAACTTGGAGTCCCTCCCATGGGATGTGGTCTTTCACAAACTGCTTCAGCATGGATCATTTCCATGGGCTGCAGACCCTGGGCATATTCTCCTGCTCCTGCATGGAGTCCTCCATGGGCTACAGTGTGGATATCTGCTCCAAGGGCTGCAGAGGGTGAGCCTACTCTGCCATGGTCCCCTCCATGGACTACAGGGGAACCTCTCCTTCAGCACCTGGAGCACCTCCTGCCCCTCTTTCTTAGTGTTGGCAGGGCTGGTTCCCTCACATTTTTTCCTCACTCCTCTCTCTCAGAGCTGCACCACCATGTTTTTGTTGTTGTTTTTACCCTTTCCTAGATACATTACTACAGAGGCACCACCCAGGTTGCTGATGGGCTCAGCCATGTGCTGTGGCAGTTCAGCTGGAAGTGGCTGTCTCTGGCAGTGGCAGCCCCTGATCTCTCCTCACGGAAAACAATCCTGATGCCCCCAGTACAAAAACCTGGCCACAATCCTCATTTCCTTGACCCTTGGGAAGAGACACAGTGGGGAAGACCTCACTGAGGCAGCCAACACCTGTTGGAAGCTGTTATTTCTAAGTCTGAATGAATTCCTGATGAATTATTATCTTGGGGATTCAGTAAAATCCTTTCCCCCTGGCCAAAATGCAAGTAGTTCAGCTAACATGCTGTGCTCTGACAAGCCCTCACAAAGCCAAGAATACTGAATGATGAATTTCCTCAAATAAACATGGTAATACCAAAAATGATGAAAATATGTTCTTGGAAGCTTTTGTCTGTGCCTAATATTTCCCACATCAGTTGGGTAGGCCCCAAGTGGTAGCACATAACCTGACAGGGGATGGGTTGAAAGCTTAGTAACCTGCACCTCCCCTTTCTGAACCAACTTTCTTATATTTGCTTGCTTACGCAGCTGGTCATCACTAGCTCAAGATCGTGCTTTGTTCCTTTGGACAAAAATATTCATCAAAACAGTGAATTCATACTTAAATGATCTATTTTTTTTCCTTGCATTTCCAATTTCCGTACTTTACAGGCAAATTTCAGCAAATTCAGTCCACTGATCTTCCTATGAGATGTTAGCTACTTGGCTGTTCTACTACAAAATTTTAAAGCAGAGAAGCAGCCTTTAAATGATTTTTAAGCACGGTCAGTAGAGATTTCTACAACTTCTAACAGCAGTTTATTCACATCAAATTTAATTGTAAACACACTATACTAATCCTTTTAGTTTGTATGCTGCACTCTTGGGATACAGAAAGTCGTTAACATGAATCACTATTATAGTAAATATATGACATTTCTTTTAGTGAAATAAAAACTCAGAGACCAATATTTATTAGTTAACCTTGAAACTTCAAGTTTAATTTTGTGACTTCAGCATTGGGAAACACAAAGTTCTGGCTGACATTTTGCAAGTACCATAGTATTTTATGGATAACAACTGGAAGCATTGTTTCATGCTAAAATAATAATCTGAAAGCATTTACTTTGCATACTTTGCATATAGTTAAACACTTTTAATCAGTAGTGACTACAATTGGCAGAGTTAAAATTAAGAAAGTAGAACTTATTATGGGTAATATTATGACTCAAAGTCCGTGAAGGTAACGTATTCTTTATGTTGCAATAAGCAATATCTTTATGTTACATATATTTATGCTGCATATTCTTTTTTTTTTAAAAAAAAAAAACAAAACAAAAAAAAAAAAAAGAACACGAGCAAACGGGAAGCCAGACAGAGATTCTACTTCGGTGGACCTTTTAGCATTTAGTTTTTATATATACATATATGTAAGGCAGCAAAACTTGGAACACACTACAGTACAGCTGTACATATCCATTTCTTTTTCTTTCATCCAAAATACAAACAAGAATGAAGTACATCCATTCTGTTTCACAATCTTATTTCATCTGTTTTGTTATGTACAAAAGTTACATAATTGTGTCTTTCCACTGAAAGGCAGAAAGTGCTGAGACTTAACTCAATACTGAATTTCAAAAAAAGGGTGGTAAGATCCCAATAGCAGGACAGATTAGGCCCTCTACCAGAAAAGTGGTGAGACTGAGTGCCCCAGCAGTTCTGTTTGCATTTGAAAGATGCTCCATTGGAATGCTGTCCTGAGTGGTGATACAATTCTACACATTTGTCTCAGTTGGCTTTAGCAGTGCTTGACTTTATTGTCTGGGAAAAAATGCCCTGGACAGACATGACCCATGCAGATGGAAAGCCTGGCTCTCTGAAGTTGGTGAGAAGCTTAGCCGATAACTTCAGAGGCATGGAATTGGACTTGTACACATAATGGCCCTGTGCTGCCTTGCCTACAGCTCAAATCTAACTTGTCAGAAGAAGAAATGGTGTTGGCAAACAGAGGTAGGAAATGAAAAAGTTGTCAGACAAAACCGACAACAATAGGGTCAGGTAGAGACTACAGAAACATTTGCTGCTTTTCCTTCCTTCAAATCGCAGGCTGTGAGTAAGCTATTAGGACGAATAGAAACCAGCACAAAACAAAACCCAACATTTCTTCACAGTCAGGAGCAGCGTGGTTTCCTCTACAGTAATTTCTGTACTTAAAAGTTCTACCACACCTCCAGCACAATATTTACTCTCTGTTAAACAGTACTTTCTAAAAGTGACTGTTAGTTAATGATGATATGTCCTGCTGAACTATCCTCTAAATATGGTATTAGAGCTGAGAGCTGAATCCCCAAAGGCTTAAGAGCATATTGCTAACATAAGTTGTGAAGTTGTGAATATTTTCCATTATGCCAAAAACAGCATCCTACCTGGGTGGTGCTGTTGTAGCTCAGCACATGAGCTGATGGAATTGTTCCAACTGGTGAACATTGGTGGTCAGCCCGGGACTTTAGTTTCAGTTAAAATGTCGTGGTTTAACCCGGCCGGCAGCTAAACACCACACAGCCGTTCGCTCACCCTCCCCCCTCCCTCTCTGGGACGGGGGAGAGAAATGGCAAGTGAACCCCGTGAGTTGAGATAAAGACAGTTTAATAAGACAGGAAAATAAATAATAATAATAATAATAATAATAATAATAATAATAATAATAATACAATAATGATAATAGTACTACTAACAATAATGTGTACAAACAAGTGATGCACAATGCAATTGCTCACCACCCGCTGACCGATGCCCAGCCTAACCCCAAGCAGTCCGGCCCCCTCCCCCGGCTAGCCACCCCTATATATTGTTTAGCATGACGTCAGATGGTATGGAATACCCCTTTGGCTAGTTTGGGTCACCTGTCTTGGGTCTGTCCCCTCCCAGCTCTTGCTGCACCCCCAGCCTGCCCGTTGGCAGGACAGGGCAAGAAGCTGAGACATCCTTGGCTTAGTACAAGCACTGCTCTGCAACAATTAAAACATCAAGGTGTTGTCAGCACTCTTCTCATCCTAAGCCAAAACATAGCATTCTACCAACTACTAGGAAGAAAATTAACTCTGTTCTAACTGAAACCAGGACATCTATGATCAATATAACCATGATGCACAACATGCTCTCTAAAACATTCTGAAAGAAAAAAAATAAATGGGATGTTGGCATTAGACTGGTTCAAGTCCACTTAAGCTTTTCAATTGCCTTCCTTCCTTTCAGGTGTTTTAAATAAAATATATCTGTATATTCTCATTTATTTTCCAAATGTTGAATGCTTCAATTTTCTTCACATTGTTAATCTATCTAGATTTTGGAATCTGCTATGTCTTTAACTGCTGCTTGTCTGCAAGGTGTGAGGAGCAAAACAGCCACATGCTTGTCACAGGAAGATACTGCTGCATAGACAAACCTGTCCTCTGCTGTCACCAGGACAGCAGTTATGCCTAATTTCTCAGTTTCTATGAGGCCTGAACCAGGATTTAAAAAAAAAAAAAAATAGATTTTCACCTGCAGGTCTTCAGTTAAGACCTTTTTTGAACTGATTCTGGTTCTGAGTAGGGTCCAGATCTATTAGATCCATCAGAAAGATTTCTCTGCTTCTAACTGTGCTCTGACTAAATGTGCTATGATATAATTCTGCATATTTAATGCAGTAGTCATGGGTCTGTTTATTTTAGTGTGAGCATTTCTAACTTTTGGTTGATTCATGACCGCTTTAATTAGGCTTTTCTTTACCAGCTTTCTGTAAGAGCAGGAAAAATTGTGTTTATTTCATAATCTCCTTTCAGCTGCAAATAGTGTATATTAGCAAAACACAATTCTCTTCCTTACCAATTAACATCATCTAGGATTCCAACCAGTCTACTCCTACGCTGCAAACCCAGTTCCCTGTGAGAAACCATCTCCAGTTACAGGATGTGCACCAACATCCGTCCTGCAGCTTTCAGTCTGGGCCAACTCCTTAAAATGAATGTGCACCTCTGTGGAATACCCCCACTGAAATAAACTAGCTTACTCTGATGTATACCAGTACAAAGAATGACAAACAAGTTTGTTCTTCTAGTGTGCACTCATATATGCTCATGGAATGCCAAAGAATTTTTTTTAAGCAACATGTATAGACCCACAGTAGTCTTCACCCTACTGAATAACAACTAGTCTGTCATCTAGAATTAACATGAGAAGGGGGAATACCTAAACTTTGGAAAGGGCCAAATTAAAATATTAGTAGTTAAGAATGAGACAATGATCACCTCAAGTGATTATTCAGAAAATGTTAGCTAGCATTACCTACCTGCTTAGCAGCAAATGATGTTAGCAAATATGAACCCTTTTCATATGCATCTGTTAGCAAGAAAGAATACAATCAAGTGTCCACTGTTTAGTTGTTCAGTTAATATATTATAAAACTTTCGATTGAAGAAGAGTGCCCATATGCTCTACTCAAACATACACGTTTTATATCTCTCAGTGTATATGGAGTATAACTGCATTTGTGCAATAAATGCTTTTAGACATAACATTTTTGTTGGACTGTGTGCTATTTAAATGAGAACAAATTTTAGAGGTAAAAAATACAAGAAGGAAAACAAACTGCTTCAGGAAGATCAAGGAAGATAAGACCAGCAAGAGAAAACTGTTTCTTGCTGAAGGAAGCACAGGAGTCATTTCCCATCTCCATATCTATTCACTGTCCAATTATGCATTATAATGATAGATGTTGATGCTTCTTTGAAATCACTGTTGTATATTTTACCAGTCCTCTTATTCAACACTAAATGAACTTGAATGAACTAATGAAAGCAATGCTGATGATAATGGGTATTGCAGGTTCTGCTTTTCTGCTCTACAGCAAGCAGATCACTAAGATCTTGGTTAAAGAGTAAGTGACAGTAAAAACAGTAGGTATGGCTGTCATCCCTAAGAGGGGAACTAGAAAGAAGGAAGATGAGAAAAACCTGCGGAGAATACTGTAAAACATACTTCTTGCAAGTTGTCCTGAAGGTGTTACGCATCCTGGAGTACATAATTTATTATCCCTCTCTTCTGCAGGGCAGCACTCAGGACTTGGAAAAAGAGACCAAAGCACTAATGACTGATGTCAGGGAGCACTTCCAATCTTTACTAAATGTATTGAACAATACCTTGGCAAATTGGCTAAGACTGCAAGCAACATGATAACCCTGCATCTGCATTTTTAAAGGCTTTCAAAGTCCTATCGAAAGGTGTGCCGTGGCAAGATAAGCGCATAGTTTTTGAAAAGGAGACTCGGATTCATTAGACATGTGCCACACAAATAGCACTACTCGGCTAGACTTGAAGCTCTAATTGGAATCTACGTGCTGTTTCAATTTTTATTTTTCCACTTATCTAGTTTTACAGCTTCTACAATATAGTCCTTGGCCAGCACAGACCTACATTTAAGCAATTATTTTCCTTTATTCCTAAAGGAAGGACAATATCTGATGGTGGCAAATGTGTAAAGTACATAAATTCCCGACTCTTATTCCAGAGTCATACTACACTGTTCCATTTCCTCATTTCTTGTAACAATTATGGACAACTATGGCTTCAAATTCCAAGGTCAGTTTTGTTCCTTTAAGAGCATTTAGGAAATGTAGAACATGTTTCCTTCAAGTGATCCAAATCCCAGAGCAGCCCCTTTTCAGGCATAAAAGCTCCCATGCAAGGGGGGAGGATTACATGCAAGGGAGCTAGTATACAAACAAAGACTATTATTTGTTTGATGAAGAGCAAGAGGTATTCTTTTCATGTCCATTTTGCTCGGAAGGTACTTTTTTTCACACTGGCTGGCTTGTGTGATGCCCCAGCTGTTCTCTACATGTGCATTGCAAAGGTCTATCCATTAACAACCACTAAAAATCTGCAACTCAACCTTGTTCCTTTCTCATTGTGATTCCTCGAATATGGGTAAAATGCACCCAGCTGCATCCAACAAAGACACAGCTTGTACTTTGACTCATTAAAGAAGCCACAGATATCAGTTCCTGTCTGAAAATTGACAGATAATCTAGTTGGAATACTATAAATTCTTGTACAGTGTCAAGATAATTAAATATAAGTTAATAACTCATTAACTTACATAAGATAATGTAGAGACTGAAGTCCATCATACCTGAAGGAAAAAATAAATCAATGTTACCAGCTGTTTTTCTTCCCACTTTGGTATGTCAATAGTTGAAAAGATAATGCAGAACAAGAAGGAGAAGAAAAAAAAAAAAGGTGTTTCACAATTTCTCTAAATATCTCATATTTTGTGGTATGTAAAAAATTGAGAGCTGGATGTCAGATGCACACAAAGACGTTCAGCAGGAACCAAAAGCTTACCTGAAAAAAAATAAAGAAATAAAAAAAAAATTAAAAAAAGCCATGGAACTATGATCATGTCAGAAACACAAAAGAAAAGAATTCAAGAAGTGTTTGGACAATGGTCTCAGATGTGGTTTGATTTTCAAGTTTTTCTCTGTGGAGACAAGTGTTGGATTCGACGATCCATGTGGATACATTCAAACACAGAATATTCTATAATTTTATGATTCTGTGATTTGATGAGAAGTGACTAAAGTGACCAACATGGGCTTGTCTAGAAGAACACATATTAAAGCAGTTGTTTTCATCTCACACCAGGTAAAGGGCCACACAGCTCAAGGAAGACCAGTTTGGATGACTGCCTTGGCGATAGGTGACGTCTCTCTGAAAATGAGCTGGAAGGAAAAACAATTCACCAGCTAGGTCCATTCCACAAATAATGTGTTGTTTGATTCATATGTTATATGATTCATTTTTTTAAATAAAGCCTTGGCAATTGCCACAAAATACCTCCAAAGTTAACCAAAAAGGCTTTATGACAAAAAGTTGTGGAGCGGAAAGGAATTCATGCTTCCTAATTGTCCCACAGAGGACACTTAGACCTTACCGCTGCTGGTCTATGCTGTGTGCCTAGTGTGGATGCATAACTGCCTTGGTTTCTTCGAAGAATCCCTTTGCAGGCATGCACTCATACTGTGAATCATTACAGCAGAAAACTGAACTGCAGTACTAGTTAGAAAGCTGCACTGATTGAATTGCACTGCTCTCCAATGCTAACTCCACAATAATTGCCTAAACAGCTGCTTCAATAAGGCACTATTTATTTATTTTTTGACAGGATTTGCAGCTTTAGTGATGCTATAATTACAACAAAAATACACAAGTCACTTAAATTGCCATAGTAATTAAACTAGACTAATGTGCTGTAATTATTTCTTCCAAGACAAACAGTAAGTTTTCTAGTACCTTTTCTTTCTTTGTAATGTATTACCAAACATTTTCAGCCTCTGCTTCGTTTACCTTCCTTCAACAATCTTTGGAAGGTCCTGCTAAAATTTGAAATCCAAAGAAGGTGTACGTTGCCCACAGAACTGCCCAGGGCCTGAGTGTTTTCCTGACCTGGGGTGCCAGCTCTCTGCTTCAGGACTGAGCCAAAGCCGGATTCTTGAAAAGCAATTCCTCGTGTCAGCAAGCCCTCTAAACCTTTACCTCAAAATGGTTCCTAGTTTCACTCTTAAAGGTTCTGGCTATTGCATCTGTGCAAAAGCCTTGTTACAAAAGAATAGCCTTGAGCCGATACAAAGAAGGTTCCTCTTTCTAATTCATACAGAACAGAAATTGTATCAAATTGGGAAAAAAAAAAAATCGCTGCTTACTTAAAATGCTCACTGGCATTTTTTTTTTTTTTCTTTTTTTCTCCATAAAGTAGCTTTTGCATGCAAACAATCTTCTTGTTTGGATGGATTAGTCTTAAAATAAGTAATTACTACACACCTTCTGTATCACAATGACTCCTTTAGTAAGGAGTATTAGAGAGAGATCTAATTAGAGAGATCTCTTAGTTGTCACCTCTCTCTCTTATTTATTTTTTTTTAAACAACAGTTTTCTGTTTGTTTCAACTGTGAGAATATCTGTATAGGCTGTGTAATTTGTCGTACTCATTTCTGTTACAGTACCTCTCAACAGAGAAGAAAATATTTCACTACATTTCAGTTCACACCTGATGTGCAGGAATGACAGCAATATTGCTCCCAGTGTTAAATTATTGCCTACTTACAATATCCAAATTGCATGTGATTTGGCTGACAGCAGAGGTATCAGTTTCCTTCCTGTCCCGCCAGCAGGCTCATGTGTTGCTTGACCGACAGCACTGCCATGCATGCTGCCGGCAGTAGCATCCACCCAGTCAAAAATCAAGTAGCCTTGGTATTTTCTTGTCTAATGGCAACATCAAAGTTACCAAGGACTTTAAGATTATTAAGACCTATAACAAAACGCTGTGCCTTGCTTACTCATTGAATTGGAAATGAAACAGCACAAATATACTATCATTAGATCAGATGTTATCTAAAGTCAGCTGGGATCCTATTCACTAAGGAACAGGTAATGACATCTGCCTTGGAAGTGAAAAAATAAATTCCTAAAAGGAAAGCTTTATGAACAGAACGTGTGTTTTAAATGTCACTGTTTTCTCTTTTCACCCATACTCAAGTATTTTTGAGTACCCAAGATTACAGAGCCCTTCTTAAATTAATGTTCTTAAAATAAATATATTCATTTTCTCTCACTACATGTGTAAGGCTAAAATGGTATCAATGCTAGAAATAAAAGAGGCTATCCTAGCACTAGCTAGAAACAAAAAGTGTTTTATATTTTAATTGCAGTAATTAGGTGAGACTGTCATTGAGTAATTACTGTTAACAACAGCTGATCCAAATGTTCAGACCTGTTCTCTGTTCTGCCTTGTAACAGAATAGCAGAGCTATGCCTTTTGATTGACTGCTCCCATTTACAATGCTGAGCATCGCCCCAGGATGGCCTTGCAGGCTGACTGTTAACAGAAACCTCTGCTGAAAAGTCAACGTGTTATGTGTGAACACACTGGGACAGGGCAACGATTGGTGGCAAGTTATTACATCCCAATTAAACTGTATGAGAAATAGCACCGTGACCAACTTATTTCATAATACAGGTCAGTAGTTGGGCTTGCACAATGTAAAATGTGTATGGATGAAACCCTTAGAACTGCTATACAAAGACTTGCTCTGCAGCTAGGTGAAGAGTAGCTTTCTTTAATATCAGACTTGGGTAAACTGCCGTTAAAAGGTACCTTGAAAATTGCATCTGCTCAGGGTCAGTGAAATAAAGGCTTTGCCTGTCCTGAGACAGTGAGTGATGCAGCTGCTGGTGTAGACATGCTTCAGCTAGTTCTTTTCTGCTTGGCTCCAGCAGCAGAATGCCTTTATTGCACTGCAACAGCGGAAGCACAGCTTCAGCTCAGACCTGCACACACCCACCGTGCCTTCTCCTGCACGTCCTTGCTCAGGTTCCTCCCACCTTGCTTGTACCACGGGTGAGATCACAGCGCGAGCTGAGCAGGAACGTGACTAAAATACTGCCAGCTGCAAAACCTGGAGCATTGGTGAACACCAATGAATGCTCTGAACACCAAACTCCACTTTGAACAGAATGGAAGAATCAACACTACTGGATGGAAAGGAAGACTTCGCCGCCATCTTAAAGGGACTCAGGCAGGTTTGGGCCAATAGTTATGGACACCAACTGTTCCTGGCAACACATTTTGGAGATAGCAAGAAACTATGCAAATCTCACTTACTCGAGGGTAGGTTTTGTTTGTGACCATCCGTAAAGACTGTGGACATCATAGTGTCTAACCGGGGTACCATCCAGAAGATGCTGCTCACCTTCCATGCACGGAGTTTTGACAATTAAACCGTCTGACCGGAATCCCAAATCTAGTGATAAGGGAAGAAGAAAGACATTTTATTTTCTTTTTAATGAGAAATATTCTATAACAAATGTTGTTAATTTTTGTTAATTTTCATGATTTCTTTTGTGTTCACTCTCTTTTGGGCATGTATACTATCATCTATGATTTCTTATAAAAGAGCGTTTCCATCTTTATCAATAGTCCTGTGCAGGCATCTTTCAGTTTCCTGCTATAATTCAACAGAAACACTCAGAGTAGGTATTCTGAGATTAGATGAGCTGATGTAGGTAAATGCATTAGCCTTCCACCTCTGCATACTTGTCATTAATCTTGCCTAGTTGTTCTAATGAAGCTATGCCTGCTCCTCACATCTAAGCAGCTAATGAATATTTATCCATCTGTCATTATCAAACTCAAAGCACCTTTCAACTTGAGCAAGTGTTTAAAACATACACAGTCCATAACGCAATCAGAGTTTGATTTCACATGAAAAGATATTTCCAAATATTAAAAATTGTAAAAATCTTCCTAAGAATGCAACATATTCAAGGAACTTCATGCACCAATTCGTCTATTGCTGTTTCAGGAACAGCTAACAGACAATTTTAGTCTTCACACCATCAATATATTATCAAAAAAAATAATCAACTAAAAGTTCTCCTGACTTAAAATATACATTTTATTAGTTCTCCACAGGGTAGTATAAAGTAAACCAATACTGTTTTCTTAACATGGTAAATATTGCCCTTTTCCTAAATTCCCCCCACTTTCCCCACGCCGCCCCAAAAAAATAAAATAAAATAATAAAATCATTCAACATGTCTAAAATGTAGAGATTTTTTTTTACTCATGTCTTCTTAAATGTAGATTTATGGTTCAGTTAATCGTTCAAAATATTTAAAGTAAGTGTTTCATGCAGAAAATGACTGTAATGTTAATAATGTATGTCATGGAACCAGAAAAGAGGAAACACCACACCACCAGGAAAAAGAAATACAAAAATTGACTACAACAACATTTGCTTTTTTTTTTTCTCCATATGAGAAAATGTAAATGTGAGCAAATTGTAAACTGTTTCTCTGAAAAAACTGCAACCTGAAAGTTTAGGCCAGGAAATAGAATCACAAGATGTTCTGTTTCTCAACAGAAGAGAGTACAATAACAGCTTCATTATTTTAGATCCTGACAAAGCAGTACATACGGCTGTCATATCAGCAGCCACCCAAGGCCTTCAATATTTACTGCTGCAATAATCAGCCAAATCACAGCTCTATTTCTTAAAAGCATCCCAAACTTTCACAAAAATCTAAAGAAAACTAGATGCTTCAAAGTTTTATTTTTTTTCTGAGATACAATTGGCACAGTTAAAATAATAGAAGGGAGTCCTACAATTCCAATGCATGAAGTTTTTCTCATTCCAACAGATTTTCTAGGATTGCCATCACATTACCTGTGGAGCACAAATAGGTACTTTCTGGCATTTTCTGTAGCTTTCTTCCTAACAGACTGCAGAAAATGCTCCACCAGCACCTTCTTTTGCAGCATTAGTTTGCAGAAACCCTTCCAACTAGAGATTTCTGAGCTAAGATTTCTGATGAATGTGTCCCAGTAGGAAATACCTGACCAAAGTTTGCTACTTCAAGGAGATACACGAGTGAATCTGAAGGCTCTGACAGAGGTGTTCTGGTCAATAGAGCCAAGCTGTTCGCTAGCCTTGCCCCCTCCAGCTGTCCATCCTGACCTTCTCCCAGGGTGGAACCTCACAGTGTCAGTTGAGGCAGGGGAAACAAAGCATAATCACATCTTCTCTCCTGCTGCTTTTGTTACAGTGACTGCCAGCACAGCACAAAGCATTTATGAATTTAGAAAAAGTGCATGCAGTTCTGAACCCCAACAGATGCTTGCTTTCATGCAAGTGGACTCAGAGCCTTGGGCTTCAGACGAGTGGAAAAACAGATTATTGTACCAAGGATAAAGGTAGCATTTAGTAACTGGAGGAGAAACCAGAAAAAAAAAAAAAAAAAGAAAAAAAAGGACCGCCAAAGTACCTACAAGAAGGAAATTTTTTGCTATCAGAAGACAGAGGCAAGACTGGACCAATGCATGTACCACCTACAGATGGACAGTACTCAGGTTAATTCACATGGGAAAATATCAAACTGCCTCTGTGAGCAACCATGTGCAGAACCAGGGCCTAATCTTCGGGAATACGAATTGAACATGACCAAAATATATATTTTTGTATTCTGTAGTATTACTCTGACTTCATTTTTAGCTGTGCTGTAGTTCTTGTAGTTATTGCTGTAGTTCTTGCTATGTTCACACCTACATGTTATTCCAGTACAGCTACAGAAAGCTCATGTACTTTTCTCTTGGACAGCTGTCTATGGACGCAATAGGACATGAAAGAGGGAAGATTGGGTCTGCCTGAACTGCAGCAGTATCAACTGGCATCCACCATAAACCATAATCCGTAGCACTGAATGATATGGTTTCTTGCAAAGAAAACAATAAAATCCGTCAAATAACACTCCTTGAAATGTTAACACAATGAACAGTGTTCTATAAAAGAACTTCAAAACAAGTGTTTCAGAATTAATGTTCAAAGTGCTTGCTGACCTCTCAAAATATACATAATAAAGGGCAAAGGCTGCAAAAGCAGTCTAAAGGACTGAAGTACTCCAAATCCTTTTATTTTAATGGAAAAGGAATGCCTACCTAAATCCTCAGAAATACCATAGAAAATCCCATGGTTCAAGGTATTCCATTTTTCAAAACTTCCTTCCCTTCAAGATAAAAATGAAAAAACTTTCTACTTTTTCCAAGGTTCTTCCACTGCTCTACAACTAACACTGATTTCCTTAGACATGCATGTATTCCAAATGTATTAATTTTCATGAAAACAGAAATTAATCTGACCGTAAACTAGAGGTTATTTTATTTTCTTTTTGACAGAATAAAACTGTCGAGGTAAGATTTATCAATGCCAGTTCACCACAAGAGATGAAGTTGACAGGCTTTGGCATAATTATAGCAACTGTCCCAGGGGAAACAACTTCCCTGATTGCTTTTGCAAAGGCGAGGTTGGCAACATGACAAATATAGCCTGTACATGCTTACTTGTGTGCTCGTGCACCGGTGTGCTGTGGGAACCAGATGGCATGAAATATTTTGGCTTCAGTACTGTATCTTTGAGTTGACAGAATCTTGACTGTTTTCACAAGTAATTTAAATAACTCCAGAGAGTTAAAAAAATTGCTACTTTTTCATTTTCTACCTGTTTGTAGTGTCCAACACTAATTATGTGCATTCTTGCACCCATTGAAACTAATTTGGATCTATACCAGAATATATATCAATCTTGACACTGCAGTTTAACAGTTAGCGTGCTAATGTACAAAACCTTAGCATATTTGTGGCCACAGTGAAAACGCAGGGGAAAAAAATAAATAAAAAAGAAGACTAAATAACAGATTTTTTTTTTTTCACTTTTAAGTGATGAAAAAGTAATGACATATGAGCAACTTATTGACATATGACAATCTTCACTTAACGTCTGCTCAAGACAGAAGAATTCAGACCAGAATAGGACCAGAGGACATTTCCTGAGCTCCTCTGGGAAATAGGAAAAGCCCATTTTTGTGGTTCACCTTGTTCAGCATAAAATGGGAGAGGATGATTGATTTCATTAGGAAATACATACACAATAGAGGAATGATTATCTTCAAGCTGAACAATAAATTGCCACACAAACAGCCAAATCTACAGGGTCAAGGACAGCAGAAATAAGTAGACTAGGACCCCACAGGAACTGCCTATCGACTTCCCAAGTCACTTCATCTGAGTAGAACCTGGGAGTTGGGAAGGACAGAGCACTAACTGGTTTTGAAGAACTAGACCATCATCAGTAATCCTAGTATTTCAAAGTACTGTTTGCCTAGAATCATGACTGAAAAGTGTCAGGTGAAAATTCCTTCTTTTTCTTGACATATTCTTGACCTAGTTATGTTCAAGAGTTTTCCAGGTAAGGAAATGTACATTCTAATACACAGATCATGGCCCAGAGTGATTTGATTAGCTGGCAATAACATTTCATAGCACCTCTTAAAGTGACTGACAATAATATATGCATATATACAGAAATTACAGATGGTTTCTGATTACTCTTCTGATTACTCCAAAATGGTATTTCATGAATTCAGAAGTTGTCTCTCTCTATATATATTCTAACATACATTTTCACAAATTATATACTTATTTGGATAGTTCCTATCAACATTCAAGCTGTCTAAATCCTTTCTTCCTAATAAAAACATCACAAAGGCTGTTTGGTACACTCACTCGTGCAAAACTGGACGTACAACCGTGTCCCCTTGAGTATGAGCTTTGTAAAAGAGGGTGTAGAGGTAGGGCAGCAAAGTGTAGCGAATGTTCAAGTAATGTTTGGAGGTTTTCACCAAAACTGAATCAGCTCCAAACACAGCTGGATCCTGAGACTGAAAATAAATATTAGATTATATGCATTGTGTGGGAAATACTCTGTCAATCACGGAAAGTAGCTGTTGTTTGTGAGGAGCTGAAATTCAGTGGTGTGCATCTGCACAGTATCTGCCTTTTGGGTGGTGGGACTTGAGGTCTCCCTTAGCACAGTCTCCCTTAACACTGCCAGTCCCTCGTTGTCCGTCTGTGAGGAGGGCACATCAGGTTCAGCCCAGGTTTCATTGGGCACGCACACCAGTGCACAAAGGGTGCTGCCGAGAATCAGGCTGATGGGTCACAGAGCAGCGAGTGCTTCCCCTCACTGGAAGGGGCAAGTAAAGATGATGAAACTGCTGCCGAAAAAGTGAAGCCTCAAGTACATAAAACTAACATTCTGAAGCAGAACCTCTTGAAGGCAGGATTTCATAAAGAGAGCTCAAGGTTCTGCCGGTTTCAAAATGCCACTTCAAATTTACAAATACAAATTTAAATCTTGAAGAATGATCTGGCCATTTCCTTTATAAATGGATGTTTCTATTTCACTAGAAAATAAAAAGGAAAACACCAAAGTTTGGATCAGAAAATCTGCTCTTTTTCTTGGGCCCAATGGATCTTCCCCTCTAAACTCCATAGGTGCATTTATCCTTCCTGGAGCACTAAAAGAATCCAAAGGCAGAAACAGCAAAAAATACTAAGGTGAATGGTGTGAAGAGGACTGCTGTTCCCTCTTGGTAATGCTTATTTCTCATCACTCTGGTGACATCCTGGGTACAGCAAACAAAACAAAAAGCTTGTCATGGTACAAGAAGTGGACATTATTAGAAGTGTCTCCAAAATCAGCTGGTACAGTTTTTTTACACATTCAGGAAAAACGCATACACCCATGCCCTCTACACCTTGAGGTATTAACACCATCATTCATTAACCAGGAGACTCATGTATCTTGCAGCTCATCTGAGGTTCTTTAATATCATTGTCACTGCAAGGCTCGATGCCATAATGTTTTGCATTGATCTGTCCCATTAATATAAGTTGTTTTTCACCTCGTTCTTAAGATTTGTTTACGCTCTCCACATGACAAATCTCCCAGCACAAGCATATGATCTTGTGGCCACTTTATTTCCATTCTAAGACGTGCTGTGCTCTCTTACAATCTACTCTCCTTGAAACACCTTCGCAGAATCCTGAGCCCAAACTATGTTACTGGTGTAGCAAATCGTTTTACCATTGAATTCCTTGACTCAAGCTCTTGCCATTAATGTAATCAATCTGGGAGGAAAATATCTTGGTGAGTCCATCTGGGCCAGCAAAAACTACAACAGCCAATACTCTCCTCTTTGAAGGCTGCTGGGGAACGAAGCCTTTGGTCCAGCCTCCAGCTAAATGATCTTGGCACTTAAGAGACCCCTTGCCGCATATGAGGGCCTGAACAGAGTTGTGATGTGGGGAGAACTGTGCACTTCTGTGTCCCACATGACCAGCAGTACACAGTGCCTCTTGAAAGAGAAAACTGCAGGTAAGACATGGAGAGAGAATGGAAAGGCAGGAGCAAGGGAACCAGGAAAACCAAGCCAAGATAAGAACTTGATCCCCATCAAGAAAAAAACCTAAATACCTTAGAGATCATAATATAGGTAACGTGAAAAAGTTTCTGAAAATGAACATGATGAGAATTGAAATAAAATGGTTATAACAACACCTTTTATAATGATGAAATCTACTGCTCTAAGTCTGCCTTTTTGTATATAAAAAATAACCTCAGGTGAAAAGTGTTAGTTGAGTTTTCCTTTTTTCAGTATTATCTGTGTTACTTGGATAATTTTCTTCCTCCAGTTTGAAAAGCCTTACATAACAGCAAGTAGTAAGGAAAAGCTTTGAACCATTTTAGTTTGCTTCCCTAATGGAAAAATAGCCAACCAAGCAGCCATAGTATTTCTGCTTAAAACAACATAAAGAAAAGGTAATTTCTGTTTCTGTAACATCTTCCCTTCAAAGTCTAAATTAAACATTTTATGTTCTCAGACAAAACTGTAAATCTAGAAAACACTGTCTGAGCAACCAACTACTCATACTTCCTCGCTAGGCAGCCAAGAGGAAAGCAAAGGCTCCCTGGAAGAATGATGCTTTGGGCATGTAAAGAACAGGGACTCTGCTCATTCTAGTCATAGTTCGTAGGATTGCTGCCCTGGGTCAATGTTTATCATGACTTGCCCTTTTGGCAGCAGTGCTTGCAGTGATAACCTGCTAGTTGAAATCCTGTCTGCCCCACGTGGCACCCAGCGTGCTGCTACACGTCCCGGGCTGATAGAGAAGGCATCTGCTTCACGTGGAGCCCTGCCCTGCCTCCTTTCACGCACTTGTGCTGGCACTTCTTCACACTGCTCTCTGTTAACAATCTGAGGGTGGGAGTTAGATGATCTTTAAGGTCCCTTCCAACCCAAGCCATTCTATGATTCTATGAACAGCTCCATACTTCAGACCATTTATACAAAATGGATGCTTTTTAAGGAGAAATGCGTCAAAACAGCATCAATGTATGTAATTAAGCTTCCCTAAGGTTGCCCATGGGTACCAGCACACTGCCTTTTCTGAATGATACTTCTGTGCTAGCACAAAAGGACACACAAAAAAAAAAAATGTATACAAAGATAAACTCACTAATACCACTTACATGAAAGAGAGGACACAACAGAATGTCTACCAGTATATTTATGTGTAGTATTACCATAAATTCTGGTCTTCATGGTTAAAGACACCTAAAAAAATTATGTAAAGTACTTTGCTACACGTGGAGTTTGTAACCACACCTCATCTTTTCATAATTCAAAATCAGTGTCTCTACAGAATGCAAAACTAGCTATGAAACACATTAACAACTGGGTTTCGTTTATTTTTTTATTATCATTATTATTATTTATTTTGTTTACTCTCTAATCTCTTGGAGATAGATAACTTTTATGATGGGCACTTATGTGACTCATATAATAAGGAGCCAAGGTTGCTACTCTGCCTACAGAAGGAAGGAGTGCCTGCAACATCCTTGGATGAAGAGGAAAGCTATGGGTGATTCTTGAGCCAATACGGTTTGACAATTTTTTTCAGTGACCAACAAGCAAAAAGTACCCTAAGCAAGCCACCTTAAATTACCAAACTGTTGGTAACAGCTCTGTGAGAACTAGGTAAATTGTTATCTTTACAGTTAATATTGCTTCTTTATCAATACTGACTTAATAATGATGTTCACTCCTATTAATTTTACAGATTTAGCAATACATTGAGCACGTTTTCAGTAGCTTTGCTCCAAGGAAGGAATAGATTGACTACTGCTATAACCTTGTTGTGGAGACACTTGCTGCCATCAGATAAGTTACTCTTGAACATTTGAACCAAGATCGATTTAGAAAGTATAATACATTACAGCATCCCTTGTTTGAGCTGTAGTATTACTCAAAAAACTCGTTTTTATGCTACATACCACACCACTCCCAATGAAATATTACCATAATATCTGAAGAGACATAATTCTGTAAAATGGTCCTAGAATATTGCCTAAATTCCTTCAGGGTTATATTTCAGGAAACATGGAAATATATTAATTTCTTTCCTTTGAAGTGCTACCTGTTTTAAGCAGACCTACCAAAATAGTAGCCCTTAAGTTATAAAGATTCAAGAAGAAAAACAAAACAAAAAAACACCATTATAATCAAACAGGATTAAAGCACCATGTAAATTACCCTATTTTTAACTTTCTCAAAACCAAACACTGCCTATTCATACACATTTCATCCATTCAATGTATATTGAAACTGATGTTAAGCCAATGGGAACTAATACTTGAAACGAGCCTCAAATGTTAATCCTCAGGTATCCCTTCTCTTATAGTATGCATTTATAGGAATTAAGATTTTCAGATTGCATCAGCGCAGCACTTCCTCTGAAAGGATGGTAGCTAAGAAAAGAGAACTCTCCTATACTATTTGAACCTTTGATTGAGCAGCAGGTTTTGCACAAGAGGTGAAAAAGCAACTGAGTTTTGAAAGAAAAATTATCAGTATATACACACAATGACATTGGCTATTTCAAATATGTTTCACTGTACATTTTCTGTGTTTGTCTGCTAGTTCTGTGCTGTCAGCTCTACTACTTTTGTTTTCAGGGATAGAATCCACACCATCACTCCCTTTGCCACTTGATTTCATCGAAAGGAAGATGAACGGCATGCCAACACTTTCAGCTAAATGGTGTTGACTGTGAGGGCTATATCCTGCTTTGGGCCTCAGTGGGATAGTCATCCAAAACAGAGATCCTGTCATTTCTCAGTTCAAATATGGTCCAGTCCCTACTTGGACAAATATTCTTTCCTTTGTTGTTATGGTTTAGTCAGAATGAAATAGCAGTTGCACTCATTTTGCACAAGAAAGCAGAAACAAACACACAAACAAAAAACCACCCTCCACATCCTCCACTCTAAGTCACACTTTCAAGTGACTCGACAGAGAAGAAAAAAAGTTTTTATTTCTGTTATAGAAAATCATATTATGTTTTCTTCTGTTCTTGTGATTTATTTTTAAGATTTTATTTGGTACAGAAAGTACAGTCAACAGTGCTTCTTGTACCTGTTATTAACACAAAAATATACATCAGCTTTTAATGTTTTCACCCCAGGAAGCTAAACACTTGACCATTATTATTATTTTTTTTTTTTTAACTTGTTATCTCTCTTGAAACAATCCTCTTGCAACAACAATAACTACAACAACAAAATCAATTTGAAAGTATTTTATTGAAGTATAGCAGCAAAAGCCTTCAATGTTTCCTGTCTGTCTTGACTGAAGTGAGCTTCCTGAGGAAAACATAACAGATGATTAGTATGGGTCAAACAAACATCATGATCTGTAAGTTACTATGCTCTCAACTCAAAATCTCCAGATTCAAACTGTCAGATTCAGGTGTGTGTGAAAGGCAGGTTGCGTGAAGAAAATCCAAGGAGAGGTGTTATAGTGAAGCAAGTAAAATTCAAGGATAATCCTAATTACATAGAAGACAACAGAGGAACAGGTATACCATCATTGTGAATATAGGCTTGCTATATATGGTAGAGTTTTGGCTCTACAACTGCAAATACATGAGAGCTTCAAAGGAGAAAAATCTATTGCATAGTCCAACAGAAACAAATAATTGCACAACCTTCCCATTCACTAGGCAGAACTTGAATTCTGATTTGGATTACAAATATGAAAAAAATTAAAGTAAGCTGAATCTCCATTAGCCTTTCAAACCAGTTCAAACACTGCGTTGGGGGAAGGTTTCCACTGATGGCAAAGATAGTGAGGGATTTACCCAAGCTGATATGATTGTGATCAGATGTGCAGCATGCATTGCAGAGGTTTAAACACATCCATGTTTTGCTATCAGTCTCAATGGAGAGGAAGAGTTGGATATTCTTTCCAGCCCTCTAGGAAGAGAGGTGGCCAGCTATGAAAAAAAAGATGAATAGGATAAGGAATAAAAACAGACTAACGTTACACAGATTATGAAAGACCTTTAAAAAAGAGGAAATATATATTGTGTGTATCCTTACCTCTAAATCTTGTTGTTTAAACAAAGAAAAAAAAAAAGAGAAAGGACAGTAGTATTTACATTAAAAATTTATCTGACCTAGTCAATTGTTTGGATGACATTTGAAAAAAAAAAAGGGGGGGTGGGTGGGAGGGGGAGTAAAATCTGCTGAATTTAAATTGGAAATCTAATATATTAAAGTTTCTTAGAAACAAGTTAAAAATTATACCTGACAGGTTTGTCAGAAATAGTCACATATGTGCACGTTGCCAGTTCATTCTTAAAATGTTGCCCCTTTATCAGTAAATGGGAGAATATTTTGTTTTCTTTTAATCATGATTATCTAACAAACTGAGGAACTGAAAGAGTTATAAAGCTATTTAATTTTTCATAACATCAAAATAATAATCAGGGCCATGGAATCCAAATGATAAAAAAAAATCCTCAAAGCATAAAAACTATTATTTTTGATGTGCAGACGAAATAGAGCAGAAGACCTAGCACAGGACACAGAAACCTGAGGTGCTCACTGCCTTCTCTGCCTGCTGGCACATCCTCCCATTTCACATATCCCTGAAGAAAGCTCTGCTTTCAGAGAGACTTGTACCTTTAAAGTTCCCACCCAACCTAAATTTTTGCATAATTCTCATTACTTCACAGTAATTAATAATTGGTCAGAGATCATTTTGATAATATATGTACAACGTCAACATAAATTTTTCTCTGAGTTTCAAAAGTATGCTTAGTGCCTGTATGTCATAAAAGAAAGAGATAAGAGGGTATCATAAAAAAATTATGCTGGCAATAGCAAGACAAAGCCAGTTGTACCTAATCTCTCAGTGATCACACTGTGATCATGCAATACCTTTCAAATGACTATGCCTTTGTCTTGAATGAAAAATTTATTTCCATCAGGAGATACTCCCAAAAATTTTCTCCATTTACAGGCTGGGACTTGCCAGCCACTGGAGGCTGTGACTTCCATAAAAATCACAAGTAGGATTCTCCCTAATGCATTTTGGTGACTTGTGCTTATATATCCACTCTTTCTGGGAAGGTGAGGAAGTAAGTGGTGCTGCCACCAGCCCACAGCGCCATTTCTCATGGACAGTGCTGCATGGAGCTTCTTGATCTTCAGAGCTGCTGTCACTTCTTTCTGTGACCAGGGTCTTACTGCTGCAGCTTAGTCTTTACAGAAACAACCTGGTGTCAGATACATGTATGTCCTCATGTAATGCTAGACTGAAAGAGATACGTCACTAACCTCTCCTCTGTCACCATCCTCTTGCACTAAGAGGTAGTATCCTCCTTGTCTTCAGATTTGCTACTTGTTCCAGGTAAGGATTCAGACATTTCTCCTACTTTCAGCTCCTGCTGTTCATATCGGAGCTTTCAGGTGTCAGACAGCTTTCAGGAAGCTGCTTTTCCCCACCCAGGGAGCAGCCACACTCAGCGGTATCACACCTGCTGGCACTGCTTCTGCTCCGCGAGTGAGTGACCTGCCCCTGAACTTGCAGCATTGATGGAGCTTTTCTTTAGCTGCTGCTTTCCAGTCCCTTTCTTCCTCTCACAGTAAAATGGGAGGAAGACCAGTTGGCTTCCTAAGGGTGAGACAAAATCAGCACATCAAATTTATAGGTGCCTCGTGCAGCTGAACTGCTCCATGTGCAGTCAGAGCCTGCCCCACAGGACCCCTCCCAACAGGCTGTACCTGCTGCAGGGAAACTGCGCAAGCATATTGATTCAAAGCAAATAGCATTTAAAAAAAAAAAAAAGAAAATATAAGGAAGTGTTTCTCTTGAAACTACTTGAACAAAACAGATTTTTTCAAAGAAAAAACATTTCTGCTGTTTTGCAGTAGCCCATCAGGCAGAGATTTGGCATTTGTACATTGAAGACCCACAGTACTGGGAGATTTCTGAATCCTGCCTTGGGACAGCTGGTTTTGAAAAGGCAGGGACAGTTCTTTCCCTGTGCTGTTCTGACCTTTACCCTGCATAATTGCTACCAAAAGGCATCAGTTAGCACCAAATAACGATGAGAGTGTAAGCACTTAATGTAAACACACTCTGTTGCCTAAGGTTTCCAAGTCATTTCCATTAATTTAACAAGATGCTGCTTGGTCAGCTAGTGCTTCAAGTGATGAGCTAGTTCCATCCTGCAGGATACTTTTACCGTTCAGAAAAGAACATGCAGTGTAGTTAACAACCTTGCTGGAGATCTATTATGTTAATTACCATAATCTTCAATACCTATTAGAGATGTTTGCCCCTGCCAGAATGAATAAAGTAATTGATACAAAATGCATAGAGTTGGATCTAGTATACATAAGAAAAAAGTTGTCATTACAAAAAGGATTAGACTTTTCAAGTAAACATATATGACATCATCTGATTGAAAAGATAAAGGGTAAAAACATATTGAATTTTTGGCAACACGTGTCTTAGAAGAATCACGCAGCAATTGTCCTAAATCAGAAAGACCACTACCATGTTTCTTTCCTACACAGCAGGACTGTTTTCAACAAAAGCTATATAAAGTCAGGAAGCATTTCAGACAACAGCCCTCTCTGAGACAGCAGAGATTCAATTTTTGAAGGATTTCACTGCCTGCTTTTACTATTCCCTCTGCAGATTCAGATCTTCAGTCTGAAATTGTGGCCTGGAAACTAAAAATATCTCAGGCTTAGTGCTTTCTTGTGCCTAGTTGGGGTAGCCAAGAAGTTATCCCTGCGACTGAAAAAGTTCCAGATGGACCCCAATCTCAATCCATTTGTACTTGCTCAAATTCTCCATTAATGGACTGTTTAAGTGAAATATTACCATTCATGCTTTAGGATCTCACAGCTATTTAGTTTTGTTCTTGTGTCCTACTTAAAACTGAGAGATTTAAAAAAAAAATGATTATTTGTACTTAAATACAGATTTATTTATTTCTATATCAAGATATTTCCTATAAATGCATTGAAATCCACGTGACTGGATCTCTGTCAGATCTCAGTTTTGTTTTAAAACCACTTTTTAAGAACTGCTTTCTATCACATTCTATGCATTCTTTTCTTACATAAGCACTGGAGCTTTTGGGGTATCATTTGCTTAAGACAGGAAAGGAGAAAAAAATCCTTTCCTCATAACACTCAATTTCAACGTGAAGATTGAAAAAAAAGAGCCTCTGGTATTATTATAACTGTGTAGAGCTGTGCTCTTTTGATTCACTCGCTACAGTGTTGAATTCATACATTTTTATTGGGGAAAAATGTAGTTGGAAATTTTCACGTTTTTGACCTTTAGTTCATAATAAAGTAAGCCTTTACATCATATATTCTGGAAAATATATGAAGTCCCCAGAACAAAATAAAAACAGTAATAAAAAAAGAATGATCAGGAACTATGGAGGGGTGACCTCCACTGAAAACCTGAGATCTGCAATTAGTTCCACCAGTGATAAAATTTGTAAAACACAAAGTTGAGAAAGGGTTCATGTTTTTCTGTACACAAATACTATCTCAAGAGAAAGAGCATAGAGAGAAGGTTAAGTATACAGTTTCCTCAGAATAATTACCAAGTGGGGGAGTAGGTTTCCTTCCAACTCATACATATTTCTTGTTAAACACAGTTGAATGTATTTTGATTTCCAAGGAAAAATGTTAAACAGCAATACAAGGATATAAATGTAGTGAGCTTTCATGTAACAAATGCTTGTTTATAAACCAAGACTGCACACTTGTTTCTTCTGACAGCTCAATACCATCAGACATATCTTCTGAAAATTAACACCAAAATATTTCAGCTTGTTATGGTGGTGTTTTGGGGAAGTCACTCTGCTACATCACTGCAAAAAAAAAAAAAAAAAAAAAAAAAAAAAACAACTGATATTGATGTTATATTGATTATATTAAAATTACATTGTAAAATGTGTGATTCAGTGTAGAGAAGTGTGTAAGGAGATGCAGTATGCCTGTCTTAAAAGGAATTAGATTTACTTTCCTGTTAGGATATTTAGCAAATAATGAAACTACTTTAAGTACATCTCTCCAATTAAAGTAGAGTTCCTACAGTCTGGTCCTAAAGAACAACTGCACAAAATTTCATCAGTACTCTGCAGTATTTTTCATTGGACAACATAGCCAGTAAGGGACTTCATGAAACAGTGACAACCTTAGAAGGGGAAGATGAGCAGAATTTGGTTCTGAAGTCACTATGAGCCAAATTAGATTTTTAACCAAGTTTGATTGTTCTGGAAAATATTTGTAAGTCCAACTTTAGAGTTCCTGAGGACATCTACAAAATTATGATTTTATATATACACACACGTGTGTGTGTGCGTGTAGTTGACACATATATATATGAGTGAATTTTAAGAAGTTAATAACTTTTTAAATGATTGAAAACTGCTTCAATGCTGCCAAAAATGATCTGTCTTTGTGTGGCTTCTTTTTGTGAAATATCATGCGATCTTCATGTATTCACTCAGTTTATTTTCAAGAGTCTATCAATTAACAAGAGTTATCTATTGATAGTAGTGGAAACTCTTGTGTAGCAAGATACTACTGACTCGTAATCTTGACCCCATGGTAACTACCATGATTTAGCCATTTTCTAATCTTGTGCTCATTTTATGATTTGAAAATCAATAATAAAACTGTAAATATAAGCATGACTCATTTTATAGGCATATTCTCCAAAAGATGCTTACACAGTGTTTTTAAATGCTTGCTATTTTATACTTCTATTTCCTGCAGATATTTAGAGAAATAATTAAAACTGGAAGATGCAAAGCTGCTACTTTTATTAATAATGCAAGAAATTGTGACATCCAACAATTTATACGGTTATTTAAAGCATCCAAATGCTTCCAAAATACTCTGTAAGGTTAATCTGAATATTATTTTCTTAAAAGCTTTAATATTTTTGATATTTCAGTTAATCAAGTTCTCTCAATTATTATAAACTCTTATAAAAACTAACAAAAGCATAAACTTTCTATTAACCCCTATTTTGTAAACTTCTATGCACTTCTCTTTGCTTTGCATGTAGTCACTGTAATACAAGATTCATGAGCAAGAGAGCATCAGTCTTATAGTTGTTTGACTGTGTAGCTCCCCTCATTGGATATACAGATCACATATAAATCGACATCTACTGAGGTTTCCTAACCCTGCAGATGGGAAATTCTATTGAATAAAACTAGATATTATTACAAAAGGCAAAAACCAATAGAACCCTGACATTTAGGATTGCAAGCTTTTAAAACACAGCCAGCAACTTTGAGCATTCTTTGCCTACATAACTTTCGTAAATATTTATTTTTTCATCAGTAACATGCAAGATCTGGCACAATATGGTAAAATGGTAGGTGACTCCAGCAGAAAATCATTTCAGTTCATTTCTGAATGTAACAAACTCTTTTACTGGCTGTAAAGAAATGTATTTCATCGAAAGGATCCTTCTTGTATCTTGTTGAATTGCTCTGCAGTAGGCAGACCCTGCTGTGCTGGGGCATTGTGTGTCCACAGGGATGTGCCCACACAAAATCATGCAAGAAACATTGCCCTAGAAAAGCAATAATCTGAAGAATGTCTTTCTGCTTGTAACCCTACTGTTAAGTGGTTATTGTGTCTGAAATAAACACGAAACCAGGCAACACATCACATATTTTTTTTCCCTTTTGAAGAACTATTCTGCAATCTTCAGCTCAAATTTACTTGTACAAAATATTAAAAATAGAACAGGATTAACCACAATACCTTCTAGCCTAATTAAATTCAGTGTGTACTAACACTGCTGCCTACGTCCATGTTAACTGACGATTAAGTTTGGCCTCTAGACATGCATGTTGCATGCAGTTTTGTCAGTATTCCCTGCCTATATGCATTTGCCTTAGCTTAGAGGGCTATAATCTACTCAGTCTGGCTAATGCAGACGTACAGTAGTTTCTATGATACTGCCACAAAGACAATCCATAGCAGTCCTACCAGGCTGCCCTACAGATCTGTATGTGCACTGCTGCTGCTGCCTGCCATGCTCCTCATCCCTTTGCACTGCAGGAGCCCATGCTCGCTCCTCTCTTGGGCACCTCAAGAACATTGCTTCACCGATACATTCCATAGGATGGCTCATAGGTGGCAAAGCTAATGCTGAAGCTTTGGCCCAAATATGATTTTCACCCAAGGTGGAAAGGAATCAGTTCCTCGCTAATTTAATATTAGGCTGAGGAACAGGAATTTTTTCATCTCTGACTATTGCACTTGAACACACAGACATTATTTTAAACCACTAAAGACAGGCTGAGTGTTTCCAAAAAATATCTTCCCTTTTTAAATTTCTGCTCACTGTGGCCTGCAGCACACTTTTGAATAGAAACCTCCATCTTCTTCCTTGCTGTCTTTACTGGTGGACTGCTATCTTATTGTTTTACTTCTTGCAAAACATCTTTATTCCTATGTGCAGGCTAAAGTGATGAGCTATTGCCTACAAGAAAGCCAGTTGCTGGGATAGTAAATAAATCTCCTGTGCCATACTGCTGCCTCTCAAATGAGAAACTAAAGACGACACATCTCTCATTACTTTGTGTTGTTTCTTCTATAATTTATGAATCTACATTGCATGTATTTTGAGCTGTAAATGTGATCTGCATCCGTATTTGATATAAGGCATGCAAAGGACAGTTCCCAATAATGCTGTCAGTCGTTTACGAACAGAGTTACAGTAAATAACATTTAATGTGAAATATGTAGTGTCTCAATAAACATGACATTGAGCTAAAATTACAGAGGGATACAGAGGTTGCCGAGACTACCAGCAGTGAGGCACACCAATAAGTCTCTGTATCAGGGACTGGGGACTAACGCTCTCAGGTTCTTTGCACACACCCAACTTCTTGCTACTGCTACAAAGACAAACTCAAGGTAAAACACTATAATAAATTTGTTTTGATACTTCCATTAGAATAAATTATAAGAGCTCAGTCTAGATAAAATCATTTACTGTCTTCACTCCATTAAAGCTATTCAGAAGAAGCATCAGGTAATCCGAGCTGATTAATCCAATGAAAACAGGGACATTGGTGAATATGAACAAGATGTCTCCATCCATGGCAGTTATTAACCAGATTCAGAGGCTGGCATTATGAAAAAGGGTGAGTATGATGGCAGCCTCAACATTCTCTTTAACTGCCTTTTCAAACCCAAGCTGGAGGAAGAACCTGATCTTTTCTTTTTGGGTGCCCTCTTGTACTAAGGTACATGGGATACAAACCACTGCAGAATGAAATATCCTCTCTCCATAATGTGTCTGACATAGCAAGGAACCTCACAGTGTTTCTGAACAGTAGAAACCACAGGAATCAATTTCCACTCTTAAACCAGAACTAAAAACCTTCTTTTTAACTTCTGAAAAACACTGTATTTAAAATCTGCTTTAAATTCATTCACATGAATCTATAGAAACTCAAGGGCTGATCCTGCAGTTTGAGATTTTCTGAAGTCCATTGGGAACCTCCTCTTTATAGATAGAGCTGTGCCAGTGCCCAACATTGGCATTATTTATTTCCTATGCCACAGAAAAGGTCAGCGGAAAGTGAAAATACCTGTGTGTGACTTCTCCATGGCTGCTTACAGTGTTTATCAGTACTCGATAAAAATATTGCCCACATCTTCCCCAGTGCTAACCTTTCAGCAAGTGCACAATGAGTCTAAGGTTTGTGTATTTGGGGATTTCATTGCAAACATTTAGCTAAGTCTATAGTGTATTATAAATAGTTCTCAACACAGACAGCAGCATTGTATATTTCCCCTATGCCTTCATGGTACAGAGATAAGAGTTCTACAGGGAGGTAAACTACAAAGAAAATATTAAAAGATTTATCTAAATCCATACAAGAAATCAGTATCAAGGGCTGGGAAGAAGGCAGGAGGACCCAGTTACCATCTCCTCACTTACATGAGTGACTCAAAAAAAGCACTCATCTATTTTTATTTTTATTTACATAATTATGTGATTTTTAAAAAAAAAAAAACAAACAAACAATTTCAGTGAGTTTTGATGTTTTCAACACTTGCTGTTGCAGTTACTGTATCCACTGGGAAAGTAACATCTTCTACAAGCAAGATCTCTCCTTAATTCAACCCAACCCACCCTCATAATCTATATTTCAGCTGTGACACTTGGTCAGCTTAGATATGACTTCTGATCTTAGTTTTCAAAACTAACTTTAATGACTTGTGATGATAGGTCACACTTCAAGATCTTTAGAAGATAGATAATCAGAAAAGTCTACCAAGTTGTCCATTAAAAGTCCTAGTCACCCTGCAAAATTTAAAATATTAACATTTTTGAAATTAAATATTTAAACATCTTGGCTTCTGATCTTAGTTTTTGTATTGTCAGCCTGTTACCTTTGTCTTTGCAATGCATACAAGAATCATCTAGAGGTATCAAATCCCATCTATACACATTACTTTGAAAATATTTTTTATATTCTCTGCCATCCTCCAAAATAAGGCCACCAGCCAAGTTTGTTACTGAAGATATAATACATCTTTGCTGAGTTTATAAAAACCACAAAATTAATAGAAACAGAATAGTGTATTTTTTTTCGGAACTCTCCTGTCTAGTAGTAGTTTCCCTTTCTTGACCTTCTTGAGCCTGTATTTAATCCACTTTGGCACTTTTCTCAAATTAAACTTTCTAAAAAAAAAAAAAAAAACAACTTGTTATTGATACAGCCTCAGAAAAGTAATTTATAGCCTCCTCTGAAAAGCTTGCTTGAAGGTTTTGGACATACCAGCTCTCACAAACACAATGAACTGCAATCTTTTTGCTCTGTTATATGCATGTCCAGGCTACAGGAAACATTCTGGGGCAGACAGCAAATGGTACTTTTTTTTTTTTAATTACATGTCTTTACATTACATGTACAATAGTCTTTAAGAGCCTGCATTGAGCTCCCACTTTCTTACTCAAAGAATATTGTAGAAGTACTTCAATGACACCAGCCATCAACATCACACAGGCCACCAATTGGATTTCAGCTCTCAGTTATTCACCAGTCACTTCAACAGAAGAGAAGCTAAGAGGCTTAAAATATTACTGGCTTTTCCTTGAAGAAGCTAGATGCCCTCTCCTGCCAAATATACAATACTTAGTTACCTTTAAATTCTGAATTACAGCATTCTAATTTTTTGCAATCAACTTACTGTGCTCATTTAGTTGGCCCTGAGTGACTCAGGGAGCATTTCTATTCTTTGGACCTGCTCCAACTACTGTCTGCAGTGACTCTGTATTTTGCCAATAACTCCCCCTTCTAGAATTCGAGAAATCATCTCAGTCAAAGTGGGCTGCATCTTCACTACTTACCTTGTGCCTGTCCCTTCAGTCTCCGCTGTATGCTGTATACTGCTTAACCACCATCCTGTGTCCAACTTCTTTCCAATGTCAGTCTTTTTTCTCTTGATTCATGCTTCTGGCACTTTCATTCACTAGATATAAGAATTTCTTTGTGATGTTTACATTGACAAAGACTATGGGTATAAAGATTTAAATTTCTAAATTATTGTTATGGCTGGTTTAATGGGGGCCTGGTCCTCTGAAGTCAATAAGATTGTGGGAATATTTCCAGTAACTCCCTAACATGTCAGATCAGGTCTGCAAGTATTTATTTTTTCCTATCTGATGGGAATTTCACCTTCCAAATTCAGATTGCATCTTAAACTCAGCAGGTTCACTTCAAAATAACACTTTTACCACACGCATTCTGTGTGCCACTGTGAGCACCTAGAATCATAAAATATCCCAAGTTGGAAGGGACCCACAAGGGTCATCGAGTCCAACTCCTACACCTGAATGCTGCTCTACTGCAGTGAACAGTGGCTGACTGCAGAAGGTTTGGGATATTGCTGAAAAGAACAAGGTCAAGATATTCAGAGAAGACTAAACAAAATGAACTATACTCCATCAGAAGCAAAAATGCAAGCAACTTTTCACCTGAAGGCTTTTAGGTTCACAGCTTCCTCTTTGGGCTCTCTCTACCCAGCCTACCACAGCACTAGGAAATTTGGAAGACACTTTGCAGAGGATCATCATTTCAAGTTTTTCTTTTTCCCTGTTTTAGCTGTGAAAAGAAACAGGCAAATGTAAAGTCCACCCACTCCAAGCATGTTAATTATAGGTGCTAAAAATCAGCTTAGCAATATTAATTCTTTTATCATTTAGGCACACAGGCAAATGCCACAGTATGTTCTTTGTTTTCACAGGGGCTATCTTGAGCAGGCTAAGACCAGGACTGTGCTAACAAGCGTTCATTTGTATACGTATGTTATGCTGCCATGCCTGTCCTATGCACATATAGGTTTTAAGCCTGTAACAGATTTTGTGTGTGTTGCAGGCACAAATAAGCAATTGAAAATCTGTTCAAGGTCTATTACTCAGGATTGTAGATGCTGAACAAAACATTTGAGAAAAATTCTTATTTCTGGTGTTAGCTGGTCTGAGCAGTAAAGGGGCTGCCCATATACAGATGAATGTTAGCAAGCCAACTAAAGCAACATTAGAATGTTTTTTCCCTGTGCAATTTGGTCACTTGATTTTATCATTACTACATTAACGTGGCTAAAGATGGCATAACCTTTAGTCTAAGAGTTGTATATCACTTGAAAAATGAAGTAACTGCAATTTTGCTGAGATTCTACTACTCCTACTCTTTAATCTTCCCAGAACTACTACTTTTTGTAATGACAAGACTGACAAAAACAGATTATGAACTCAGTTGTAGTTTACATTGGTAATAATGTGAGAAGTCAGTAAATTGCCTGATATTCAAAAGGATTATGGATTCACAAGCCCCTGTTGATTACACCCACATTTCTTGGCAATGGAAACTCGGTTTCTTGACTCTAAGCCACAGTAAAATACTAAGCCACAAGATATGCTTTCCTTCAATACTTGATTCCCTTATTTCTTTTATTTCTTCCTTAAAGGAATAAGTAACTAAAAGATAGAATGCATGATATATTTTATTAGAAAGAAATCAAAGATAGACAAAGTTTTTGAGCACAAAAAAAAACACACATTTATGTGCCTGACAATGATTTTTCCTCCATAATACCAGCTGGGTACTTTTTCTTCCCTATAAACAAATTTTACATGAATCAAAGTACATAGAAGTTGGTGCTGTTAGTACTAATAAAGGAAAAAATGCTCTTAAGTTTAACTCTACTTCTATTTTTTTTCTATTCTATAGTGTTTTCTTCTAAATTGGTATGATTTTCAGAAAGCTTCTCAATGCTTCAAAAAGGGGTTTTCCTAAGCTAAAGTAAAAATAAAAATAAATTTTTTTTAAGATGAAAACAATGTTTAAAAGATTTTGGTTGGTATCAATATTCAAGTAAATGCTTTTAATTTTTTTCCACATATCGAATAATCATTAAAAAAATTAGTTTGAAGATTTTCCTTCCACTTAAAACCAGATACTTTTCAGTGGAAAAAGAATGGAGTTCCTCATGGCTCAGGAGAGACCTTGTGAAAAATAAGCAGCACATCCTTGTCTAAACACCGGCAATAGTCATAATGAGAGTATCTCTGAGTTCTGTCCTGGCCATAAAACTGCTGTAGTTTCCTTGACAGCTGCTGTCTGTGCTCATTGCCTACCTTTATAACCATCACAACTGTAGCTTCACCAGATCAGCTGCTGTATCCAAAGAGGCACACCTAACATTATATTGTCCATTTCCCCCCCACTGCAGTTCTTTTTTGTTAACATTGGTACTCAACACCAGAGCTGCTCAGCCATTAAGTGTTTTACAACAGGTAGTTATCCTTTGGTACGTGCCTTTGAGACACAAATTGCAGGAGCCTAATCCCCCCCATCATGTATTCTAGTAGAGTGCCACTGCCCTTGTTACCTAATTACTTCAAGGAATGGTTTAAACAAGATTTGGCAAAGGAAAATCACAAGGAATTTGTGTTTCTCTGATCTTTTTTCTTTTTCTTTCAAGACAGAAGGGCAGGAGCAGGTTTCAAAAAAAAAAAAAAGCCATTTGAAGATGATGTGCCTGTGGGTGTCCAAGAGACACCGTATTCAAATGGTTAGCCTGCCATAAGGCCTCCATGAGTTAATTAAAATGTGATCAATTTTTCTGCTCCCCTTCTAGTTTTCTTCATTCAGGAAAATATGCTGAAATCACAAAAACAGCAAAAGGATTGCTTTAACCAGATGATAGTATATGGATTCAGCATATTTTCTGCATTGAAAAAAAATAACATTTATATGGAAATGACTTTTTTGAAGAGGCAGCTATATATTACATAAAGTTCCACTACAGCATTTATGCAAAAGAGATTGGGAAGCACTTTCCTGTAAAGGTGCTTATTTCCTCTAGTGTAAATAAGAAGGCACAGTATAATCAAGAAGCTTAAAAGAAACATTTCATTCCATATCATATATTTTAAACCACCAGGTATTTGTTTTCAGTTCTGTGATTATTTCTTGTTTGTTTGCCTTCTGCCTTAGAGGAAGCAAATGATTTAAGAAGAAATAATCCATTCTCCCCTTTCTTTTTTCTAATCACATTGCAGTCTGCAGACGATGGCAGATTGGCAGCACGACAGACCCATGCCACTCTCAGAATCATGAGAGCATTTGGTGCACGAGGCAGAAAGCTTGTGCCCTGCCATGGCCCCAGCCCCGTGCACAGTCCCAGTGGGACACGAATAGGCTGTGTTGTGCTAGAGCCCCCACCGTGAGGACAGCGCCGCATCCCCATGACCTACATTCACACCAGCACAAGGCACATGGCAGTTCTGTGACTAACCACCATTTGGCTGAGGGGATGCTGGGGGAGGGCAATACGTGCAGCTCAAATCAGGGAGCAGCAGTCAGCTGCACAGAACCAAAACCCCTGCAACTGCCTAAAGGTCTCTTTGATGGAAAGATGCTATTATCATAGAATACATAACTAGCAAATCATTTTTAGGCTCACTTTTATTACAAAATTACACTTTTGGTTAATAGTTGCACAACTACAAGACTGTTTTAATGTCAGTGCTGTGCTTAATGAAACACTCTGAGCTGATTTAACCCCACTGAAGCCAAGTGCAAAATTCACCCTGATATAAATGGCTTTCCAGTTGAGAAATTCTTTGAGCTTGTAATGAATTAAGGTATAGCTTACTCTGATGATGAAGTGAAATTATTTAAAATCAATTATAACATAAAAGAGATATCCTGAACTAGAAGCTCACCGAGCTAAGATTCTTGATTTACCGCCTAACACCCTAACCCTAAATGGAAATCCATACATCATCTAGTCAAAGTAATCAGACTCCAGATCACTTACTTTAGAGCAGGAAATTCATCTTTTTCCCTCTGTTCAGAAGCCGTTACCATTAGCTGGGACATTAACAGCAACCAAAGTAATCACTACTGAGGGTATTTCACCATCAAAACTCCACAAAGCATGACAGGGATTTCCAAAGCATAAACAGTCAAACACCCCCATCTTCCTTCACTTTTAAAAGCAGCCCCTGAGTCTCTTTGGCCACTGCTTTATTTCACATATGAAGAACAGCTGTGGAATAGCTAATGACTTGCTTGGAGTCCTCTGGAGCAGTAAAAACCTTCCAGGCTGGTGCTCAGCTACAGAGCAACACTCCTATCTATGTGTAAATGATAACAAGAACTTTGTGCAATATGATGTTAATGGGATAAGCTTCTTGTTGGGTTTTAAAGAAAAGGACACACCGGTGAAATGTTATTTTCCATAGTTGCATGACTATTTATATAGAGAAATATAAATTTATATAAATGTATACATATATATAGATACACATATTATACATTATGGGCATATACATACATACATATATACACACAGTGTTATCTACACATACACAGATTTGTATATACATATATATAAATATATATATACACACAAATACACAGACAGCTTTCTTCTTTTTAGCTAGCTATAGTTATAAATTCTCCCTCCCCCACAGAGCCGAGATGATCTGAGTTGCCTCCGCTGAACTCCCCACGGTTGCCTTTCCATCACAAATTAAATATAATACTCATTATCCTGCAATTCTGGTTCCTGAGAAACTTGGCAATATTTCTGAATGACTTCAGATGCAGCAATTTCTCCTGCATTGCCTCTGCTAACCTATTCCAGGAGATGCAATATGCTGCTAAGATTAAGTGTCCAAAACACTAATATGTCTGAGAAGTGCCTCCACTGACCTACATTAAGAATGTAGGTCCTAATGTATACATTTTTAGCTTTATCACCAGAATGTTCATTTTTTTATAACAGTCCAAAACAAGCCATATGCCTGAATTTCCCAGAACTTTTCAAGAAATGACTTCTACATGCTAGCATATACACATATACATACATATATATGGTATATATGTATATAATGTACATACTCAATATCATTATTTCCCTTACATACATTAGCCACTCTGTTCCAGCAGAGGTAACATAGGAGGCAGTTACTACTGCTTTGAGTCAACAGCAGCTAATTTTAGGTTGTTGTACATGGAACACCTTTGCATTATCCCTGATGCATACCTGTTAGTGATCCATCTTATCAGTGTTTTGTGCTCTGAAGGCTTTAACAGACTTTGGCTGGCTTGTAGGGGCTGGCAAAGCACAAGGCATGTAATACCACCGTGGCTAACCTCGGGAGGCTGCTTACAAAGCTGAGTTACAGGTAGGCAATCCGGTCGATACATCTTACAGAATGAAGTCTTGAGGTGCAAAACATCACTCTACAGAAAAACCCAACAAAGATAACCATATTTTCAACTGGACTCCATTTTGTGCACATGTTCAATGTGCAAAGTGAGGCGTTAAAACTTATCATCAGCCAAATGATTATCTGTGCATGCAGATAGGTAAAAGCAATGTTGAGAATGCCAACAAATCTGGATGCTGCTCGAGAACTTGGGCCAAATGTGGGGGGAAAAAAATAAAATAAAAATGGATTTTATGGGATATTTGTTTACCTGTTCTAACAGAGACGTTTCAACAGGAATTGTATGTTGTTATTGACTGTTTCTAACACAGCAAGATGCTTGACTTTGCAGTGCCATTTGCATCATTAGCCTTGGCACAGGTCCCACTTGTCACAGCTTAACCCAGCCATAGTTAATAATGCCATTCCTTCCATCGGCATTGCTGGCTCTAGCACTGTGCCCCCTCATTGCTCACAGGAGGAATACGTACATACATAAATTAGGTACATCCACCTTTCTTGCTTTGTTGGCTTAAAACTGAAGGGGATAATTAAACACATTGAATAATGACTGACTCTTTGCCTTAATCAATGAAGGCTGCAGAACAAGGACCCAGTAGCTACGACTTGCCCTTTCTTTGAAGAAAATACTGATATAAACTGGATCTGAAAAATATCTTTACTTGCCATATATTCTTTGATTGCCAATACTATCCAGTTTCCAAAGCAGCCAGGTTTTTGGGTCACTGCAAGAAAACATAACAGAAGTGATGCCACAAGAAATGATGTTTGCTAATGAAGAAGAATGCATTAGTTATAGATATTTTTTCAGCAGTGCTGTTACAAAAAGTGATCAGCTGTGCTCTTGCATGGCATTTTAACTGCACCAGAGAAATCCTGGATGAATCTTCTGAAGAACACAAACTTTTAAACGACCAATGTCCATTACCAATGCCCATTTTTTTAACGTTCATTTTTCACAGAAACACTACACCATGATTTTTCTAAGTGCTCATCACTGCCCTGCTCTCTGTGCAACACAGGAGCGGTGCCTGCAGTTGCGAGAGACCTCCAGGTACCTGATTGTGCAGGGTGAGAGTTAATGGTGGAGAAGATTAGATGGCCACATCTGACCCTGTAATCTTACTAATGGGAGTTTCTTACACCTTCCTTTGAGCCTGATCATTCTGGGCATTCTCAGGAATGAGAGGACACAGCAGCATGAGCACATTTCAACTCAGCCTAAGTGGCAACTCCTGCGCTCTTAGGAGCACAGCTCCTTCATTCTCCAAAGAAAAGGAGATGAAAAGAAAGAATTGGACTTGAAAGTCCTATTAAAAAGTGTTCTGTGGTGACAACTTTCCCACTGCAATGTATTCCGCTCTTTAGTGATACTCTGAATAAAACCAAACCAAACAGTGATGAAACAACAGCAACAAAACTGTAATTAACCTTGATTTCCAAAGCCAAAGCCTCCGAAGTTCAATGACAGACTTCAGTTCAAGGATTATTCAGATAAAGGTCATTATATATAAAATATAAAATATATAAATATTTATGCATATAGTAACTAAGAGAGCAAGAACAAAACCAAAGTTTTACATAGCTTTCTAGAAAACTCATCTCGGTTTAGGACAGTTACAACCATGAGAGACTGATTTCATTTTAAACAAGTATGTTCTGAGAAAAATAACAACAAATGCCTTCCTAAATTCCTCAACATACAAAACAGCTCTTGTCTCAAGAAAAGCATAGTAAAGTGGACAAAGCAAGAAAAAAACATTTTCCCATAATCAGTGTACTGATATCACTTTAATACTTGGGGCAAAGTCATTAGCATTAGATAAGATGATCACTGTGGGACAAAGACTACAACCCTTTTTTTGCGGGCAATTGCTCTTACAGGATTCCCCACTGGCAATGGTGCCACCATCAGCAGAAGGATTATCCGTGCCACCACAACCAGCAGCATTTTCCAGGTCTATGCCAGTTCAATAGTGACTCATCACAACTCAACACCCCCTGGATGAATACTTATTCAAGTCCTACTGCATAATCTGCATCACTGCAGAGAGCTGCCCTTCCTGGCACAGTGCTGCAACAACATCCCCAGCTTCCATGCCACTTGTCATGGACAGGAATTCTCCTCCACTGCTGGTGGCATCTGTTTGAATTTCCAGCTTCTGAGAGATTTGACCCTTAGCTAACCTAAAACATTTCTCCAGAATTCATAGAACATATAGGATATTCTTGAGAAATTTAGAAAATTCTAGTACAAAAAATAAAGATGTTAGAAAAAGTAAATGGGCATTCAATCCATGATGTGTTCAGTACATGGCATATGACTGAGCTATTCATATTTTACATTGTGCTATACTCTCTATTATTATCTATTCTTTTTAAGGCACCAAACGTCTTAGTATTGCATATGCATCCATCTTCCCAATACCACACTTACAATTAGCATCCTTAACATTCAAAATATAAAGACTGATGCAGCATCCACTCTGCAGAGACTACCCAGTACAACTGTCAGACAGGGAGTTTCTATAGCAATGCAAGTGGCTTGGTTCCTTTGAGTCTTCTCCCATCATTTTTCCAAAAAATGAACAACCTGACAGTGTTCTGAAAACCACCACAATATTGAAAGTTTTAAAAGAGAAAATCCCACCACAGGGGACTGTTTCCAAATACTTTCACAGTGATCAAAGATAACCTACAATGTTTCACCCCAGCACCTCTCTGGTGAGCATCATGTATCACCAGATGCACCCAAAGCCAATGGGTTTGTCAGTAAACCCCAACCTCCTCCAAAAATCCTAAACAAAAATAGAAGTATGGAATTTTAAAAGAAGTGGGAAGCTACAAGGATCAAACAAAAGACATTTAAAAAAACAATATGAAACACAATTGTTGGTGTCTGTAAATATTCTTGTTTTTAAATAAGGTAATACTGATGAGATATTTCCAAATAATTTGCAACTGTTATATAAATAATCATGGTGTATGTAGCTATAATACATAGCTACCTATGACATTAGATCTAAACTCTACCAATTTCCACATTTCTTGAATCTACTGAGACACACTGATATTTGTGTGCATGCAAATCCTCTTATTTTAGAATAAAAAAAGTGCTACGGATGGGTTAATTTGTGAATGAGGTCAATCAAGAAATTTACTAGAATGGTAACAAATTCTTTTTCTAGTAACATGGAGAGCTTGTCTTGATATACTTGAATCCACATAATATAGGTTGCAATTTTCTGAGATGTGGCTTTGCTCTTCATTTGAGTCTGTTGACTAAAACTGAGCGGTAATGTGATATTTCATAACTGGCTTCAACAAGAGCAGGATTTGGCCTTTAGTCCGTGCTCACACAAGAGTTTGTTCCAAGCACATTCCACTTCTTCCACTAAGAGGAACAGGCTTTGAATTGGGATTTAGCTGTGTTTGCCAGATTAAAACAGAATCTTTTTTCAAGAGGTGGGAAAAAAAATGTATTCCCACTCATATCAGCTTTATAAAGTATTAAAAATAGCATATTTTGTACAAAGAGATGTTGTTAGTATGAAGAAATTATGAAACTACATATTGGGTAAATTTATTCCCCATTTCTCCCATGGAAACAATTGTTTTGTATTGTATAATCCATGCATAAATTCATTGTGAAACTCAGATATGAGGAAGTCAGATTTAGAACCAAGTCTAAGAAAACTCATAAAACAGGAATATGCAATGTGCAGCAGTCTGATTTCTGAATGTATGTAAATCCATGTTGTAAAAGGAAATGCCTTTGGAAGAAGTGCAGTTCTGGAACAAGTTCGCATCTAAGTGGCTGAACCATTGCCAGAAGTCATATTCTAGGGCTGAGTAATATAGATAACCAGTGAACTTCCAAACTTAGGGCCAGATTCTGCACACCTTATTCACGTGAACATTTCTGTAATACATAAAGCCAGTTCATCACACATCGTTCATGTGAACAGTTCAACTTCATTTGAAATATGACTAAAGTAGAAGTAGCATAGCACTCATGAGTTGCTGCTTGCATACTTGTGTTTCAGAAATGTAGAACATTGCATACTGATATTTTGTAGAGACCTGTCTGTCATGTTGCTCTAAATGTTTATAACAGAGAAAACAAGTTGGCCATAAGTGCACATTTCTTGCTTAAAACCAAATCAGCATGATGATATGCACAAAAGTGTTATTTTTTGTTGTTTTGTTTTGTTTTTCTGGAAAGGTCTCTGACAACATCTTGAGTTACCACAGCTTAACTCACATCCACTGAATCTAACAATAAACAACCTCTCTGTAGTATTCACCCAACTAGAGCAGTCCAGTTCCTGGTGTGCTGTGAGACTTTCAGAGATGGCAAGTATTCTGGAAGTCAGATTATTATTTATACCATAAAAATTAAAATCACTATTGATGCAATCCAGAGATCCATAAAGCATTGTCCAAGCCTCAAGCAAATCGTTTAACCCAGGTAAAATATTATTTTTGCATCTATGACAATATCAGGGAAGTACAAAATAGCACCAAGCACCATCACTATCTATTCTCATGTATGCAGTCATTATCAGCTAGGACTGGGACTTACCTGGACTTGTTTCTTTTCCACCTGTAGGAAGAATTTCGGTATAAACAATGAATGGATAAACCAAGCACATGGTGAAAGATTTACACAAAGGTTCTGAGCACTGCCTCATGCTGAATTGCTGAAGCTAATACCAGCTACTTATACAATAATGAAATAAGCTAAAAAAAATGTATTTATTTATTTGAAATATTATCCCATCAAACAGCTCCAATGTGAATGTGGATCATTGACTTTATTTGGTTCCTTCCCAATATTATTAATGCTATCAAGAATACTGCTGATTAAGAGAATAATCCCTATTAATTAGGAGCGACCCAGGTCACAGCATGTAAATAGTCACCCGTCACAGATCAGAGATGATGGATCCACTTTTGTTTCCTGCAGTGGAAAGTAATGCTACCACCCACTCAGCCTCATCTCAACACAATGAAATAGCAAAATAGAAGTCATCATAATATACATTAACTATCACAGTTAAGTATTGTCAATATTTCCAGAGGCAACTATCCCCAAATGATTCCAGTGAATTCCCAGTACACAAGGAAAAGGAAGTTTCCTACACAAGGAAAGAAAAATAACTCAGTGTAAGCCAAAAATTATCTCTTTTAATACAAAATTCCATTCTCATAGAACAAATTTATTTCCACTGAATAAATAGATTTCTCACCATTCACAGGTGAGATTGCTACCTATAGTTATGTTGAAATTCTCTTGCCTTTCTGCAGTTTAATTAAAATATAAACATTATTTTCAACTGGCTTTACTATATTTGGATACAAGTATGAACACTTAGGGTTTGATGACATTGCCAAATGTACACAGCACCACTCTCACTAGGGGTTGTACTTTAACCTGGTTTGTATAGCTCCACGTGTTACTTGCATGTACGCTTATCAATGCAATTCTGATTATCATATTATAATGATTATCATAAGAAAGATCTGGCCTTTGCACTTTGATGTTTATTTTTAATAGGACCATGCTCTTCCACTGTCCCTTAAAAAAAAAAAAAAAATAAAAATAAAAAAAAAAGAAAAAACAACCACATACACACAAAACCAGAACAATGGTAACAACAACAACAACAACAAAGAAATAAAAATAAATCAAAATAAATAAAAAAAAAAGAAAAAAGAAAAGAGAACCCCATGCCCAACAGACTAGAGCTGAATTGCAGCAATAATAAAACACTATCAGCTCAGTAGAGGAATTTGAGAACTTCAAATGTATAACATTTCTTTAGCAAAGCCATGGAGCCAATGATAGATTTACAGACATTTGGAGCTGCCTCTCCAAAGCACATACAGCTACTCCCAGGGCTTGGGACACTACTGTCACACCCAGCTGCCTCTCCAAGACAGATAGACCAAAAAGCCTGCAATAAGCATACTTGATGAATCTATAAAGGGGACAACTGGGGTGAAAACAAGCATTCATGGTTTTATCTCCAGTAAATGCGTTGTGCTGGGTGGAACAAAGCTGTTCCCACCAGGCCGGAGGGACAGCTGGGTGTGATGTGACACTACTCACTTCTGCCCCGCACCAAGCAGGTGGCAGAACCTAGTCCACTCAACAGCAACCAGAAAAAATGTCCTAAGGGGGAAAGCTTTTTAACGCAGATGGGGGTGAAAAAAATTACAAATATAAATTATTTATTATTATGGATAAATTATCATTCCTGCTGCTCCATTAAGACAAACGATACCTATAGATATATATTCGATATTTCGCTATAAAACTCTATATCTGAAGACCTTCAGGACAGTTCTCAGAGACGGAGGATGCCGGCAGTGGGCTGTCCCCCCCCCCCGCAGTCCCCCCGACCCCGGTGTAAGACCCCCGGGGGCTCCGGTTTAGGGCCCCGGGGGCTGCGCTCGGCGGGGCCGGGGCCGGGCGGGCAGCGCTGGGGCTGCGGCGCCACCTGGCGGAGGATGAGGAGCGGAGCCGCCGCTGCCGCCTGACCGGCCCCGGGGACCGAGACCAAGATACCACCGGGACCTTCTCTCCCTTTCTTTTGGTCACACTCCGGTTCCAGCGCGGAGCAAACAAACGGCTGCGCCGGGGCAGACAGACCCCCGGCCGCGGGGAGGTGATGGAGCTTTAGGCATCCTTTCCCAGAGACCTTCACATATTTTTTCCAAAATTCAAAAGCGCTTTAATGCCCGCTCCCATCCCCCTTTGACTGCTCGCTTCACATTTAGAAGGAGCCCCAGCAGTGCCCCTGCGAGAGGGCACTATTTTGAGATGCAAGGGAACTGCCGAAAATACAGTGCGGCGTGGGAATACGGATTGCAAATCGGATTTGTAAAAGTCTCAGGTGGTATCTTGGCAAGAGAAGCTGTACAGGTTGTTCGTTTTTTTTTTCTGTTAACATCACAGTGCATCGAACTGTTATTAATAAAATAGCTTTCAAGGTTAAGGTGGGAGAAGGAAATCTCAGTAGGGGGAAGCTGACGTTTAAGGTTCAAGCTTTGTATTCCTATATATATATATATGTGGATATATATATATATATATGCATGTTTTTTCAAAACTTTTTATTAGGAAAGCTATACCAGACGCATCACTGTACAATGATTAAACATTACCTTTACAATTTATATTCACTTGAAATTACAGAATAAATATATGCACATTGTTGTACCTCTCGTGTGTGTGCGTGTGTGTGTGCATGTATGTGTGTATGCGAGAAAACATTAAAAGTGCTTCCTACAAAGCTGTTAGTGACGGGTGCCCAGTAGCTTTTTTTTATCCTTTTTTTTTTTTTTTCCTGTATATTTGCATGTTGCTTTTATTTAGGAAAGTGCGGATGTCCTCCAAAAAACCATGGCGTCATGATGAAGTGTCACTGAGCATCCCCTAGGTGTGTGCGCCACGTGGTTACATCCTTTGGGCTGCTCGGCTCCGGGTGGCTTCCCCCGGCGCCTGGGATTCCCTGCGCAGCAGCGGGCACTGCGCGGAGGGGCCGGGCTGCCGCGGGGTGGCGGGGGTGCGGGTGGGTGCATGTGCGTGCGAGGGAGGGAGAGAGACAAGAGTGAGACATTCGAGCAAGACCCTCCCCTCCCTTCCCTCTTGCAGTTTCCAGGCATGCAGCAAACCTCTCTCGTTTGCTTCTTTGCATTTTTTTTTTTTTTAAATAAATGTACAGAATCTGTGCCATGATGGGCAAGAAGAAAGCAAGCCACAAAATGCCATCTTCCCTCCCCTCCCCTCCAAGGGAAAATATAGAGGAAGTTTACTGCAACGGAAAAAAATAAAAAAGAAAATTAAAAAATAAAATAAAAAATGAAAAAAAAAAAGAAAGACACACATGGAATTTACTTAATCAGGATCAATACAAAGATCCCCGATAATAATAATAATAATAATAATATACCTTAGACATGGCACAGTCAAAGTCTCAGTTTCAGTATAAAAAATAATGATTGATTAACATCTGCTGGCAAAAGTCTGCGAAGGCACTTCGTCGATTACTGCTCTGAGGCCGGCCCTGCCCGCAGCGCGCACAGCTGGCGGGCAGAGCGCACAGCTGGAGCCTCTCCTCGCATGCGGCGGTGCCGGGCGGGCGGCGGGGCGGCGGTCAGAACCGGTACGTGGTCTTCTCCAGGACTTCGAGGTAATCCGGCTTGGTTTGGAGTTTGGCCCTTAACTCGAGGTATTCGCTTGTGGGGGTTTGGTGCTCTGAGAAGCCCTTGCCGGCCGCGAAGAGAAGGGTTTCTTTGAGCCTGGCGTCCTGCTGGAGGTCCGGGTATTGCATGCCAGGGGGGTGCACGTGCAGTTCCTTCAGCTTGGGCACGGTGCCGTACAGGCAGTCCACGAAGCCCACGGCGCAGGGGGGCGGGCGGTCGCGGTCCCGGGGGGCTCCTCCCGCCGCCGCCGCCGCCCCCGACCCCCCGGCGCCCGCCGCCAGCCCTCCGCCCGCGGGATGCTGCGGGTGGGCGGCCACGATGGTGTTCAGCTGCGAGCTGGACACGGCCAGGCTCCACTCCTGCTCCTTCTCCAGCAAGGTGCGGTAGTTGGTGCTCGGCTCCGGGCCGGGGGGCGCGGCGGCGAAGCGCTCTCCGGCGCCCCGCAGCAGCTCGGCCGCCTCCCCCCCGCCGCCCCCCGCCGCCGCCTCGTCCTCCTCGTCCTCCTCCCGCGGCTTGTAGATGGGGTTGTTGCACATCTGGGTCACCGGGTGCGGGATGTAGTCGTAGACGTGGCCCGCCGGGGGCGCCTTCTCCGGGGAGCGCTCCCCGCCGCCGCCCTCCTGGAAGCCCCCCGGGCCGCCCAGCTCCGCCGCCTCCGCCCGGGGCCCGCGGAACGGCCGCTTCCTCCGGCGCCTCCTCAGCACGAAGGCGAAGAGCCCGGCGGCCAGCAGCACGGCCGAGAAGAAGAGGACCAGCAGGCTGAGGATGAGCACGGAGAGCGGCACGGCGGCGGCGGGCGGCGGCAGCTCATAGGCGGCCGCGCCGGTGGCGGAGGGCGGCGGGGGGGCGGCGGCGGCCGGGGGCGAGGCGGCGGCAGCGGCGGCAGCGGCGGGGGGGCGCAGAGCGGCGGGGCAGAGCGCCCCCAGCTCCAGGGAGCGCAGGTCGCGGCGAGCCAAGCGCTCGGGGCTGGCGCACAGCACGTCGCCCACCACGCTGACCGAGCTGAGCGCCTCCAGCCACTGCTTGAGGGGCACCAGGTCGCAGGTGCAGTCCCAGGGGTTGAGCTTCAGGTCGATCTGCACGATGGCGTGCAGGTGCTCCAGCACCCCGGCCACCGGCAGCGCCAAGAAGTGGTTGTTGCGCAGGTTGAGGCGGGCCAGCGAAGTGCCGGCGAAGGCGTCGGTGGGCAAGGTGCGGAGCAGGTTGTCGTTGAGGAAGAGCAGCTTCAGGTTGGGCATGAGGCTGAAGGCCGCCGGCTGGATTTCCCTGATCAGGTTGTACTCGAAGTACAGGTAATGCAAACTCTGCAGGCCCCGGAACATGCCCGGGGTGAGCCGCTCGATGTCATTGCCGTTCAGGTAGAGGCTCTTGAGATTGGGCAGGTTGATAAAGGCCCCATCCTGCACGTAGGAGATGCGGTTGTTCCCCAAGTGCAAGAGATCCAAAGAGGAAAAATTCCAGAAATCGGAGCGGTAGATTTTCTGGATCAAATTCCCGCTCAGGTACAGCTTCTTGGCATTCAGGGGCCTGGGCAGGAGCTCAGAGATGTTGTGAAACCCTCGCTCCTTGCAGTTGACCGTCAGGCCCAGGTCATTGATGTGCAAACTGCAGGAGCAGCCGGTGGGGCAGATGATAGGGATCGGGGGCCTGGTCTGGTAGGCAGCCACGGGTGGCTGGTTAGGCCCGGGGTACAGGCCGCGGGGGGTTGGGGGAGGCCGGGGTGCCCTGGGCTGCTTGGTGGGCTTGGGCTGTTTGTTGGATGTTTTGTACTCAACTGAGGAAGCGGTGAAATGGAAGGAGGACAGCATGGAGGACGGCTTCGTAGGCCACGCGTTCTCCTTGCTGGACGACAGCTGAGGGATGCCCAGGCTGGCTTCCACCTCGGAGTCGGACAGCATGGGGCAGAGCTTACTTCTTTTGATTTCCCGCAGGTCCTTCCCATGGAAGTGGAAGGGGGTCTCGCAGGTGATGTCCCCCACCAGGGCAGTGTAGGGAATGCGCTCCAGCCAGCTCTTCAGCTGCACGATCTCACACGTACAGTTCCACGGGTTCTCCTCCAGCTGAATCTCCATCAGGCTCCTGCCAATATGGTCCAACATCCCGCGGTATGAAAGGACTTTTAACCTGTTCCCACGCAAGTCCAAGTGGGTTAAGGACACAGACTTAAATAGGTTGGTGGGAAGCATGGGGATCAGATTGTCATTTAGGATAAGGACCCTCAATTTACTTAGGTTTCGAAATGCCCCACTTTCAATCCGCTTAATGACATTGTAATCTGCCTGCAGATATTCCAGACTTTCCAAACCCAGGAAAGTGTCGTTTCTGAAAATGTCCAATTTGTTTTCGTGCAAATACAACCTCTTCAGAACTCGGAGCCCATTAAAAGCCCCCGTCTGAATGTCCTGCAGTGCATTGTTTCCAAGGTTAATAGACACAGCATTGTTCAAATGAAGAAAACTGTTGGTGTACAATTTCCTCATGGAATTCCGCTGCAGATAAAGTTTAAAAGGTCTCGACCATGACTCTGTTATCTGACTAATATTTATAAATCCTTTGTTGTCGCAATGTATATGGAAAATGCTCTCCTTCACTTCACAGTAACATGGATCAAAGCAGGGCTCATCAAGTTCCTCCGAGTCCTCTATCAAGGGAATTGGTGTAGTCCATGCTAGAGCAATTGTGCTTAGAAGAATTATCCACAACATCCTTCCTTTATGAAGCGTCTCTGCCGAGGAAGGTTTCATCATTTGTTGACGTTTACAAAACTGCAATGGGAAAAAAAAAAATGCAGATTTTCAGTATTTCTCTCCTGCCCCACTCCTTTTACCAAGCCCCTACCTGCTAGACTTGTGTTAGACTCCTGGAAAGTTCAGCAATTGTTGGGTAGACGTTCACAACAAACTCTAGAGCTGTTGGGTGTGTGAGCCTTGCCCTGATTTATACTTAAGAGATGTTAAAAGGTTTAATCACGCGATATCAGCCTCCCTCATCTCCCTCCGCCCCCCCTTTTGGTAAATGCCACCTATAAAGAGGACAGCACATGCAGACCATACAACGATAGGAGCACACAGGCAGAACGTGTTGCGTCTTTGCGTGTTTTCCACCATAGGACCAGCATTCAGAACTACGTGTATTTCATACTTGTTTGCAGTTTTGGCTTTATTGCCATCATAGCCTATGTCAACTACAAGGGGAAAATCTTGTAGCAGTGGGCAGATTTCTCCAGTGTCACACTACATCTTTTATACATGCAAACTCCCAAAGTTATTGAATTTCAGTCCTTGAATCTCTCTCCCTGCCAGCTCAATATTATTCCATATGTAAGTTCAAAGGAATGTGCAAGGTTTGCTAATGTCCCTGAGAAAACAGTTCCCTTCAGAAGCCACCACAACGTCTTTAAATGTAAATGGTTAACAATCCTAATTTAAAAGAAAATATTCCCCTTTCAAACACACAGATGAATTAATGCAATGGGTATATTATCAGATAAATACATACCACATATTAGTCATTTTAGCTGATTAAAGCATTTAGAGATGATTAATCTTTCTAAAGCACATGCCCATGCGATCAGCAGATCTAAAGGGAAGTGACAGCTAAAGAGGCACCTAGGATTGAAACGCTCAGCCTGCCTTGGATTAGGGTATTCTGCGCCCCCAGGACCAAGCAGGAGACCCAGTTAAAAAGCTGAAAGTGGAAGAAAAAATGCCTTGACACTTACCAGCCGATAAATTATCTATCCTACTATATACGTTTCCGAATGAAGACACGGTTCTTCTCCAATCAGATGAAAATAATACTGTACTAATGAGATGCAGCTCCTTCAACATATGGTTTCACCCTTCCTTTCACCAGATATTTCAAATGTATGGGCATAGAGAAATGCTAAGGATGGTAATAATAACGGTGGTGATGCAGCCTTCCTTGAATCACTGAAAAGCCCATTAGAATTATTCGGAGCGATCATTGCTTTCGGTCTTAATCTCTCAATAGAAAAGGTCCTTTTTCCCTTCCACGCGTAAGAACTGGAAAATTTTGACCCCCATCCACAAACTTAAGAGCAGAAAGATGCATTTAGGGGAGAGAAATGCGAAACGAAAAGAAATCCTTATGATCAACTTGCGAATGAAACCCTCCCCTGTGGGAAAGAGATGGTTGAAAGCATGAAAAGAGAAATACCCCCTGCAATTAAAGCCAGCATCTAATTGGGAAGAAGGGAGAGAGATGAGAGCTATATTGCAGTATCAGTCTCTCTGTCTCCTTTGCAAAATATTAGCCACTTAAGTTCTTTCTCTTCTGCAAGGGCTGTAATAAAAAAAAATAAATAAAGAGGGTTATTATATCTTCTTTTGGGGAGAGGGGGTGTCTTTGACCCTACGTGGAAACAAAAGGATCCAGAAGCTTGTACTTACCGGTTTGCAGGAGAGATTTTAGCACATCGTTCCAAAAAAAAAAAAAAAAAAAAAAAAAAGGAAAAAAAAAGAAAGGGGGAAGGGGGAAAAAAAGCTCGAGTTTAAAGATTGCTGGTTTCTCTCTGTCTCTCCCTCTCTGTCTCTCTCCCTCTCTCTCTACTCCTGCTGAAGCTGAGGCAAAAGGGAAAAAAAAAAAAAAAAAAAAAAAAAAAAAAAAGAAGCAAGGCTGAGACGTGCTGGGAATGCAATGAGCCCCTCAATGATCTTCTTTAGGATGCAGAGCTGCTGTTTGGCACACTCAATGGAGGAGGGAGGAGAGGGGCTGCTGCAGGCTCCAGCGCCGCCGCCGCCGCCTTCTCCGGGCACCGGCAGCGCGGAGCGGGAGGGCTGGGGCGCGGCGGAGGATCTCGGGCTTCTCTCCTGCTCCCTGTGTGTGTGTGTGTGTGTGGTGCTGTTGTTGCCCTGGATCAGGCTTTTCCACGTCATGAAAATGAGCTTCAAGAAGGGGAACAAATGAAGGGGGCGCGCTTGGCACCAGGTCGGGGGCGCGCATTTGGGAAGCCCTGACTATACATTTTTTTTTTCCCTGCCTTTTTTATTTAATTTTTTTTTTTTTTTTTTTTTAGAGAGGGAAGGAGGGGGCTGGTTGGCGGAGAGGAAGGGAAGTGGGAAACGAGCAGATGGGGGAGGAAAAAAAAAAAAAAAAAAAAAAAGGCAAGAAGAAGCAGAGAGGAAAAAGCCGCCGGGATGGGTCACAATTCGCATCCCTCCCCCACCACCTCTTCTAACAAAAAAAAATCCAACTCTGGAGGGAATCAGAGATGCCCTGACTGCAAGCTCCAGCCTTGCAGCCTTGCAGCAGCGGGTCCGGGTGTCCCGGGGTCCCTGCGTCCCGGGTTCCCGGCTCCCCGCACCGCGCCCCCTCCGGGCCGTGCCGGTGCCGAGCCTCGCCCGAGCCTCGCAACCTCTCCGGGATCAAGCAGCCTCCTCCTCCCTCCCGGCCAGGAGGCAAAGCCCCAAAGCCTCGGGGAGGACACCCGGCGCCTTTCGCATCCTCCCTCCGCCGCCGCGGAGTTTGCGCGGAGGCGGAGGGCGGCCGCGCCCGCGGAGGAGGGAGCCGCAGGAAGGTAACGGGGCTGAGGGGAGGTTGGGGGGGAGCGGTCCGCGGAGAATGCGCGGAGGGGCGCGCAGCTTGCGCGGGTTTCCCCGCGGCTGAAAGTTGGAAAGCGAGGACCCCCCCCTCCCAGGGGCGCATCCCCGGCATCCCACCTGCGGGCAGGGCAGGGTCCCAGCCCCGCGTTGGCTCCGCGGCCGTCCGCAGCCGCGCATCCCCATCCTCGGGCAGGCTCCGGTTCCCCCCAACCCCAAATCCCCTTTTCCCGGGGTAGCTCGGCCGGGAGGAGACTTAACTGCAACCGCTGCTCGGCAGCACAAAGTTGACGGGCGAAGCTGCCGGGGCCCGGGGAAGCGCCCGGGGGGGCCGCCGCCTCCTCCTGGCTCTCTCCGCGGGCAGGGGCGCTACCTCCGCGGCCGGGCCCCATGCTCCGCAGGCTCCCGAGCTCTCCTTCAGCGGTGCAACATGGGCGCTCCGCACCCTCCTAATTAAAGCGCAGCATCATCCCCCCGCCGAGGCGGGCGGCACGCACCTGGCACCCCCTTTGGAATAAAATGGTTGGGGGGGGAGGCGGGAAGGGAGAAAGGGCAAATCGTAGCGGCTTGGGCTTGTGCCGAGCTCGCAGGGGGGCTCCAGCAGCAACTCAGAGCCGTGAGAGACGACCTGTGTCCCCCCCCCTCCAGCACGCCCCTTTGCTCCTCGCCGTGTTTGGGGACCTTGCGCTGCCGCTAGCCCGCAACTTTCCCAAAATGCCACCGAAAGGGGCTCGTCCTCCCCCCACGTCGGGGATGCTGCCTGCAAGTTTCGCCGCTGGGCCGGCGATGGGAGGACGGGGGGGGGCGCCGGGGGGGCTGCGAGGGCTGGCCCCGTGCATGCAAACCGGCGGGTGCTGAGGGGGTGTACCCCCGCCTTGTGCCCGGCTGTCCCCGCATGTGAGCAGCTCCCCCTAACCCCCCCGGGACACCCTCGGGGCCGCAGGAGGGGCATCCCCCCCCCTCCCGGCACTGCGATGCTCCCTGCGGGTGTGCGGAGGGAGGAGCAGGAGCTGGGATCTGGGAGCTCGCCCAGAGGTGCTGGCCCTTCCCGGCGTTGCTCGGCCTGAAAATCCCGTGTCTCCCGGTGTGTCCCCCCCCCATCCCATAGTCAGCAATCGCCCTGGCCGCCCCCCGCCCCAAAGCAGCTCGCAGCCTCGGCTCTTTTTGCTGCCACCAGCTGCTGGGAGCAGGCTTGGCAGATTGGCAGCAGCTCCGGCTCAGGGTACGGCGGGCTGATGCAACCGAGACTGGGACGTCACTCGGTTATTAATAATAATAATGAGTATTGGCAAGTGAGCTATTTCCTTGCCAAAACCCATCCTGGAGCCGTGGAGTCAGGGGAGATGCGTGTCAGCCAGGTGAAGGGCTGGCAGGTGCCCTCCTGTTTGCCTCTTCCCAGCCTTCGTTGTGATTACTGAATGTACCTTTTCCTCCTGACGGCTTGCAAAATAAATAAATAAATAAAATAAGGGAGAGAAAAACCCCGGACAACTTTTTGTGACAAATTAGACAAGGATACTTGAACAATTATTGTGCCTTTACGAACGTATCATTACAGCATTACATTTCCACTGGAGGCGACCATTCCCCCCACTGCAGTCATTGTAACGCAGTCATTTAATGCTTCATTCAATCCGCAGTGTAAACCAACTCATTCCTTTTCTAATAGAAGTGGCAATGTTTGAGAGAAGGAGGGAGTTTTCTACCAAAGCTCAGCCCGTCCAGAAAGAAATATTCTGATCTTTAATAGCCTCTTCTGTCTCGAGCAATCTATGGTAAGGGTGAAAGCAATAAATAGTGCAAGGACGAGGGAAACTCTATTGTAATTATTATAGATGGGAGCTGCTTTCTGGCTCTCTATATTTTGCTAAAGCCCGGGAGCAGTTTAGAGGTTCTGGATCTGAGTGCTGTGAGGATTTAGGGACAGGCAGTGCCTGGGCTCTGGCTGTGGTTCTGCCTAGGGGCCCAGAGAAGCCTGCATAGCCATGACTGGGCTTCAAATCCCCTGGGCAGGGGGATGCGTGGGAGCTTGGGCCCAGAAGCAGAGCTGTGAGACACCAGCAGGCTGCTGTGCTGCTTAATCTAAGCCTCATGCACTTGTTTCAGCAAGTAGGGTGTTCTGGGAGGGCTGACCCTTGGCTGCAGGGGGCTTCCCATGGGGCAGAGCCAGCCCCTGCCTCTGGGGACCTACATTGCATCCTTGAGCCAGGAGGGAAGGACGGAAAGTCAGATGGGTTGGGGAAAATGTGGTGCAGAGAGTGGTCCTGGGTGGAAATGTTCGTGGCTGCAGAGGCTGAAGGGACAGACTTCAGATAACACCACTCATCTGCCTGGTGTTCAAGCCTGGCAAAGCCTTAAAATTCCTTCTCTGGTCTGGAGATCCCCCTTGTGTCCTCATGAGACTCCATTTGTCTGGTGTGTCAAGATAAATGTATTTAAAATTGAGATCTTCCCTCTTTTCCTTTTCTTTCTTTCTTTCTTTCTTTCTTTCTTTCTTTCTTTCTTTCTTTCTTTCTTTCTTTCTTTCTTTCTTTCTTCTTTCCTTTTTTTTTTTTAAAGAACCTTTTAAAATTTCTTGTTTTTCTATATTATACATTGCTTAAACTGAGCAACTTTCAAAAAGTTGATAGAGGAAAATCCAAACAGATCTTCTCTGCATACCAGTCAGTGAAACAGTTCATGAGGCTTAGCTTCTTCTTTTCCCTCTCTACTACTTAGTTCATTTATCAAACCGAAAGGGAAACAAAATTACCGTTGGAATTTACCTACAGTCCTGGCTTGGATGAGAACATTTCTGTTGAAATCTGCATGATAGAATCCCATTTTTTTTGGAGAGAATTACAACCTCTCATCCTACCAAACCAACAATAGAGGCTCATGCCCAGAGGACCTGAGTTTGACACAGAGCTTGGTCCTGTGCCCTCCAGTCAGCATGAAGGGGCTGCTGCCTGTTTAGGAGCACATTTGGCCAAGGCTCAGTCCTCTCAGCTCCAAGGGGAGCTGCTGAGGACCCTGAGTCACCTCCAGCCTGGGACTGGCTGCTCAGCTGAAGGCTGGCTTTCTTTTCGGTGTGCAGTCCTGGTATTTGACATGCCAGACATAAATTACCAGGACAGATTATTTGAGCTGCATAAGCATTTGTGAAAGCACATGAAATGGAGGAGATGTAAGAATTTTAAACTGGGCTTTTCCAGCTGGAATCCTTCAGGCTGGAGAGCTTCTTATGTTGAACTGATGCTCCTGGCCACATTTTTTACAATTAGTCACCTCATTATCATCTATATTATCCTATGTAATTTTTCCCAGGCCACAACCACTCTAAGTGAGGCATACATCATAGTATTTTTATATATGAAGTTAAGAAATAACAACGCACCAGATTAAATCATCACATTGTACTTCTGATGTGAAACTCCTCAGCTACTTTAAACTCAAGAGAAGGACACTGAAGTTGTACAGAAACCCCAGCCATGCCCTCAGTAACAAGTTATATGTAATTGGTTTTTACTCTTGGGATTTTTTTCAGCGGAGAAATTTTGCCCAGTGTTTGATGATATGAGTAAATATTAAAAAGAAAGGATGAAAGAACTAATGGATAGCGTTAAAATAGAACAGCAAATACCAGCAAATCATGAGTGCAGTATTTTTAATGGATTGTTATTAAAAATAAAAGAGAAAAGTAGGCAAAATAAAAGGGAGATTTTCATGGACAAAATTGACAGTTCTGTTATCCTCACCAAATCCTGACATTTCAAGATCAGTTTTTATCTAATGATTCAATGGCCTTAAATATTTCTTTCCACTAAATCAGGCACAGCTATAGCTATTTTCCCACCTCAGACACGTAAGCCCACATTTTTTTCTAAATGTGCTGATATTTATTATAGCCAGTGTCAAAAAACTTCGCACTCCATTTATATATGAGCTTCTCTTTGGCCTTTATTAGAATGATCTACAGCCGTGGTTAGGCATGCACAACTTCTTTTGACAGCAGCCAGGATTTCGTGTGTGGATCAAAGGTAGAATAATTCCCCAAGGGCGATCTCTTCCCGTCCGAACTACAGAGTTATGAGCTCTGCTCCAGTGCGGGGTGGGAGCTTCTTCAGCTCTTCCATGCTTTAGACAGGTCATTCTGCAGCCCACATCCACCTTTGTGCCAATGTGCTATGTATTTTTTAAGCTTTTTATATTTTTTTTCCTCCAGTGGAGAAAGTAATTTTTACCTGGTAGCATGAAAACAGGCTCTGGTGTCCTAAATGTGACTGATCATAGACAAATGCAAAGGAAGAACATGGATTTAGAAGGCTACTCTCTAAATTTCTCTGTCCATTTCCCTAAGACCCCAATGGCAGGACACAGAGCCTCAGAAGATAGCTGATACCTTGCATGCGCACAAAAAAATCTTAGATAATGCGGAAAATAGTGTCCAAGTTCTATTAGCGGGAACATACAATTCTATGATTCTGTGACTCTGTGATTTATTCCAAAATAATCATGTGGGATAATTTCTACACTTAAGCACTCTGCACATAAACATTTCCTTTTGCAGTTGCTAACTTTGCTTGGTTTTCTTCCATCTTGTGGGCCACTCTTGTGTACATCCTGGTTGCTTTATTTGGTCTGGACCCATGAAAACAGAGTTAACCTGACAGCACACACTGTAAGCAACAGCACGGATTTTCAGGGCATCTGGATTTACAGTTGCCAGAATTAGAAACATGAGCCCGAGGAGATCATGCCAGGGCAATTCCCCAGTCCTGGGCCATAAAGCCAATCAATTTAAAGTGTAATAGAAGCCACGATTACTGTGCTGGATTCCGTGTGAAGGAAGGCACTTACTGATCATTTGGACAGAAAAGCTCATATTCAAAATTGCTTTTAGATCAGTCTTGATCCTACTTTTAGTGATGTCAATGGTGACACTTTGGTCCAGCCCCATGGTGCCAGAATTTTCCATTTACTGTTAACTACTTCTCTCCCCCCATTCCTACACAACCATCAGCACCATTCCTTGCTGGTCCTCTTCAAGTACAATTAGGGCACAGAGAAAGCCCTTATCTTTCAGCTCAGGGGCACCAATATGGATAGTCATTTTAATCTCTTAGCAAAATTAGTTCAATGATCATGGAAGAGACAGTGAGAATGATGTCTTCTCTTCTCTTGCAAGGCTTGTGCTCCTTTCTTTTTGCTGCTGATGACACAAGTCTTATAGTAGCCCCTGGTTAGGAATAAGAGGTGATCTTTCATCCTCAATGGGCTCAGCTATGAAGTTCAAGATGAGCTGACTCACTCTGATTTCAGTTATGTGTAATAGAAGCCGTGGACTAATGTAAGTCTGCAGAAATGTCAGAAGAGAGGCTGGTCTTAAATTCTTGGATCTTTTCTAATATGTAAAACCATGAGCCATAGTACTTGGGTTTCCAGTGCATGGCACATTAACACATTAGCATGCTTTTAAGATATTATTATGCTGAAATTATTAAATGGAGAGAGACAGAAGCAGCCAAAGTAGTCCTGAGTGCACCTCACCCAGCCTTCTGGAGGAGCTGACCCATGGCTAGGGAAGGAGGCTGCTGCCCTTCTGACTCAGGCAATGGAAATTATTATTGCAAACTGAATCGTGTGGCCATCCCTTATATGCAGTAGTTCCCTGTTTCCTTGTCTTAATTAAAGTAGCATTATGTTGTACAGAAGAGAAAAGCTGAGGCAAATAGCTGCTTTTCATGTTTTCAATACCATGATAGGTTTTCTCCATTTAGTCTTTGGCTGTTTTATGTAACACTGAGTTTCTTTTACAAGGAGCAGCGGGAGCCACCATTTTTGATCACTACTTCCAGATAGTCATTAAATGCACACGTATGAGAAGGATCAGAGGTCTAGAAAGCACAACCTGTGAGGAAAGAGTAAATTAGGAATGTTCTAAACAGAAGAGTAGGAGGAACATGATGATACTTTTGAATTATATATGAAAAATAAAGGGAATACTTTGTTCTCTGTGAATAGCATCATAGAGAGTACAATAAATTGGTCTTAATTTGTAGCCAGAAAGCTTCTTATCAGATATTAGGAAAAAAGTTTCTGATGGTTAGGATGGCAAAAAATGACTTTGGGGTGGTGAAGCATAAGAGACCCAGAAAAATGCAGGTGAGGTCCTGAGCCAGGAGCATCAGAGAGCAGTTCCTATAGCACAAATATGGATTAGGTGATCCCCTGAGTATCCCTCAAACCCCCCAATTCTGTGATCATTCATGTTGAGGGACAAATTGTTTGTGATCCTATATTATACTGCTATACTCCTGAAAAAAAAAAAAAAAAAAAAAAAATATATCCTCATTAAATACAGTAGGAAAATGTAATAAAAATAGTTTGGGGACTAGGTCCCACTAGAAACAATGACATAAAAAAATAACATGAAAGGACTGAGGGTTTCATATCATCAGTATATGCATAGTTAAGCCATAAATGAAGCATCATATATCCAAATTCTGAACTCATGCAATTGGCTAAAATTGTAATCTGGGAAGTATATATATTTATATATTTATATGCATATGTATGTATATGCAAACACACATATGTGCATGCATATCTACATCCTTGGTTGGTTTTATTTATCTTTATCTTTTCAAGGTTTCTGTGCTTAGAGTTTTTATTTTCCATTCATTTTCTATCTTTATGCACCACCCATCTATCTCCAGTTGGCTAGCTAGATAAAAAACAGTTTCTCAGGTAATCACCTCCCAGAAGGTGGAATTTTAGGAAAAAATCTCAGTACAAGAAAATGTACAATGAGTTCCAAGAATGTTATTCCTGAATATAGATAGAAATCTTAGCTCATAGTGTAAGAAGGACTGTACCACTGTGTAATGTAAAATCCAGAAAAATACTCAGATTTTCCTAACCACTTTTCTAGTATTAAATATTAGCAGTTTCAAAGAGCGCAAGGAACTTTCCTTTTAGCTGTTGATTTAACTAGGCTTAAAATCCAATGAATAAATTGTACATAGTTCATCAGCTTGTGGGGTGCACAGTGCCTGCACACCAAATAATAAGCTACACATCCCACTGTGAAAGGTTTATGGCCAGAAGACTGCAGGAACACCTCTGTGGGACTGTCAAAATAAAACATGTAAGGGAATCATAAATGAAATGAACGCATATTGGTTTAAAATCAAGCCCATAAATATGTGTCACACCTGTCCTCTGGGTGGTCAGCAGCAATCAAGCTGTTATATTCTGAACATATTTTCACGCTGATGCTGTCTGATTTGTCCTCCCTTCCTTGCTGAGTGGTATCAAGGAATAAAGTGAAAGACCTGAGTGATGTGGTGCCATTGCAAAGGCTGCAACCAAGGTGACATTAATATATCAAGATAAATATACAACGGACCCATGAAAATTCAAGGCTAATTATGTTTTACTGTGCTAACCTTCTTAGGAAAAAAATCACTGAAAACAGGTTCACAGCAACTGTTTTCTCCACGCAGCAAGCTTCTGCACTTTCCCACAGAGGTTACTGTGGATGTGAAAGTAGTCTAACATAAGGATTAATAATAATAATTTACACCATGGGAGTGCCAAGGTTTCCCTCCATGCATGCAAGGTACTGTACGAACAGAAAATTATACACAGAAAAGTTTCAGGCCAGTGACCAATGTGTGTGAATGTGCTCATGATTGTTCTTTGTACCTAAAACTCTTTCTTGGTGCATAATAAATTCAGCCACATCCTTGCTGTACTTCTTCCAAAGATTACTCATTTTAGCAGGTGGTTTTCATGATTTTTCTAAATAAGCTATCAACGAAGATCCAACATTTGGGATTTTGCTACAGAAGGCCCCAGATAATCACCTAATTAGCTGCAAGGGTACATCCCAACCTGCTAAACCAGGCACAGCTTTCTGCAGCCACCTAGGGGAGCCCAACAGCTCAGGGATTTTGTTTGCTTCCAGTGCAAAACCTTCCCTTTGGTTTCTTGCTGGCTGAACCTTTGAACATGGTGTTATTAGGTTGTTGAATTACATTGCTTAAAATGTGATGTTACTTTTGGCCATTTAAGCAGCTGTCATTTGGGGCGAATCCATTCATCCTGAAGCCACATGGGTCAAACTTTACAGAGGTGCTAGGAGAGAGGCTCTCAGACTTTGAGGCTTTCCCATATTTGACACAGAACAATGAGAAAGCCTTTAGTGACTCCCTGCCAGAGCCGTTTTACTGCTGAGCTGCATCACAGGCAGGGTTAGCCAGGGTGTGCTACAGGTCAGGGTTAGCCCTGACCTGTAGCACACACAGCCCATGCCAGACACAAGGAAGCTAGTGGTGGCCCAACGCAACAAAACACCATGGGTGTAGCGAACCCAAGAAAGCAGTGAGTGCAGAGACAAGGAGAGATGCCATGGGTGCATCTCATCCACCCGCAGCAGCAGGAGCCATGGTAGGTAGCAGATCCACATCCTTTCCAATACTTCCAACCTGTGGTAAGTCTCACTGCTTCTCCCCACAGCCACGGGTCTCCCCCTCATGCTGACAGTTGATGCTGAAAGCTCCCCTGGGGATGCCAAAGTTTTCAGCTTGTCAAATGGACATCATCAGTGTTGTCCAGGTAGAGACTGACATCTTATTTTTTTAAAATACTTGACTAAAAGATATTGTGCTGTTAAACTAGATTAAAACATGAAAGCAGCAGAATGGCAAAACTACCGAAAACCTATGAAAACACATGCATTGTCTGATTTTCTGGTGTGCAATGCAGATGAAAACGGCAACATTTTTTTCCAACTATTTGCATATCTGTAAATGACTGCAAGGCAGTGTAGAAGGAGGCCAGCTGGATTCAATTAAAGAGAAAGGTAAAAGGCTTTTGCTTTGAATTTCATTTTACAATTTAGAGCAGGATGACATTTTGAATCTCTTTATGGAGTTTTTAAAAATGAGCGAAGTTCTGCACAATGAAGCCCAAGCGCAGACGTGTGTGTCAAACAGAATTATAAAAAATACACATGTTTATTCTTATAGCAATAATTAACGTTTTGTCTCATGCACTCTCACGAATGATCCACATAAAGCATATTTTAGGGCAAGCTGCTTAGTGAGATTTCAGGGGATACTAATCCTCTGGACTTTGCCGACAACCCAAACACGGTGTCACGTGAAAGCCTCATCACAGCAAACCCAACCCAAGCCCATCTGCAGCAGCAGCGGGGTGCTCTAAGATGTTTGATGTCCCAATGCATGATACCATTTATTTGATTTCATGATTCTATAATTCTATGATTTATCGGGGTTGGGTGCCAGGGTTTGTGCACGCCGGGCTTATTTCACTCAGATTTCCATTATTCCCAGGAGCATAATCCCGTGCTGCCTGGAACCCAGACTCCTGACGGTGGGGGGTGCCACCCGAGGGGAGCAGCCGGCCCCCCCCCGTGGCCCCAGGGGGTGCGGGAGCTTCCCGGTAGGTGCCGCAGCTCCCCCAGGGGGCGCGCTCCGACCGCGCAGCCGGGGCGGGGGCCGGGAGCTTTCCCACCGGAGCGAGGACTGACCGGAATAGCAGCAGCACTGCAATAACAGCAGCAGCGGCTTCCAGTAGTTCTTCATAAGCCCCGATCGTTATTGCATGCGTCTTTCCCAACATTTTTTTTTTTTTTTTTTTTAATTATCTCGTGCTTTGAGCACCTCCTGGCTGTTCCACGTCGAGGCAGTGCCACGGCATCATTCCTTCCCCCCCCCCCGTGCACATAAGCAGCGAGGCAAGGGTGATGCAAACAACATGAACTGATGAGAAGGGGCATGATAAATAATTCCTACTTCTTTACAGCCACTTGTACCTTACAGAGGGCTCCAATTTGTCCTCGCAATTACTGGCCTTCACTGATGAACACAACCGTATGAGTAGTCCTTCACAGACGCATTTCTTCCGTCCTGTGTGTAACATGAAGGTCAGCTAAACAACGCTCTGATTGCCTCCCTGCTCCCCTCGCCTGGCACATGTCCCTGTTTGTCCCTGCAGAACCAGGGCTCAGACAAGCCTTCAGCACCAAGCGGATTTCCCAGGTACTCAGGTGACTGCTAAACTGCCCTAAAGTTAGAGGGAGAGAAAGGGAGAGTCGAGTGAGGAGAGCAGCCATTTCTCCAGGTTAGGATGACAGACAGGTTAAGATGACAGACATTGTTCCCTACTCCTACTTAGTCAGCTATATTTATTTTTTCAGTGAATTTTCTCCTCTTCAGAGCCTCACTGTATCCTGCGATGTCAGGGAAATGTGTTAAGCAAGCTCTGTTATCCAGGGAAGGGCATAGTCCTTGTGCACAAGGACGAAGGCAGATAGGAATATCTGGAGTTTATAGGCAGCTGAATACTAACATAAATGGATTTGAAGGAGGGTTAGAGACACTCGAATGTCTGACAGCTGTATGTCATGCCAGGAGACTGGTCCCACTTCACATTTGCAGCACCGATGTTCCTGGCAGCAAGAGCAACACATCCTGACACTTTGGGGGTAGTAATGGTTTCTGGTTGCTCATATGTTTCCAGGAAAGACTGTTTGTAGTTATTTCAGTCCGACACAACTTCATAGCTTCATCTTGTGTTATCACATTTTGTAGAAGCGCTAAGACATCACATTGCAAAAAATTTGCCTTGTAACCAACAGTGTCAAAATGATTGTCCTGATGATGGAAGGAAGGCATTAGATACATATATTTCCATCCTGTCAAAGGCATTAGATATGTATATTTTAATCCTGTCTTCAGCAAATTATAGCAGGATTTAAAGTTACTGTGATACATGCAGGAATAGAAAATAAAAGATTTCCGGCCTCCCCAGCCCCTCTCATGTAACTCTAGGGACCGAACCAGAGCACTGGCTGCTTGTGGTTTAAGGGTTGTTTTAGTGGAAGGCTTCTCTTAGAAGTCCCTTTGCTAAAATATCCATTTACATGTATTCTTTCCTTTCTTCTTCCACTAAAGTAATCTGTCTCTAACAGAAAGCTGTCTCCCAAAGAATCCTTGGCTAATTTTAGCCCAGGATAATTCAGGGCTAACTTGGCTCACTTATTCTGGGTGTAAAGAGTGAAAGAGCCTTTCTGCACTGATGATTTTTTCTGTATTTGCACCAGTACAAGCAAGGAATGGGTATGAATTTAACAGGAGAGGAAAATAAAACTAGTAATGGAGAAAGCCAATTATGTTCCCCATTGCCTAGGGATGGGCAGCCTAATTTGTAGCTGACAGTGACTTGATGGACTGAACCATACTTTTTCTGATCCAGCATTTGGAGTAATTTTTACTGTAAACCAATCATTACAATGTAGGACTCAATACCATCAATGTCACCATGACAAATTCCCATGGCAGTGTTAGTGTTGCTGCTGGGGTTTTTCCTCCCATCCTTCACAGCCTGACGTGTTCTGGGAGGTGCTGGACGTGGTGCACCGTGCCCTGTCTTCAGCACGCGCCCTGGGCATGATAGTGTCAAACGTGATGGTACCATCACTGGGGGACATATTCCCAGTCTCTTTGCTGTAATTTTAGCAAGAATGTTAAAATTAGTCCTCTAGTTCTACACACATTGAGCTGGGGTTTAACAGTGCACATTTTCTCCAGCATCTTCATCTAAGACAGTCTCTGATTTTGCTCCTTTATGTGGTTTATAGGTCATAAAATGATTTTTTCCCCCTAAGGATATTGTACTAGTTTCTGTCCGACGTCTGTGCACCCTAGTAATTGCTAAGGCTTCATGTGGTATCCTTATCTTCCCTCAACTAGAATAGAAGTGAGGCTTCTGCCCAGCCCATTTTGGATGGAACCCTACTTCATTAGAACCAGCTGGAATTTATTTTCAACAGAACTCGAGCAATTTCTTTTTTTAAGAAGCCAAATCCCTGATTTTTCAGAGGTGTGGGACTTCACTAGTCTGCACTGGAAAAACCTCATGCTGGGTTATGTAAGCTGTGGTTTGCAGAGATAATGGGAAATTTGGAGAAAGTGACCTGAGAGGCTACATGCAGGTCTAAGATCCGTGGCTCTTGCAGACAATGTGCCCTACATTTCCCTCCCAGGTCTGTGAGAGCACACTGTGTTCCCAGGAGGCTTCATCTACACTTGCTTCCCCACGTTTCTGCTTAGCTGTGAAATCTGCAATTTCTTTCTTTCCACTCTAGTATCCAGCAAAGTCTGATTAACGAATGATAGACAGACACCTACTATTGCTAACAGGCGGGATAAAAGCCTATAATTTTCATAAGACAGATCACTGAGACTGTTCTAACGTTGCATAGTCTTATCAATACCTCTACTCTGCCAAAGTAGTGCCTTAAAAGAGTGTGATTAAGGCTGTAATGTCAAGCACAGGAATGGTAAGACAGGCCAGGGTTGTGGTAACTTCTACAGCTTTGCTTCTGCTTCTTCCATGCATCATCCTTAGCCACACAGTCACACATGTGTAAAAGGGACCATGCATTGAAGGGCTATACAGTGCAAACCATGTAATTTCTATGTTCAAATATTATTATTTATAATAACCTAACACATATATTGATTTTATCAGGTTAAAAATCAAAGTGAAGTTGGAGGTACATTTATTCATTGTGGTAGAATTGGAAAGTACCTACCGGGATGTTTCAGGAGAAAATCTAAGCATCAATTAAGTTAAATGGGCTTAAATGAGTTTGTCCCAAGGAAACAAATGCAATTTTTGCAGATGGGTTCCCAGGAGCCTCCTGTGCAGAATGGGTGTGTGGCTGCAGGTTCCCATGTGTGCAGGAGGAGAGGCTGGGCAGCTTGCTGAGACATGCAGGAGTGCGTCTGGGACAGGGCCGTGGTGGCTGTCAGCATTTCTGGGATCTCTGCATGGAGCTGGGGTGAGAACTGTGCCCCTGTCACTGTGGCGCCAATGGGAAGTGTTGAGGAACAGTCCTTGTGGGCCTGCTTCAAGAGCAGTCCTGTGAAGGGAAACAGATTGCCTTAGGCTAGACATTTAGAGGGCCTTATGCTTCTCTTTACACTTCTAAAGTATATGTTCTTGGTCACAGGGAAATATTCCCCTTCCAAAATGGAGTTGGACAGGGAGATGGCATGTGGACTGAGCTGTAAATGTGTCTTTAGGTCATCCTCATGCAGAGAAATTCCTACCAACAGTAAGGCCACCGTGCATACAGATTTTGCTGCATTTTTTTATCTTTCTTCTTTCCCAATTCCTTTCTGGGTCAGATTAAAGATTCCCTGTACTCACAGCTGCATTTCCCAAGGTTGGATGATGCCTCTTTTTGATCGGTGCTGCCTACTCAGAAATGCCTGAAGTACTTGCGGAGAACCAGTGTGGAGCTGCAAATCCAAGCCCCAGCTGTGAGTTAGCACATCTGGCCATGTCTGGAGTTTGGCTTTACCATGGGGTTGGTATGTGGGCCCTCTGCCTTGCTTTGGTCTGAATTTCCTCCAAAATTCAGATGGAAGAGCTTGGTACTGCATTAAGTTCATGCCAAGTTCTCTGAAATTTCTTTCAGGAAAAAAAGGGGAAAAGGGTCTCAGAATATGAATATATATATATATATATATACATATATAAACATTTAAATTTTTAAAGAACTTTCAGTTTGACATGCTAACATTTAACATTTTGGGGTTGTGTTATGCATGTTATGATGACATTAAAAATGAAAGAAGGGCTAATTAAAACATTTTAAGCCACAGAAAATGGCTTTTCCAACTTAACCCATATGTGCTTATGAGGGAAGTTGAAATTTTATTGCAGTTTAGAATGGAACTTTTTTTTTTTTTAAGTTATGTTCATTTCCAATGAATTTAGATTCTGGTCAAAATTTACAAAATTGAGGATAAAAGATTTTTAAATGCTTGAAGGCTTAGGGTACTGAGCAGTCACATTTCTCATCAATTTCGATAGGCCTGTCCCTCCCACCCATTAAAAATAAGCTTCAGGACTATTCAGCTTGTGGCAGTCTATGTATAGACAGTTACTTTTGAAGATTTTATTTTTAATGTAATCCTTATTTCTGAAAACTAGAAGGGTTTTTTCTAGAAAAATCTTTTTTCCTTCCTTCCTTCCTTCCTTCCTTCCTTCCTTCCTTCCTTCCTTCCTTCCTTCCTTCCTTCCTTCCTTCCTTCCTTCCTAATTATTACCTATTAATTGTTCATACATATTTCTCATTCTTTTGTACACTCTCTGAATCATAGATCACAGTGCAATGACCAGTGTTGATCAGCCTTCCCACACAGCAAGGGGCATAGAGCAAGACAAAGTAATTTTTCAATTAGATTATGTTTTCAATTTCAATTTCCAGTTTAAACCCTAACTTCTGTTTCAGAAAGATATTCGGTTGTGATAACTGGCAGAAGTCTAGTGGTAGCAAATAGGTTCCTTCAAATAGTTACCCTCTCTAGATCACTCCTTTCATGAGGCTAATTTCTTCAGAGTAATCTTCAATGAGTTAGATCTGATTGTGATTAGTGCAAAAATTGGTGAATAAATTTTATTACATGATCTATTTTTCCTCAAAGCCAATCTTCTGGACAGACTTTAATATATCTGTATACTTTAATATTGTTTTCTGAAAGGGGGAAAAACATTATAACTCATCTCGGGGATTATAAAAGCAGTAATTTTCTTGAAACTGGCCCTTAATATAGCTAATAGCTCTTGGCTTCACCTCAGGATGGTTAACAAGCCCATCATTAACTGTGGTTAATGAAAAATTAATTAAACTTTTTAAAATCTAATCCTAGATGACAAATCATTATAAATCATGCCCTGGGTTATTCATGTCACTAAAGTGAATAAATGGGTTTTAAAGTCCATATATGTATAAAACAGAATTGTAAGAAAACATAGCATGAATCTTGCTAGTTGCCAAGAGCTATTTTGTTTGTTTGTTTGTTTTTCAATAGCTTTTAAAGTTTCTTAAAATTTCTGGAGTTCTTCCTAATGTATGACCCTGGTTATATACATATATATATATATATTTAATAAGAAACCTTAACATATGATCAGAGAATCCCAGCATCTGCAGTAGGATTATCCACACTGACCTGGAAAGTAATAGCTAAACTGTGGAGATTTGAAAGAGGGAGGCCAGGGTTATTAAAAAGTCCAGCAGGACACAATCCAACAAAGCTACCTAACTGGATTTTGAATTTATAAGCTGTCAATAGAAAGAGAAGACTTCCTTCCCCTGTTTTGAATGTACCTAAGATAACTCAATAAAGAAATAGAAGTAGGATCAATAAATTTTGTCTGAAAACAAGTTTTAAAAGAGCCACAGGTCTTAGATGTGAAGCTATAACAGAAGAAAACACTAAGTAGTCAAAGAGCCTTTCACAAAACAGGTTAGAAACCATTTGGAAAATCCTATGGTTATTTCAGAGATAGTGGGATTAGCTCATAAATCCCCAAATATTTCCCATATACAACCAATATTATTTATGGCTTTTAGATCAATGTAGTGTCAGCGTCAGTACTACTGTGGTGCCTGTTATTACTGGAGAAATATTTATGATGCTGAATTAGAGCATTACCCTGAGCAAGCCTGGTGAGGTGTGGGCACAGAGCACAGACCCTTCTTCCATGCCCACACTGCAGAGGAGCACAGCAGGAGAGGAAGGGCCAGAGCAGGGGTGTGCCGTGGGAGCCATGGCATGGGAGCCATGCCCTGGGCAGCTCACCCAGTGCTGGAGGCTGCTCCTGGAAGCCACCTCATGTTCCCGTCCATCAGCTCCCACAGCTTCCCTGTGGACATCTGGGCTGTCTGCACACACAAAACTCTTTTATTGATGAGAAGAGAGGATTTCCTTTTAAAGTTACTCTTGTTCTGTGCACAACGAGTTCCCTTTCCTTTCTTCAGGTGTTCTTTCAGTACTGCCCAGGCTATACCTAGTCCTCCTCTGGGGCCAGAAGTCTTGACCTCTGTTTCTGCTTTCTCCTTTCTTATTTTTTCTTCCACTCCCATAAGACTGCAGTGTGCTCACTCAATGTGCTCACAAGTTGCCTCCAAGGCTGAACATCCCATTCCCTGGCTCACATTCTGATACTTCAGACATCATCCCTTAGATAAACTCCAGCTATATTTCATAGATATGTATCTCCATAGCCCTGCAGGATTGCCTTCTTTGTGTGGTACAATTGACCCTTTGCAGGGGATGCACCCTTCAGGGGTGCAACTGAGCTTTATGATAAGAGCCATTCCCAGTGAACTTTTTAAAGATGTAGAAGTTACTTATGTGCAAAAGTTTTTACTGTCATCAAATGTGAACATGTTTTATTACATGTATTATTATTTATGTATTACTCAAAAAAGCCCAAATAGTTTTATTTTCAGTTTCAGGAATAAGTTTGCCAAGTTTAAGAATATGTAATACAGTAATTATGAGCATTCTCCAAAAGCTGTATTTAGATATTTATGAAAAAGCTCCTGTGGGTAACACTTCATATAAAATATTTTACTTCAAAATGCTTTTATTTTCATAAATTCTTTTCAGTTTTCTATTTTGAGAACTGATGCAATATTTTTCATAACACATAATATTTCTTTGAAAGGTCATATTATGTAGCCAGCCACTGCTGCAACTTGTAATGCAAGACATTTAAGCAGTGAACAAACACTCTTGATGACAAGCACAGCTTTGTAAAAAAAATTAAAAAAAATCTATTTTGCAAATAAGAGCACAGCATTGCATCCATTCTTTCTCTCAAAAACACATTTAAACTGATTCTTGTTGTTGTTTGTTTTGTTTAGCTGTAATTCAGACATACCCTAAAGTGTAATTAATTTTGATCACCACATTTGTGTGATTCAAATGATGGATAACAAATAGGTTATGCTTATTCCTAATATCACCGTATTATATCAAACACTCAGTTTATTGCATTACAGATGATATCAAATAATGGTAGTCATTCACGTGAATAGTTCTGACGTCTGATTGAATTTGATTCCTTATTAGAGAGAGTTCCACACTGCAGAATATTGTACCAGTAATATAATACTGAAATTGCTTCTAGCAAGTGAAACGTGCAATTAAAATAAGTAAATATTTAACTCATACTGAGCTCTTGGGATCACAATGTCAATAAGAGACTTAAAAAAAATTAATTGTTTCATCAGCCTGGAGCATATAAGAGTCTGTAGCCAAGGTGGGCTGCCAGGGATGCCCAGTGTGTGGAGCTGGGTTTACGAGAAGGTGATGATTAGAGCTATTATAAATGGAGGCTGGGATTCATTTTATGATCAAAGTATTGAACATAAAATTAATAAGCATCCAGTTATGACAGTAATAAATGACGGTGCACAGTTGATGGGAATGTCAGAAGAAGAAAATATGACTGTCAGGCATGTGTGTGGAGTTGCTGCTTAAACACTGGCATTTGTATGCACACACACATGCATACACACACACAGACACACACAAACACATGTACACACACAGCTTCCTCGTCCCAGCTCAGCCCTTGCAGGCAGGTTTGAATTTCACCGGGGAGCACTCAGAGGCTCTCACCTTTGAGTTTTGCTTTGGGGATATAAAAGAGGGGCTGTCCCTGCACTTAACCAGCCACAAAAGGTAAAATTGTTGTCTGGCTGCTGCTCCGGGGAGAAAAAAGAAAAAGATTTCTTTTTGACTTCCTCCTTAATATTCCTTCAAGTGCTCAGGACAATCTAGACCTGAGGAAGTCCCTGACACAAAATTAAAATAAGAATCAGATTTCTGTTCCTTCAGAGCCTTCTGCCTTTCAGAGCAAGTTGGGATTGCTCTTTGCTTCTTACTGACTAGTGCTGCGACATGCCATTATTCATGAGCATTTTCAGCAGGAGACAGATGTATGAACTTTCATTTTCTATGGAAGATTTCTTATGGAGCCAGCATTGCCAAGCGATGATTAGATAAGATGACACCATGGGAAATTCAAGATGGAAAAAAAGCCAGAATGGGTACGCTGCAAAACTGCAATGCTATCAGTCCTTATTGAAGGGGCCTTCATCTAGAACATTCAGATGGACTCTTTTAAAGGCAGCAGCTCTCTAATGAAGCTTAATAATTTTGTATTGACAATACCTAGCAGCAGAAACTGTGTAGATACTTAATAATAGTGTAATCATTTTCTGCCAGCCATTTGGTTCGCAGCAGGATACAGATGCCTGCATTATTCCATTTAAGATAATTTACATTTATTGAAATTACATACTTTTACATCATATATCTCTACCTTTATCATAATATTCCTTGTTTAGAAGGCAAGTTTGTGGGGATTTAGATTGACTAACACAATGGGAAATTTCAGATGAAGCAGAGCCAATGTGCCAGTTCAACGTAGAGCTGAGAATTCATCTGCTTCAGTTCCAATGCTCTTTTATGAAAACCAGCTATCTCATCAGGAATCATTTACAGCTAGTTTGTAAGAGTTTGTGTGTCAGGATAAATTGTGTCATTAATTGCAAATACACCAGTGGGATCTTGGAATATGTATGCGATGCATATATATGCAAGTGAAAAATACTGAAGGAAGAAGATCATGTGAGGGCCTGTAACTATGATGAAACATTGAATATGAAAAGTAAGCACAGAGGAAGATTAAAAAAAAAAAAAAGAAAAAAAAAAGAGGTGATTTTAAAGAAAAGGCAGCTATCATATATCCAGAAAAGGGGAAAGTATAGACAAGAACTAAATGCTAAGTATTCCTTATGCTTTAAACACACTAGTTACAGAAAGCAGCCATCAGATCACCTTACGTTGCATTATATTAAACACACAGATTGTATGGACTTTCCACTGTGTGTAACACAATGTGTTTTTCCAACAGTATGTAACGTGAGCTTCAACCACAGTGCTGTGGTGGTGGAATTGCAGGATAAGGACTATGAAGAAGAGGTGCTTCAGAAGGGGGTTCAGGTGCTGCTTCAGACCTTCAGATTGTACTTATCCATTTGGATTTATTTCACCTTATTAATTGGATTGTTTGAAAGTAATATAAATAAAAGGAATATATGAAAATATGTGGCACAAATAATGAGATATTCAGCAGAGTGCTAAGGAAAAATCACTGTTGGATCTTGTGCTACTCTACCAGCAAGTTTGATGGTGATGTAATCTTACAGAAAGCACTGAATCATGCTGTCAATTAACCTGAGTAGCAATGTATATATATAGGAAGTGTTGCATAAAAAGGGAATTTAAATATGTTATAAAAAATTGGTAAAGTGATTGCAAGAAATCTGGTAATTAGCATGTCTGCCACACATCTTTTTGAACATTCACCTAAAGAGAGCTGAGGCCGGTGTTAGCAACAATGTGATACAAAATAATTAGCTTGTTTTCAGGGCTTAAATAGTCATTACTTTCTTGTGAAGTCCCTAATTAAGCTAATCCTAGTTTATAATACATTAGCAACCACTCTTTATGTAGAAGCTACTTCTTAGAGGATAAAAATAACTTCAAATTTTGAAATGCTCAAAATTATATGCAAAAATTGTAGAGCTTGGGACAGGAACAATACAGAGGAAAAAAAATTATATAAGTACTTGATTTATTCCTTGCTGCCCACATGCAATTTGTTCACCTGAAGTCTGCAGATACAACAGTTTAAAGGCTCTAGTGAAACAATTTTCCCTTTCTGCTTTGAAAGCCTATGACAGCCTGTTACCATGATTTTCTTAGGAGGTCCTGCTATAGCATTACCCAATTATTTCCTAAGAACTGTAAAGTGTGGTGATGTTTTTTTTTTCTTTCTTTCTTTTTTTTTTTTTCCACTGACTCACGCTATGATAGATGAAGTAGTGATTTTCAGTTTGATATTTGATTTCAGTCAAAGGAAAAGAGACGATAACATGAAGTTGACACAAAACAAAGCACAAAGCCTGGGCTGCAGGGTACAGTAGGCTCTGTCCCTTGTTTACAAAATAAGAAACACCAAAGAGGTAGAAAAAAAGCTAAATTTTGGAAGTGGGACACCAGTACATAACTGTTTCTGGTTTTTCGTGGTGTGCAGGATTAGTGCCTTCTCCAGCTTTGGGCTTTGCTTGGTAATTCACTGATGGTCAGATGGAGGCAATGTTGAGTTACAAAGCCCTGAAAAAAAGTCAGGAATAAGTTAATTTTATGCAAGACAATGAAATCAGCTGATGGTGCAAAATTCAGAGTGATGTGGAAAACAAAGGCAACCCTCCTGCTGAAAGGGATGATTGATTGAAAACAAAAAAATGCTGAAAACTCAGCCAGTGCATCTTGCAAAGAGAGATCAAAATGAAGCAGGGAAGGCTGGCTCTCCCTGTCCCTTGGATTTACAACAGGCAAGAAATTACATTTCCCATTTAAAGACAGAGCTGAACTTCTCACTTAAATAATTTGTAGAAGCTTTGCTATCAGCTTATCCTCAAAAACTGAAAACTGGAAAAGATAACCACAGTGAGCAAGAAGGCACCTGAGACTGACTTTATATGCAGCAAGCAGCAAACCACAGGATTTCTTACAGAGCTATTTATCCATGCATCTAACTGAACTGTGTGGTTGCTTTACCATGTCATGCAATATTCTGTCTGTTCCCCTTACACTTTCATTCCTGGTACAGTATCAATATTTCATGTACTTTTCTTACATGGGCTATTTAATATGTTGTAAGAGGCAAAATATACACAGTATATATAAGGGAAAGAGATTTCCTGCCAAAGCTATTTAACAGACCTATGAAACCTAGCCAGAAGCATAAGGCAAAACACAAGGACACGTACTACACTGGCATGATAGGCAATTCGCTTTCATGTCTTTATTTATTTATTTATTTTTTACATGAGTGGTGCAAAAACTACTGCTACGAACAATCTACTGAGAGAAATATCAAAGTCTTCCCAAATTTAACCTATACAAAATAGAGAAGAAATAAATCACAATGCAACATAGCACTGGAATAATGTGATAATGAGTTTAGAGATCTGGCTGCATGTATACAGAGTACCTTTATTTTATTTTTTATTTTATTTTATTTTATTTTATTTTATTTTATTTTATTTTATTTTATTTTATTTTATTTTATTTTATTATCTTTTTAATATCTATTTTGGTTTGGCTTCTGGTCTGTGATTCAAAGTCAAAGACTCACAGAAGCAGGACATGGTTAGCACCACACAAGCCCCATCCTCTCTCCACTTAAACTGCCCTTAGTACACACGTGGATGTGTTCATGAGCTCACACTTATTTTTCAAAGAGCAGAGAACATTTAAGTTAGAAGAGATTAAGCAGAATTAAACATGGATGCCTTTTTACAGAGCCATTCCTCAGAAGACACATTTTTTTCCAGAATTGACTCCCGAAGCCTCCTCTAGCATTGTTAGATTTGACTGCAAATGACAAGCTGTACACAGGAACAAGGCATTTATATCCCTATCATCACTTATTAACTGTTGTTGTTGTCGCTGACAATGTAGTGATAATAATAGGGATTCTTTCAACACCTGGCTTAAAGATGTAGGAGTTTATGACATTCAAAAATATCTCAACAGAACTGACAGGTGAAGGCATGTTCAGAGGCAATTTATACCAGGAACAGTATATAAATACCATGCAGTAGCTGACTGGGACATTGAAGAGTCTTTGCTAGCCCTTAGGAGCTGACTTCGGCATTTGAAAGCAAGGTCATTTTCTCTTAATAAGGTATCACTGTCTCCATCCGTAAATCACTCTACAGTGTCAGCATGTTGCAGTTTATATAGCAAAATGACTAATAGGGAATAATAGTGTTGCAATAAACAGTGTAAGGAGAGCTGTGAGTGAGTGGAAAAAAACAAACAAACAAAAAAAAAAAACTGGAAAAACAGCTGTTGCAACTTTCTTGATTAATTCAAGGCATGAAGTGAATGTACTGACATGTTGATTTCCTTCAACTTTTGTAAGATATGAGAGTCTTTTAAGAGGTGATTGGTCCCTGAAAGGTTCAGGCCTGAATAATGGAAAATATCTTTAGCTTCCAAGATCGTTGTTTTTAAGGATAACTGGATGTGTGCCTTTCAGCCAGTGCATCATCCACAATGCAAGGAATTGGATCCTGTCTCTGCATCTGCATGCTCTTCTGGTGTGCAGTGGCCATATCCATGCACTGATCCACCACAGCCATCTACAGGTCAATGCACAGAGGATCCCTCAGCAGACACAGAAATTTCATCTGCTGTGAGGACCTGAAAGTTCTTGATATAGTCTAAAGCTATCCTAATCTTTCCAGTAAATTCTCATCTGTAGGACTTGAAAAGAAGGATTTCCAAAAACAACAACTCCACACCCTGATGGAAAACAATCCTCTCTTCGGTCGCTCCCAGGCTCTTGGAAAGGCAGTATAGAGCTGAGTAGCCTGGAGCTGTGCCCATGCCCTGATGGGCTAGGAAAGACCTGGGCAAGACACACAACACTGAGATGTGGCCAAAGAAGAAACCATCTCAGGATGCTTTGCAACTATTTACATGTCCTTTGTCCTTCACAGCCTGGACAAAGCAGGCTGTGAAGTTGAGTGCCTACAACAGGTACAAAAGTGGCCTCCAAGATCACCCAGTCTTGCAGCACCGAGGGGGACCACTGTCCACAGCAGATGGCTCTGCTTTGCCTCACCAGGTCCTGAACACCTCAAAGGGAGGAGGTTTCCCTGCTCCACTGAGTCCTGCGCACTGCACTATGCTGTTGCTGAGGAAATTGTACCTAATGCCCAAGGAAATAAATCTTTACACCTTCGCCAGGAATAAACTAATGATTCGGAGTGATGGCAGTAAGATTATTTAACCAACACGTTGTTTCAAGTAGAATGAGGCACATTTCAGTTGCAGTAGAACAAACCAGACAAAGGCAGAGGGGATATTATTAGCTAGGCACCATCCCACAGGATTAGAGGTATGAGATATAATATATATAGGGACCCAAGGGTGAGATTATGTCAGGATAATACACCCTTTAGGTTTTTAAATCGCCTCCAAAGCAATCAAACCTGTTACCATAGCATTCATTTTAATGCACAGATAAATTTGTAGCTCTTGTTTATATAGCTTATCCTCTGGAGGCACTAATATGATTCCCTTTAAAACTCAAGTTAATGAGAAAATAATGGAGCATTGTAGATATAAGCAAATTTTTTTTTCACTGTCACTGTCATCATCTTTTATACAGCCAGAGGGCTCTTTGAAAGTATAAGTTGGATTTATTTTACGTTCCACAAAACCTTTAAAAATCTTTCTTTACACCAAGCTTTCTGATTCCAGCCTAAAGCCAAAAATACTTACTGTCTAAACATATCTATAAATCAGTATATCATCCATAAATCTTGCCTTATCCCTAATAGGAAATTTAAAGTTGTAACTCTTAAAACTTCACTTTGGCAACATACAGTCTTATTTTATTGGTGTTCCTGGACAGAACTCACTGATGAGATACTGTATGTGGCCAGGGAATAGGGACTGCATATCAGTTGCTGAGTGTAGTGAGCTGTGTAATGAAGCCATGTTTGTTTACTTTCCTTTGTATACAGCATGGCAGTAAATCTCTGGACATTTTCAGCTTTTGGGAAATTTCTTATTACTCCATCAGCTTCCCTAATCCTTTTGGAGCAGCTCAGGAGCTCTGTTCTTATGGAGTGTCCTCCAGTGCAAGGACAGAACTCTGCCAAGGTTGACATAAGCAAGTCTGATACTTGCTGGTACCAAGTTGCAATAATTCATTTTGTCTGGGAAAGATTTATGATATACACATCATTTATATTTATTATTCAAAACCAAACACAAACGTCTATGTAGATTGGGTCTTCAGGCATTCCAAAGTTCATGAGTTAATATTAATAGGAGTAATGTAATTTACTGGGACTGAAGGATTGCCCCTGGTCTCACTTGAAGACTGTGTGAGTTTTGATTTGAAAAGGAAAAGCTTCAAGGTTTCTGCACCTCCGTTTTGGGAATAATACTGTCACTTAGTAGTTTGTTTTGCACTTCTCTACTGCCTTTAATTTCTTTTAACCTTAACTGAATTTTGGACTATTCACAATGAGTCTGCCTATAGGCCAAAGCATCGCCCTCTTCCCTCCAGCTGTGTGTTTCCATCCCTGGGGATCCTATGTACTTGGCCTGTCTGGAGAGTTAGAAAGGCATCTTCTCTGGCAGATGACCAAGCTAAACTTATCTCCTCAGGGCACCAGATGCTGGTGAGGCAACCAGGCTGTTAGAGGTTTTGGTGCATTGTTCACAAAGAAGTATTGGAGGTATTTTGCTCCTGCCTTCTGGACAAAGAAGTTGGGGTTGAGACTGCCACTCTCCTTGCCCTAAGAAAACTTTTTCTGGCCATAGAACCATATAGAGACTTGCAAGCTAGCTAGCTATTAGGGTGGAAATATAATCATTGACTTCACTAAGAAAGATGTTGCAGTGGAAAGTCACTAATGAAGTCAGCCTAAAATGAGTGAATAAGAGAATTCTCTTTCATTGTTAGAACCACTAAGAAACATTTTCCAAGTGGTTTGCAATGCCAGGAGAAACAAGACTGCACAGCTTCAGCTGTGTCTTGCAATTTTTATATTAGCACAGAAATACAATGCAACTAGACTAACCAAGATTTAGATAATTGAGGAAACAGGCTGATCACATTAAAAGGCCAGTTCTGGAGATTTAATAAAGGCCAAACTTAATTCCACTATTCTTTAGTCTCTGAACATCTTGGCAGAGCCTGAGACACTTCCCCCAAGGCTGCTGACCCCCGCAATGCTACACTGCCTGTCTTGCAGCCCATTTTCACCAATACCACCGAGCTGGCACCGCTGGAGCTGACCCAGTCTGTCCTGCTGGGCTCTGATCGGGAACACTATTCCTCCTGACAGATTCGCTTTGAATGAGTTTATATTTCAGATTGCCTTGGGATAGGAAATATGTATGGAAGTATCTCAAGGGATCAGATTAAGTAGTTTTAATGATAATGTTGGCCTCTGTGGAAAAGCATTTCTTGAGAAATTTTAAACAAATATACTCTATTTCTCTCTTTTTATTTTTTTTTTAATTTTTTTTTTCTTAACATCACTTGGTGGAGGGAAATTTTCCACATCTAAAAAAAATGAGAATATAAATTTAATTATAGTATTTCATTAAATCTATGTACCCATTATGATCTACTGTGTGTATATGTAGAGAACGCAATGCTATATTGTGGGGACCTTGACTGCACTACCTGTAAATGTGCACATGCAGTTATAGAAAGGTTAGGAGTTGCGTACAGTTTTTTGGGATGTCCTCTCCACCTCTCAGCAGATGTAAAATTGTTCTCCTTGGTATGTTTCCAGTGGTTTGCCAAATCTAGCATCAAATATGTTAAATAGCACCACTTCTATTACTTCTTTTGGGAGACTATTTCAGCCTAGCTCATCTTGCTTCTGGGAATAATTTATTCTTAATATTCAACTCCATTTCCCTTCACCCTGGTTGGAGCCCTGCATATGACCCCAAGTGGTCCTTCCCTTCCTCAGAGCATTTGCCTCAAGTACTCTTGACGTCATCTTAAAATTTTAGCTCAGCTGAGCTACACGTACATGTATGAGCAAACAAGGAAAGCACTATGAATGATTCCATTCAATTTTAGGTCATTTTACAGAGCTTTCACCAGCTCATCACCGTTTCACTCTGTTTGGTTTGCTAAACAGAAATCCCAAACTGCAGCTCCAGGAGGAATATCCCATTGAATATAAAGAAGGGGTTATTCCTGCAGCTCAATAATAATAATAATAATAACAATAATAACAATAATAACAATAATAACAATAATAACAACAATAATAATAATAATAATAATAATAATAATAATAATAATAATAATAATGACACTAATGATGATGATAGTACATCATCATTACATGACGATAACAACCATAATATGATATAACATAATTTAGATATTTTAACCTAAGGAAAATAATTTGTTTTTATTTTGAGGTTTACTTGGGCAAATTTAGCTGGAGTTAGGGTTGTCAGGGCATGAATCAAAGACCAATTAAGGTTCCTAGCTGATTTTAAGAAAAATATAAACTGCATTCTTAAACCTCAAGTATCCAGTTTTCAAAATTCTGACTGACACAGGACAATGGATTTTGTTTTAGAAAATCAGCTGGGACAGTTAATGCCCATTAAAATGGAGACATTGGGGGCTATGCAGGCGCCATTCCTGAATTAGATATTATTTAAAAAATAATTTTATTGTTTGATATAATAAGTATGGAAGCATTACATTTAACTTTTCAGTGAGAAGAGCCAATAAAATAAGATAGGAAGAAAAATTAATGCAAAAATTGCACATTTAGGGAAAAACTATTTCAACTTTTCAATCAGATGGACATTTTTGAGACACCCTTCCCTTTACAGTGAAATTAAAACCCTCCAATCTGTGACTGTAATTCTGAAGTCTATAATGCAGTTGTGTGTGTTTCAGAAGGTTGCGGGTGTGACCTTGGGGGATTATAGTATAAGTCGAATGAGGGAGTAGGATTTAGACTTGATATTTTATTTTAGGCTGTAATAAGTTTTTAAGTGCCTTGTGTCTTCTAATTCCTTTTCATGACCGTTTTGCAAGGAATTTGCAAGGACCCGCCATTCTTTTCAATCAACAAGTCTCTTAAAGCAATCTCAAAAAAAAAAAAAAATCTAATGCTATAATGCCAACTTTAAATACATTTAGGGATGAAATAAATATTTTGTTTGTTTGTTTTCTTTCCTTTTCTTTCCTGACTGTCTTTAATGAGTTTTACTTTTTTCCGCCATTCTCTCCCCCATCCCACTGGGAAGGAGTGAATGAACAGCTGTGTGGTGCTTAGCTGCCTGCCAGGTTAAACCACAACACACACCAGAATGTACCTTCCACAAACATCCATACACACATTATATATACCCACAGTTTCCATGACGGAGACACAGAAAGCAAAGTTTTTTAGAGGAAGAATTGCAAATAATGAGGAAGTATACAGCTGACTTATATAAATACACAAGCAAATACATGTTGATTGCTACTCCATGCTGATAAATGCATTCTATTGAAAGCCGGGAGAAGGGAAAATGTCTGCTAAATGTTATAGTGCTGCTGAATACTAACCAGGAAAGAGATTTTAACTTTATTGTTGGGAAATCCCCAAAGCCTTTGCTGTGCTACTTCAATATGCAGCTGTGGAACACATAGGACAAACAGAATGCTGTGTAAAAACCCAAATCTCTAGGAAAGGAGCTAGCGATGCAGACCAACATCTCACTGAGCCAACAGTAGGCCCGGTGTAAACATAATGATACGACTGGTTTTGCACTGATGATGAAATTGCTGACTTAATCGGTAAAAAAAAATAAAATAAGCAAATAAGAGGTTGTAGAGAAGTTGCTAATCTTTTGGAAACAAATCTGATGCTTTAAAAATATATTTGAAAATATCTAGCAAAAGCCTGAATGAGCAACTAGCGACCTCTGAGCTTATATTAGATAACTGGCAGTCAAGCGTGGAATAGATGCGTTCAAGTCAGATGATTTTATTTTTGGTCAAAGTGATAATATCTGGAGAAGATATTTCTGGATATCTCAACTGGATACCAGAGTTGTCACTGTCCAAGTGAAAATATTGAACAGTAGGGTACTAAATGATAATTACACTTATTGTGGAAATGGCTGATGTTCTAAAAGGATTTCATAAATACCCCCACAAGCTTTCTGGTATTCAGTGACAGTTCATATTATGATTCCAGAAGTATGTCCAGATGAAATACATTCTGCCAATGTTAATTCAAATATTTGAAAAGCTTTTTTTTTTTTAGCTCTTCAGTCTTCTGCTGTGTTTAGGGAGAGGTAGAAAAGCTCCTATAAGAGTTTTGGTATGCGATAAAAGGCGAGTCGAACAAATCTTTTCCTCAAAGAGGAAATCCAGCATTTCAAAATGTAATACCACGGGTGAGGAAACGCTTAGACTAGACACAACAGCTCTCCTATTTTCCTGGTAAATGTTTTAACATGTTGGATAGTTTAAAAGTTTAAACCATTTAAAAGTTTCAGCTCTTGGCTGGCTTAAAAACTGGCATTAAGAGGGATTGAAGAGAAGGCGATTGCGTCTGGGAGGAAAAGCACACAAAGGATGTGGCTGAGGCTGCTGGGGCTTCCTGGGCTTTGAAGATGCTGGTCCATCTCCCTGTTGTGCCACGCATTTCCAGAACGACCTTGAGCACACTCAGCCCCTCTGAGCTTCAGCCCTTTGTCCAGTGGAGATGAAAGCTCTTTTCTTGAAGATTTGTTCTAAGGCAAAATGCAGTCCAGACTGTGAAGCACATCTAGGATAGCCAGGTTTAACAAGTACCCATGATATATCAGGATTTGTTTTTGGTATATGCACTGCAAGTTCCCAAGTGTATAATAATGTCATTTTAGCAGTATGGTTTTACCATTTTATGTGAAAATTAGCAAACAAAAACTGAAGGCACATCCAAACTAAGTGAGAAAATGTTCCTTTAGCGAAAAACAGACTCAGAGTTTTCAAGCTTTCTGGGCTGCTGGATCCCAATATGAGAAGAATACCTACAAACACACTGAAAATAAGGGAGCAGCAGTGTGGAAATTGGAATATTCTAATGGGAAAATTATAAGAAATACAGCTGTGCTTGCTTTCACTGCTGCTCCTCAGCCTTCAAATTCCTCTAAATTAAATTGTAAAATAATGATCTCCTTTTCTGGTTTCTACTAAGCTACATAGTTAATCCCTGATACAGAAATATATAAAGAACATATACATTTAGGAAAACAATTATTATTAAAATAAAGAGACCTCAGACCAAAGAGTTTCCACAATTTCCCATGCACGTTTGAACCCAGCTCTAAACTCTCTCTCTCTGGGTTTGTCTCTGTCTAATCCTTTTGTTTTTAACCTGATTTTCAGGAGGAAAATCAGCCTCTGATTTTAACAGGAAAATTCAGCTGTTGTAGCAAAGACACACACTGAAATAATCTGAAACAGTCTGTCTGCCTTAGCTTTTTTAAGCTTATGATTATTTTTTCCTGATGATTTCAAATGGCAGCACAGTAAGAACAGCAGACAGGCTTGGAAGAGGAGCATCTCTGTTACCAACAGCCATCTATGCCAGACTGTTGAAAATAACAGAGCTTCTAAATCATAGAAGAAATTTTAATAACTTTAATTAAAGTTATTCAGTTATCCAGGATTTCTGTGACTTTAATAAGGTCATTGATGTCAGAAGAATGCATGTATTTTAAATTTCTCATTTTTCACAGCCAAAGTGAACATGTCATTTAAACACGCTGTCAGCCTATATGGCATTGTAATCCTTTTTGAATAGGAGGTGTTTATTTATGAAGAAGTAATTGCAACTACAGGCAAGCCTCACATGGCTCTGCACCACTTGAATGGCAGTGTTGTTGCTTTTGTTTACCAGGGGCCAGTTCTGATCTGACTGCAAATAGCAGGTCGTGCCATTGAGTGGCTCCATCCTCCAGTGCCTCTGAGGCATGGAAATGGTGAGAAATACACACCCTTAGTGGACAAAGGGACACCTCTTTCTTATAAGAAATAGTAAGCTCTATGTGTTATATAACTACCTCCTTTTTTTTTTTTTTTTCCCAAATGGCTTTTATAATTATTATTTTTTAACATGTCCTCTTTCTCTCCTGCATTCCCTGTCACCAGGTCAAAAAGAAAATTAAGGGGAAAAAAAAAAAAGACTGACAACAAAGAATTATTCTGGGACTTTTGAGAGAAGCTAGGATATTTATGGATTTATTATATTCCTTGGGACAACAAGTTTCTGAGATGTTAGTACACTGTCAAATATTTTTCAAGGTTAACAGTTTAGGGACACAATTATGTTGCAAGTTGTCGGGAAGATTAATTAAGGGTATTTCAGAGATACAGGAGAAAAATTGTTCCAGCAGCTATTACAGTGTGAGTAATCCCGACTGAAAGAGTAGTTCCCCTTCATTTCTGTCCCCTTCAGAGAAAATGTTCCTGTGTTTAACACATACTCAGGAGCAGATAAAATGCTCAGGCACAGCAGTGGTGAGGCAATCCTAGGTGCAGTCCAGGAAGCAGCTGCCTACTGGCAGACAGTGCACGGGCATCCCCTCCAGAAAGGTGATTATTAAATAAATATTTCTCAGGGCCAGAAAACAGCAACAGGTCAGAAAGCAGAGACAGTAAAAGCAAATGTGAGCGCCAGGCTCACCAGAGCTCCCCCTTGCACCCACAAGCACCAGGAGAGCACAACAGTGAAATCGTTGGGCTAGTTAATGACAAGTCAGGGATTGTGTGTGAAAGTAATAGCAAGACCTAGAGATTCACGAATATGAAAGGTTTTAAATAAAAAATAAAAATCCAACAATCCAGCACTTTAATCACAGCACTGCAACCAATATGCATATCTATCTATCTATCTATCTATCTATAATCTGATATAATTTTTAATCCTTTTTTTAAATCCCTGTCATTAATGCGAGATAATGTTGGATTGAAGAGGGCCAAAGAGATTTATTGATACAAACTCAGAGACATGGCTGTAAATCAGGACAGTGAAGAAGTATGCCACTGCTGGCTTATGTTCTCTTCCTGCAAAAGGACAGGGATGAATGAACAAGTGTCTGAATGAATGACTGAATAGATGAATGAATGAAAGAATGAATACATAATCAAATAAATACATTAAAATACATTGCCAGCTTGCTGGGATCACATAGTAAAGGAGCCCTTCAGGGCCTTTGTAAAAATATAGGCAACAGTGTAATCCTTTTTATTATAAATTAAAATCTGCTTTCCTCTATTCCTCTGAATGTTTAATTTTTATTGAAGGTCAAAAGGTGCTTTACATGTGGGGAAGTTGCAGGATTTGCATCTCCAACCCTGTATCCCTGTATAAAACCACATTCTGACCAGAGCACTGTGCTCTTGCTGTGCAGCTGGGGCTGGCTGCCAAAGCTGGCTGGAAGGACAAATTTGGGGAAATCATTCCCTTCCCTGAAATGCCAAAGACCCCTTCCTCTTCTCAAGCCACAACCACAGCCTTGCATTGGTAATATCTCTGGGAAATTTAACATTAGAGCTGCAATCAATATTTCAAGGCGGTGTCTTTTTCTGAGCAAGAAACAAGGACAGTTGGTAGCAACCTTCCAGGTATGTGGTGGTGGTTGTAGGCTTTTCTTCTACAGGTGCTAGGTATACAAAGAGCACGGCAAATGCGTCTGTGAGCTGCAGCCTACAGAAACCACTTCTCTGACTTCATGGGAAAGCTTTTATTCCTTTTGAATGGTGATCCAGTTTGTTGTTGTTGTTATTGTTTTGAAAAGCATCTGTTTTGAACTTTGTCATCTAATGAGCTGAAAGTCACTGGAATTTCCTTCTGCTTCCCTCTGCTTGGGAAAAGACTTCTGTACTGAGACCTTTGAGGATAAAGCTCTTCTAGCGTGAGACAAAGGTCCTCCAGATGAGAATTACAGAGCTATGGCTTGCAGTTTAATTATCTTTCATGCATTCACACCCAGATGGATAGATTTTTTGAAAGAAAAAATATTAATCAATGTGAATAAACTACTTTATTTTTTAAATAACTAAACCAGCAGTTTCATTTCCCACTGTTAATATTCCTGTCAGTCAGGTCAAGGATAATGAACCAAAATTCAAGGAAGGCTCACCCAAACCTTGACTTTTCTTATTAAAAATGTTCCCATTCATAAAACCTACATTTGCAAATGCAAAATCAACAGTTAAATGTTTGCCTTATCTATGTCTGTATCTCTCCAAGGAGAGAGAGATGATCTTTATCCAGTTTTCACTTATAATATTCTGCTGAAGTTTTGGAAGGAAAATAATGTCTTCTAAACTTTGTTACTTGTATTATTATTACTACCTGTGGCTAAATATATTATTTGCTGTTAATATAACCAGTGTTTTCATTCTGTAGTAAGAACTCTTTTCCATATATCTCTACATTCATGCTTTGATTAGTTTCTTTTCCCCAATTTTTGCAAGATATTTTTTTTTTCTTTCTAATGAAAAAAAAAAAAAAAAAGTAAAATAAAGCCATAAATGTACCCTATATGGGAACATGGCCTCTGGAATAAAAGAAAATGAAGAAAGTGCATATTATGGAAAGTACTGGAGTTATATGACCAGAAAAGGGCAATGTACTTTAGGTTACATATTTTAAGAAACTGCTTCCAGCAGACAAAATAACTGCTAAAAGCAGGTGTTTATTCCAAAAGCTGCAGCAATGTTTTTCTGTCATGTTGCATTAAATCACTCAGACTGCATCATGTTATGTTACACCACATCATGTTAGTACATACAGGGGAAAAGCCAAAGTGGAGTAACATGATGTGACAGACAGCATTTAGCAAAAATATTCACTTATTTGACTCAGATACTTGCTATCAGTTTGAATCAGGGAGCATGGTCCCAAATGAAGCTGACAGATGGAGGTGAACTCACCAAGGAACTCATCTGGTGTAAAGTTTCTTGTCGTCTACCTGGTGCTCGTCCTGCTGATGGGTCCTGCTATCCTCACCTCCTCTTTCACAGCATTTCCTTCCCTGCTCTAAGTAGTTTGACTGGCTGGTTGCTGTTTATTTTGACATAACTCATGACTTCCCCATGAGGGACTAATCATGTCCTGGTATACTTAACAAGCCCTGTTAAATGACAGTTGACGGAATTGCCGTAAATAGTAGTTTTTATATGAGTGAAATTTTGAACTACACAAAAAAGAGTGCCTGGGCACTGCGTATTTATGTATACTGAGGGACTATTTCAGGTAACAAGAAGCTTATTCCTGAAGGCACCTGTATTTTATAGTGTGGCAAAGTCTTTTTGACAGACTTAAAAATATTGAGACTCCTTTATTACTCTTGGAGGAACTATTTCATGGCAGTACTTCTAAAAAAGATTTAACAAAGAAGTGCATGTTCATGTAAGTAAATCAAATAATCGAGTATAACCCAGGCAGCTCTGGTGCAGGCCATGCCATACAAGGATTTTTATAAGCGTTGATCCTGACCTAGATGACGACTTCCAACCCACAGGGCACCTCTTGGACTGCTACAGGACCATGACGTGTTCTGGTACAATCTGTCCTAGCAGGAATTAGGATGAGAGAACCTCGTGCCAAGTATCAAAGAGGGCTTCAGCAGTGCTAGTGAAGGTAGCTCTATGGCATAATGCCAGACAGTTGAAGTGTGAAAAAATTTGCATGTGAACTTGAAGACTTTCCTTTTCCTAGAGGTGGAGCCAAGGAGATAGGCCAAGCTGCCAAGTGTTTTCTGCATCTCACCAATATGGACCTGCAGTGGTAAGTGCACAGATACAATTCAAAAGAAAAGAACAAGATACCAATGCTTTGCAGTATTCCAGAAAGAAAGGGATATTTGTCAAAATCTAAGCTTGTATCATAGCAGTAATGCACAGGATCCATGGCTTTGTGTTTTCCCCACCCTTTGCAGACAGAATTAATACCTCTAGCAATAGTGCTGGTGATTAGATGGTGCACCAAAGAAATATGTGTGCCCATCCGTAGCTGAAGAGTGCTTACCCCCTGCATGTTCACACAGCTATCAGCAGAGCCCAATAGAAGCTGAGAAAAAAAATGCAAAAGAAAAAGTAAAATGGAACAGTGACTGACAGTATGTTTATTCTGGTCTGTGACATCTTAGCTAGTACTGTTAGGATGTGTTGTATTTGAGGGATTCATTTGGTGTAGCTCACAGGAAATCTGGGAAGCAGGGCTGTTTTGCACAAGCCCCCAAACCATTTGGTACCTGCCCTGCGAATGCTGGCTGTGTGAGCAGCCGGTCCTGCTGTACTGTTTGCTGACGTTGTTCCCTCTCCTCAGGAAACCTCGGGAGCCATTCTGCCTTGGGCAGTCTCCTGAAGATGTGTGATGGTCTTGGACTGTGCATCAGTGACCAGCAGTTCGTGTTGCCTCAGACCCATGCTGCGCAGGGGCTGGTGCCTGCACCAGGAGCAGCACAGAGACACCGGGGGGAAAATGTCACACCCCTGGGCTCCCCAAAATGCAAGGAACAGGAGGCTTCTCCCAGCAGCACAGGAGAACTGAGATGAATGAAGCCTCATTCAAAGGGTAGGTAACTGTTCTGGGTAAAACAAAATAAAAGCTTGTACTGGGACATGAGATCTCAGGAGGTTACCTGAGCCTGGGTGTCCTCCATCCAGAACACAACCCTACAGAGCGTGCATTTGGGCTGTGCTCTACAGTGTTTGCACATTCCTTGTGTGCTCACCCTGGGTTTGATCCTTCACCAGTCATTTACTGATGTGCCATAACGTGGTGAAGCCACACCACCTATCCAGTGGCTTTTAAGAAAAGGTTTCTGCCTATCTGCATCTGTAGAAGCACGATATCTTGTGCTTGCTTTGAGAGCATCGTCCTGTGTGCAAAGGTGTTTTGTGAAAAGGCATACACACATGGAGCAAGTGTGCTGTTCTCTTCTTACCTGATGAAAAAAAATAAGAAAAGATTAAATAATTAATACTAGATATTGCTTAACAGTTGTTAAGAGGCTTACTTAATAATTTTTGAAGCTTTTTTTTTTTTTTTTTCTAAATTAGGAATAACACATAATTGAGCATGTCATTCTGAAGCAGCAAATAACACTTTGGAGAGAATTGAAGGAAACACGTTTCTTTGATTAAAATATTTTTCTCATTAACAGGATGTTCAAAATAAAGCAAAAATATTTGATGCACAGAGCCTGTGGCAGTATCGAGTTAACGCTGGCGTGCTCCCGCATTTTACCTCATGTTTACTAATCAATCAGAAAAGCCTCTTGCCAGCAAGAAAGGTCACATCTTCCATCACAAAACAGAAACTTTTTGACAACAAACAATTGGAATTTCACCATTCTGTTTAATGTGGATTCTAGCACAGAGAGTTATAGCCCCAGGCGGTGGGAAGGGTGGTGTGGGATTCGGTGAACATGTAGAGCTGTGCTCTCCTAATGTTCACTGCTCCATACTGCATGTATGGAGACTGCCTCACTAGCATCAGGTTCTTCAAGTCCCAGAATCATTTAGGTTCGAAAAGATCTCTAAGGTCAAGTCTGACTATCAACCTAGCCCGCCAAGTGGTCAAATTATTTGGAGGATTTGGAGGAGAGGCCAATCCAGGTGGTGCTTGGGTAGGTGCAGGTGTGCATTTCTGACTCAGATGCTAATGGTCTGGACTGTGACGCTGCAGAAAGAGCTGGTCTATGGACTATGAGAGCAACAGGCACCCAGAGAGTGTTGGGCAGTGCTTCTCCTTCAAGTACTCTTAGTTTTAGCTCAGGATAGAAACAAATCCTCTGGTCTGGAACATGACCTTCAAGTTTCTGTTCTTTTTTGTCCTTTAAAATTCTTTACTGACCTATATCTTGATAAAGTGCATTTTCTTAGCCATTGGGGAAAAAAAAAAAAAAAAAAAAAAAAAAAAGAGCTCTGTTTTCTTAGATAAAAGATACGGCCTGATTGTTTCACAAGCAAAACAATGCACATATTAAAAGCTCTTGAAAGAGCTGGGGTGGAATCAGAAAGGTGATTATGAAATGTCACTGATTCTGCCATTTTTCCTTCCCCTCCACTTGCTGCCCAGGCATCAGCCACCTCCAAGGAGTGTGCTGGGTGGTGACAATAGCAGGATGCAGTCCCACACCCAGCTGGGATTTACACCCTTGGTCTCCTGGAGAAATCATCGGTACGAAAAGATGCACATGTTGCCGGCAGCTATAGCACATATTGCATGGCATGACACACACATAAGTGAGATTAATATGAGTTCTGGGCATCATTAGCTCAATTAAAACTGTGATTTTTTAGTTCAGACCTACAGGCCATTGCAGAGAAGAGTAATCATAAGGCAGAAATGAGTTCCCTAGTTAAAAATTAATTCCCTAGACTAAAAATATAATCAAACGATGTCTACAGTATTTTATGAAGAGCTGAGAGGATAATAAAATTTAAAGCAGTGCAACATTTGCATTTTGTTCATTTCTATCCATATTTTTCCATAGACTGCCTTTCTCTGTGCTTGTTAATCATATGCACTGCTACAGCCCTGGCATTTTAAGATCACTCTTCACATCAAGATTGAAAGGAAACTAATTACAATCACATTTCAGGGTGGTTGTTTAAAGCTGGTACAGCACTGACTACAGCACAGGAGCCTTGACCTTTATTTGTAAGCATGGAAATAAGGTAAAGATGAAAGATTGCTTTTCCTCCAGCTCATATGCAGGGATCAGGAGGCCCTGTGGGGAAGCAGAGAGGTGGGAAGTCCCCATACAATTTCTCTCCTCGCCTCCTCTCCTGTGCTGGCAGCAGAGGCCAGTAGTGCTATGCAGAAGCTGTGCTCCACTGCAGCGAGAGGTGAAGGAAAGCACCACGTATTTTGCAGCTCCCTTGGGCTGCCGAAGGAACAAGCAGTGAATTAGCAGACCTCCTCAAACGCCCCTCTTGTTCGAACCCCAGTCCTACTCGTTTTAATCTATCAGTCAATGACAAATCCTTCCCTGGGCCTGGGCACAGGCACAAGACCATCAGCTCGGTGCTGCATGCCGTGCTCATGCGATTATTAAGGTACCAATGTACATGGGCTACCTGTGAGCAAGAGATGTAGATGGTACTGTTATCTTTTGTGCTGCTCACATTATAGCTTAGTAGCAATAATAGGATCTACGAGGATGCGTCGGGGAAGAATAAGGACCCCTAACCTGAGGAAATACAGGTAATTCTAGTGTTGTCTCTAATTTCATTAAAAGCGATTGCATTTAGAGCATGCTGAATGGCAAATGTACCCAATAGGTTTAACCTTTTTGTCTCTTCACACTTTCAAAACTTTTATTTTAATGTATTTATATTATACTCAAAATAAACGAAGAGTTAGCTCCAAAAACAGATTCAAGCCTAGGACCTGCTGACGTGGTGCTTGCTCTAAATGCTCTTCTCAGTATCATTATTCAGTGACTGAAGGCTTGCTGTGGTATGCAATGACCCCCAACTGATCTCTTGGGCCTCCCCAGGTTATCACAGCTCTGCACTGAAATGTGATCATTGAGGATAGACCAGAACTGAGCTGAAGTGATGCCACATGTCAGCCCCCTGCTCTGTGGGCGCTGATCATACTCACATCTTGTATGAGGTGCTGCCCTCACCCTGCACAATCACTTCATTTGCCAGTCTCCAGTGGCTGGCAGGAATCACTGTGGGAGCCCCAAGGTTCAGTGGGTTTGATGGTAACATCTGCCAGGTCATTAGCGTCTGCTGTTTGGAAAAGCTCTGGTTGGGGTTTTCAGCAATGAAAAGAGAGAAACCCATTTCATACCAGCCCACTACCTCACATCCTCCACCAGGCACAGGGTGGCTGATGACCGTGCTGGCCCAGTCTGTACTGGGGATGAAGACCTGGGCAATGGCACTGCTGGGGACGTGGCTGCAGTTTCAGCCAAGATGAGAAGATGGTTTCATAGCTCTTCTGTGGTGTGTTCTGCGCCGGTCGGCATTCTCTAAGCAGAAATTTAATCATGCAAATATTTACAGAAATTGGATCAAAAAAATAAAGACTAGTGAAAGCTGCTGCAGTGAACTTCTAATTACAAATCCACAAAGTGTTTATGAATAAATTTATCTATTATTTGTCTAGCTCTAGCACTGCGTATACTTTGCCTTGTACCATTACAGGCTGAAGGAAACAATATGCGGCATGAAAATGAAAACAATTTGACTTAATTATTTACACCATTACCACCCTTTTGAATTAGGCCCTCTATTTCTTTGGTATTTTGTAAAACTTAACTGGTAATTATGCTTGTTTAATTCATTTTATTTATCTACTACTACAATAAGATCAAAACAAAACAAAACAAAATAAAAAAAACCCTACCAGAATGCAAAGTGCCAGCTACGTTCCCAAACTGTAAACGATGCTTTTAAGCTATTATAACAAAAATGTAGTATTTTCTACCATTTCATTTAAAGTGTTTCTGGATATGCTCCAACACTATTTAAGTATAAACAGGAAAAGCCTTGGAGGACAAGTAATCATACTTAAATGACACAAAGTTCATTAAAATAATGTTCCAAAGACATGACAAAATTAGACATTGCAAGACAGTTTTCTTCTTTGAAGTGTTTCACCAGATGGTGAAGAGTGCTGAAATAGTAGATCTGAGAGAGAAGGAAAAACATTTCAACAGCTTTCTCATGCTAGCACCGCGTGGCGTGCACAGCTCTCAGCTGAGCTTGTCTGAAGTACATCTCATACTTTGGCCTAATCAAACAATGGGGCTGGATATAATGTCGAGGTGTTGGAGTGAAGCTTGTGCTGAATCACAGTCTGGGAAACCCCTTCTTTGTTCTATTAATGCTGTCAAGCAGATTTATTCAGAGATGAGAACAAATAAGTATGTTAGCATAAGTCATTGTCGTAATTCGTGAAACTCTTAATGAGATATTTTCAGAGCTCATAAAGAGGAAGAACTATGTCATTAAATTGCTGCACAATAATTCCATTTTGATACAGAAAAGAGTTTTTTGTTTGTTTGTTTATTTACATCAAAAATGACACCCTACCTCAGTGGTGATGCATCAGTGAGCTAGTAGTATTTAAGTACAAGGGTCTAACAGCTGTCTTAGATGTCAATGTTTGCTCTTGTAAATGAAAAGATGTTTGTATAGGTAAAATGACCATGAGATGACTTTGCACCTTTTTCACTATAAAGGTTCTCATCTGAAGAACTTCAAAGAACATTAAAGATCTACAAAGTTCTATAGGGTTTGTAAGTCTTCTTATGTCATTAGCTTTTAGCTTGCTTTATCAATAGAAATATCAATACAATTTCTAATTACTTAAAGAAAAAATAAACCGTTTAATTTTTTTGGCTTAAATATTTGTATCCTTTTATCTTGGCTAGGGGTTTCTACTTTGAGGAAAGTTGGTGATCTAACTGAACACACACACTTCCATCCATCCATGACCTCCTGAACCTTTAATCTCTGATAATATATATTTTGGGAAATCCATAAATGTACAAGATGAAGTATCTGGAAGTCCTGGAATCATCAGTGGTTTCTTCTGGCCCATTACCAACCTGGCTCTTCCTAGCTCCTAATGAAAGTCCTGTCATGTCCTAGGAAATACCGTAACACTACCTGAGCTGCAAAGCTACAGTGGGCACAAGGCTTATCTTCTGGAGGAGAGGATTTCTCATCAGCTAAATATGACTGGCTGGGTTAAACAATTGGCAAAAGGGTCTAAATGTATTTCCAAGTTCCCCACCTTCCAGAAATGTTGGGTTTCTCAACCGCTTCCTAGCCAACACGTGTGGCAAATCCAAATCCACAGGAAAACTCATCTTTTTTAGATAAATGAGCCTGAAATGGAAGGTGACTTCATTCCCATTTGGCAGTCATTCTAGTTCCATGCTGTGCAAGGAAACAGCCTCTTATTCGCTACAGCACAAGTGTCTTTGCATTGAGTAATCATAAAGTCCTAATAACAGTCTGTCAGCACATTTCCATTATATAGAGCTAGCCTCAAAAAATAAAGTAAAATCCCACACTTTCAGTATATCCCCTTTCAACAAGTGCTCAGAAGAGGGGCTTGCAAACTGGAAATCGTGAATATAACTTTAGCAATCGAGTTTACTAGTTCACATACAGCTTATGTGCTTAAGTAAAAAGCTTGTGCATGGATAATTTTCAATAGCTTGTGCTAAATGAACTGAAGACTCTAAGCCTCTTCCTTGGGGACAGATGACCATTAGATATGCAAATACTGTAGGTGACATTAACTGTCATCCCTGTCATCATTGTAAGGTAGTTGCACTGGCACAGGATCGAAAGTGACCCAAAATCTTAAAAATGGACGGTGTCTCCAAATGGCTGTGAACTTGCCCTGATCCTCAATGTTATTTCCAAGCCAAATAATCTGTGAGATCTGGGTCTCAGGGACAGTCTGTGCCTCAGTTTCCCATCTGTAAAAATAGGATATTTATAAAACTTTATTAGTTTTTGCCCTAAAACGGATTGTTTTCTTTTTAGAAGGGCTCTTTGAGGAAGACCAGATCTTTCTGAAATAATTTCCAAAGAAAACTAAATGATAGTTGGTAGCCTCTGTCTTCAGCCAGGCAAAGGATTTGTTCTTTGAACTTAATTATATTGTCAGGACTGTGTCATGGAGGCCGTGATGAAGATACTTGCTTTGTTTTCAAGGAAGTCTCTCTGTGTTTGCATTCACTTTGCCAGAAGCTGCTGCTGTCAGCACTGCAGCGCCAATATGGAGTTCTTAAAACTTGGCAAAGCTCCCGTTGTACATTTATTTTATATTCTACCTAAGTTCTAGGCAAAATATCATTTCTTGCACTTAAATACTAATGGTTTTGAGGGAGAATAAAAGCCTAGATTGAGCAGCAGACATATCAAAATCAAATCTTCTTTTAATGTGTTATGCTGCTAAGAGAAGAGCTTTGTCTCCACCAGCCGGCAGAGGTTGCTCTGATGTTAACGCTTAATCATGGAACTTATTTTCAGTGATAAAGCACATGAAGGAAATCAAACCCAAATATTTAAATGATTAAATGATCTGTGAGCCAGAATTGTGAGAGATGTGTTATGTGTGAGTAGCCTGGAAAGCAGCAGTCTCTAGTCCAAGGCCTGAGGACAACCTGCTGCCCAGGGGGCTTCTGATGCCGAATCGCGTCTGCAGCAGCCAAACAGGCTCCAGGGGCAGCCAAGCGTTGCCAGCACATCCCTTGGCCAGCACAGCTCCCATGTGATGGTGGAGACTGGGATTCCTCCTCCAGCATATAAATTCTGTCATGCTGGCCCTTAAAAATCCGGGGGGGTGTTCAATGAGGAGTCCTGTTGATTTTAATTGGATACTTGAATTAAAAATAAGAGAAATAGATTCTTTGCACTTATTTACCAAACAGGGTATTTTTTTTTCTTTCCCAGTTATTAATTTCCTTAAATGTAAAGTGACATCTCTAAAATGAAAACAGTTTATTGCTTGCCAGGAGCAAAGCCTGCCTAATTTAAGAAATCCAGAATTAAAGCTTTTGAAGCATATCAGGGAATGTTTATACAACAATTATCTTTGCAAACGTTAGCTCTGCTCACCACAGCCTCTTCAGGCCACCACCATTAAAGCCTGTAACCTCATTGCCAATCTTCCCCACCCCAAAATATGTCAGCAGTTGCATAAAATCAGGTCATCCTTTGATTTCAACTTGCCTATCTCCACCCAAGCATTCAAAACCATCCCAACCTATCTGGAATGTATTTAGTGATGAAAAACAAAACAAAACAAAACAAAACAAAACAAAACAAACAAACAAACAAACAAACACTTAGTGTTTAAAATTAAGTAGTAGCATCATTATTAATAGCTGATAGCAGACAAAGGAGTGCAGTGACCTCTCCAACAGAGCATTTAAATCTTTGCACAACACGCTCTGCTTGTGCTAGGCTGGTTTCACAAACAACAGCTGTGTAGTTCGTTAACATATGAATCCCCTTGAGGTAATTTGGAGGAGCCAAATGTGCTAAACTAAACACCTCATTAAAACAGCACTTTAAAAAACAACACACACAAAAAAAAAATCCCACCCAAACCCCAAACTAATTCTACATCCCACTTTTGCTTGTGAGACGCTTGGTGGAGAATATTCTATTATACTGAACTCATTCATCTGGGTTGTTGGAAATAGGGGGTTTTAAAATCAGTAATATGGGTTTTTCTTTGCTAAGATGCACTTGAGACTAAAGTGTCTTTGAAGAGTATCCTGGCACAAAGAAGCAATTAACCGAGGACAATAATGTTTTCTTTTCCTCCCAGTTGCTAAGCTGAAGGCGGGGAGCACAAGGCTGTGCTGGCAGTTGTGCCATGCAGACCTCTCAGGCCCCTGTGGGCCTGAGGCATGAAGAACCTCAGCCAAAGGCCTCTAGTGGCCCCCAGGATCTCTGCAGAGGGCTTTGGATGGGGCCAAGGAAGAAGTGCACACAAGTGTCCCTGGGGCCACCACATCCCCCAGGAGAGCTATGCAGATATTTTCAGGAAACTCGCCTCTAACAAACGCTACCACCAGAGGAATCGGTTGGGAGTCCAGCCAAGTGTGCAGGAAGTGTACAGTGTGAAGGCACTGACAGAAGTTTTTCCTCCCCTTGGTCTCACATGCTACAGGGTGCTCAAATGCCACCTTAGTCCCATCTTGGCACCAAGAGCAACTTTTTACTATCATTTTTTATCTTTACTCTTCCCCAGTGCTGCTGAAAAACAATATAAACTGTGCAACATTGAGGTACATATGCATACTCCATAGTTTTTATTTTTTTAAATGTTTTATTCTAGAAGCTTAGGTAAGGAACCTGATTTTAGGGAGGAGGAAAAAAAAATCCCACACCCACAAGCTTATTTTTGTCCATTTTAAAGCATAGCTTTGTAACCTGTTGGAATTTCCTCAAGGTTTTGTAAACATTCTTCTGAATTCCCCCCAGGTATTAGTATGTCATCCAAAAACCAGAAAATACTATTTATTCTCTGCAGGACTCAATCCGTTCTTCTTTGAAATCCTGCAGGTAACTGGCTCCCCCCCAGGGTAATCTTTCATACTTCAATAGGCACGTATGTATGTGTGAATTCAGTCAGAATTGGTATTATTATTATTATTTTTTAACATTCTTATTTCTGTGTTGCTGCCAGGCTTTGGACAAGTGCAGTTTGGAAAACTCTATTCCCTCTGCCAGTTTTATAAGAGAATCCAATGGCTTGGGGATTTTTTGTGGGTACACTGAGTGCAGCTCACACACGAACTTCCATACGTAAAATCATACCCACTCTTCCAGTCCCCGCTATTGCTTTTCCATGGTTTATTTTCCCATGTTCAGTACAGTTATTAAATGTTCTGAGCACTTTTTCTTCAGCATAGCTTTTGGGTTGCTAAATTTGACTTTAACTCTTTCTTTTCCATTGGTGTTGCTTTCTAACCTAGCTACAAGTTTTGTCTAATTTTTAGACTTTAGCAGCTCACATCTGAGGGTACCAACAGCCTCCTCTATATGTCCTACAGTAAATGCAGGCTGTGCTCCTTCCCTTAGCAGGCTTGGTATACAGTTTCTAAAAGAAACTGTGTGATAAGCTTTGAGGTAGTCCAAGCTGTGTCATTAGCATCTTCACTTCTTCCCAGCCTCTGGGCATGGTGCAATCAAGCCCATTGATTTTTAAATGCTGGTACATTTTGTGGGTTTAAATTGAGCTCAACAGCTTCTCTAGTGGCAGTTCCTTCACCCACCCAACATCTTCTCTCTCAGTTTGGGGAATTACATGCAAACAACAAATTGATTTCTGAGAATCTTTTTCATAGAATTACCATAACAACAAGCACAGTCATTTAAAGTGTGCCAAAAATTCAGAGTTTCCAGTGGGTTTCTGAGATGTGACTTAAATTGTTCTATTCACGAATTTGTGGTAGGCACATAATGTTTTGCAGCAGCTTTATAGGGACTTAAGAATCCATCTCACTGCCTTGTAGAAAGCCTGAGCATTGCAACTACAATATAAATAATTAAACTGTAAGTTTATTGATAAGCAAAAATTCCTTTACATATTTGTATTTTCTACAGCATTTGCATAATATACTATTCAAGAACAAGAGGGTTTCAAAATATTTCTCTGTTTTCATTTAACTGGAAAGTCTGTGATATACAGCTATTTTATCTAAGAATGCTTTTTAAAATCTTTCTTTCATTGCTATTTTTCTGATGAACAAGAATATAAAAAATAAAAATAAAAAATTCACAGAAAACAGAGAGAGAAGACAGTAGAAATCTTTGTGAAGAAGCAGCTCCAAAGTCCACTTTATTTACTGGAAAGCTATCATCTTGGATCCTAAGAAAGCCCAGAGATTCAACTGAGCCCATCATACTTAGATCATAACCGAACTGAAAACAAGAGATTCAGATTATGTGCTTCCTGAGAAGTGTCCAACCTAAGAGAAGTGGATAAACATGAGAGAGAACACATTTTTTTTGTAATTGCACTTGAAGAGCTTCTGCTCCTGTACTTAACTGTGATTCTCTCTTTGTGGCACAGGGAGCAGATAGACACAGAACTATGTATGCACTCACATGTCACACCAAAGTTAACCATCAGCTGTAAGTAAAAGTCTTTTGAGCTCTCTGGGGAGAGCTCAAATTACTTTTGTATTGCTCAAAAGATATAGAGACATTTTTTTTTCCTCTTGTGTGTTTTGAAAGGATCTCATCTTTGTCCTAGCACCTAGACAGTTATTTACAGACACTCTCCCACTGATTTTAAAAACACACAGGATAATTATTAGGTAATAACTATCAATTAATAAATGTATTTTTAAAATAACTAACCTTTTACCTCACAGGGCCAAATTTGATTACAGGAATTCTTCCACCTTAAGAAGATTAAAAATATCTTTTTTTTTTTTTTTTTTTTTTTTGTATTTATTAGAACCAGTTGTATTGTTCGTAAAGTCCTATTTTATATTTCTTTATATCTCTGAAAAAAAAAGGGCTAAAATATTTTTAATTAAATGAGAAACATGTAAATTCAGACCATAAGACAAGCAGGATATGTACACGTAAAATTAAAAAATAAATAAAGAGACGATTAAATACTTACAAATTGTTCAATGATGAATTAAATAAAGGTTCAAATACAAGCTTTCCTTGCCCTCCCTGCTCAAGATTTACACCACTAATCAGCCAATTTCCAAATCCTTAATATACTAAAGCATTTGCCTTTAAGGCAGCAATAATTTAAGACTGCTATCAAAATGAATGTTTTTCCATTAGGCAGAATAATTATGTCATATATTCTAACAGTGGCTTTGGACTTAAATTTTTTTGGTGAAGGAAACTGTCAGTCAGTTACAATTTGATCAGGAATCTTGATCAGAAAGCATTCCACATAGGGCAAGTAGATAAAACGTGACTTCTCTGTGTCTCACATTAATTCAAGACCATTCATGAAAATTAATATTGACATGACAGGTCACATTTGGTTCTACAGATCTGGTGCATTTTGAGGAAGATATTTGAATATTTATTTATGTTTGATAAACCCTGCATCAGTACCTGTGCAAATTTAGTCTTCAAATCTGTACATCAGAACTAACTCATACATTTTACTGTGAATTTTCAGGGGGCTATGGGACTATAATTGTGAACACAGTAAATCTTTACAGTCCATGATTACTTGGTTGTTGATTTTGAAGTCTTTGGCATACATGAGATGCTTTACTGTCCCTGATGCTTATAGAACAAACACTGAGCATTTCTGCTTAGGATGTGCTTCAACATTCACCCCAAGACAAGAACTTAGCACAAGTGGAAGGGATCAATTTATTGCCTGGCTGGTGTTATGGAGCATTTGAAAAGATAAGATTTGCCTCATTTAACCGAAACTTGCACTTAGCTAACATAAAGCCCCACCTCATGCAATTAGGTACAGCCATGCAGGGAGCCTGAATGTCAGATCACTCCCACAGTCTCCATCTTTGCATGGTATTATCTTGAAAAAATAATTTGACCTTCTTGTGATTTAATATCTATTTATCTTTTCTTTGTTTGTGTGGGACACCATCCCAGGCAAACCCAGGCTGTCTCTGCAGCCTCTCACTAAACCACTTTAAAATACTTAGGCATTAATATGCATATCCACATCTCTCTTGGAGAGTGAGCCTTGACCCTTTGAGACTGGACAGCTGGGCTTGTTCTCCCACATTTATAAACCATCTCATGGGATTTTTTCAGTCATTACTAGGTAGTCTTGTGTCTTATCAGAGGATGTGACTCACCTTCCAGTGATCCTTTGCCACTGCTTTGGGTACCAGCTATGTTGTTGGCATGAGAGATCTGGATTGCTCACATACCAAAGGAAGAATCCCAGGTGTGAGGGAGAGCTGAGACAAAGGTTCAGAAAAGAAATGGAGCCACTGACATTTGTACAGATCTCTGTGCACAAGATGGCCAATTAGCTAATAACTGTCTCGCCTTCCCGTCAGAATGTGGTAAAAGCAATCACAGTAAAGTGCTCATTGACAGCCGACCCAATGAATGCAGCTGACCCACTGATAAACAGTGCACTCTCAAATGTCAGGGTCATAAAACATGGTTTACCTCGCCTGAAAGCCCTAATGGCTGTTAGAGCTGTAAAGCCTCATTCAGAGATGGCAAATCCCTCACTTTTTTTCTATCACAGTTCTGTTCTTCTGGTCTTCAGTTTGCAGCCTGAACAGCTCCAAACAGTGCATGCCCACAGACCATGACCTGCAGCTGTGACTGCAGTCCTACTGTGGCTTTGCTATAGCTGCTTCACGTAGGAATACCATGGAAGATGGATCTAGCCATCATCACAGCTGTTATTGCCCATATAGGCTTGATTAAAGCTAATAACACTGTGCCTACATCTGGTGAAAATGATATAATTTGCTGGGTAACATCAGTCATACTGCTGCACAGGCACACTTGTCCTTACTTGTGCAATGAACTCATGCATTGTGCAGTGCCTTGCAATGTACGGCTGTACTAGACGGAATAATCAATGAACAAAAATTATACGTAAAGAACACTTTGATTTTCTCCATCGGGTTATCAGATCATTTTCAGAAAAGCAAACCTATGATGTGGCATACCCATCTAGCTATATTCCATTTGCTCTGTTGCTGTGAAAGCGCTATTAAATATAGAGCCTGAAATTCCATTATGAATAGGGATCCCAGTTATCTGTTTGAAGGCAAACTGTGGGAAAACACCACTAGAGGTCACTCAAAATTAATTGTTACCTAATTAACACAACTTGACCCTAAATTTTAAGATATTCAACCCCTTTGGTGTTTAAAGCATTTTCAACTTTGACTATTCAGCTAACCGTGACGAAACTCAGAAGAGCTGGAGACAGAAAATATTTTCAGTTCTCCCCTCTTCTGACTCCTTGCAAGGTTCCTAAATCAGCTTTGCACTTGCCTCTGGCAGTGGCAAATTGTTCGTTCCTCAGCAATGAGCTTAGTGATGCTTGCAGTGATGAACCTCTAAAAGTGTTGGATTTAGAGACATTCAGCCCGAACTGTGTTATCTTAAATATCTGGTCACCCATTTTGAAAATTGGACCAAAATGAATCGCACAAGTGAGGGAATATATAAGAAAAAGAAGTCTTTAATGTTTCCAGGATAGTAATTCTTTTTTGTTTTGTAAATTTGTAACCACTGCTGCAGAGAAGAAAAAGTACATCTTTTTATAACAATTGTTTGACTAACTAAAAGAAGTGAAAAGCAAAGTTTAAGCTTGATTAATGGGTATGTGTTGAAATATCTCTGCATGTATTTAATTAAAAGCAGATGTTCTATTTGCAGGGCTTTTTCCATAATCTGTGGTAATGATGATAGCAATTTATTTGCCAAACACAACAGGAAAAGGAATATCTAATTATTATGTTCTATAAGATTAAGGCCACCAACTGCTGGTATACATGCATACATCACCTGAAATATGTAATCAAGCACTCAGGGAACCGAGTCCTCCCATTGCTTAGTAGATAATTCATGGTCATTCACAGACCAGAGTGAGGAGTCATTCACTTCAAATGCGGCTCAGTGTAGGAAAATTCTTGCGTAGCGAAGCTCCCATGAATGATGCTCTACCAGAAATGACATGCTCTTATTTCATTTCTCATTTCAGGTTACTGACGGTGCTCTTCTCATCCCCGCCCCTTGCACTCAATTTAATTGACAAAGGGGGGATTAGCTAGTCAGCTTATCAATATGTATGAACATGACAACCGTAAAGAATATGGCATTTTCTTGAAAAATCATTTAATAGCCTCACAAGAGCAGCCAGAAAGGGTATGCAGCATGTGTGCAGCTGAGGAAAAAAACAACTTCAAAGCACTGTAATGTTAGTAAGAAATTTATCAGAGGCTCCGGTATCCTAATTGCTTCATCAAGGTGATAAATAAATAAATAGATCATCAGCATCTGAAGAGTTATACGGCTTCTTTCTCCACTTTCATGAGAGATTAATCTTGCAGGGGTAGAAAGACAGTTAGCCACAAAAGAGCATACTCATAGTCTCAACTAATGGAATTTGGATATAGTTATATATATATACATTTAAAACGTGAGCCATCCTCTAAATTTCTGCACAGGAAGTTGGTGAATTAAAATAAAATAATTCTGCATTTATTCTCTCCTTTAAAATCTGTAACTACTGAATAATAAGACATACTGTTTCAAAGTGTTCAGTTTTCCCAGGCTTCCTTCATCTGTACATACCGTCCTAGGAACAAAAACGTTCTGGTTGCTCTCTGAGGCAGCACTTAGTTGGATGTGGACCATTTCATGGCATCCACAAAGATTTAAGCTATATTTAAAATAATCAAGAAATCTTCAAACAAGGCATATTGTTCATACCTTCCCCTTTCTAAAAGGGGATGGATAAAGAAGAATAAGTCTTGTTCGACAAAAAAAAAAAAGAAAGAAAGAAAAAAAAAGAAAAAAAAAAAAGAAAAAAAATCTTATTAGAGCCTCTCCTTCAGAAAAACTCTGCTACTAGAACTCTTACTCTAGAATGAGAAAAAGTGTTACTGAGTATAATTACCTATTCCCCAACATGCTCAGCAATGCTTACCGAATTGTCAGCATGCAACAAAACATATTTTATAAGTCAAGGGTCAAAATAATGAGCTCCCAAAGTTTTAAGGGTGACGTGGAGAAATGGAGGAAGGGGCTTGCATTTATTTCAAAAAAAAAAATGGCTCTAATTTAGGGTAAAAAGCCTACATCAAAGGAAAAACAGAGTTAATACAAGAGACCAATAGTTGAAGAGTCTTACTAGAGAAAATAAAAATCAGGTGGGCTCAGCCAGGGAAATTTCCATTCATTTGCAAGGAAAATTACAGCTTTTGATATGCAAATAGTTATAGAACTGCAAAAGTCTTGAAGATCAGCTACCTAAAGCTAGAAGTTGCCACAGCTGTTTTGCCAAAGAGCAATTTTTGATAATTATATATCCCTTGTTCCCTGATCAGTCTATACTTCTACTCATTGTTACACTAGTAACTATTGTGAAATATTCTCAGTTGGGACAAATTATTTCCTATATCCTTTACTGTCCAAGAAAAAAAAAAAAAAAAAAAAAAAAAAAGGGTGACCTAGCAGTAAAGAAAAGTTCCTAGCAACATTTCTACCCAGCTTAATCAGCTGCCGCAATTTTCAAGGGCTTCTTCTTCCCCCTACAAACTTGCCTTTCATTCTGTATTCTTCATCATCAAAAAGCTGATTTCCAATTTATGACATCTTCTAAATCCCAACCACATGAGCCTCCTTCTCTCAATCCCCTGTACAGACTTAACCCAATAATTAGAAAGTAGGGGGAAAAATAAACAAACAAAAAATCTATTTTCTTGTAGAAAAATGTGCACAGAAGTTTTTTACCAGATATATGCATTGGATAATGCAGTCTTTAGTGACACAATTTTTCATCAATCTTTTATTTTAAAAGCATTGAATGCTAAAGAATAAATACAGACTTTCTACAAAGGGCTAAAATCTTCACAGAGGTGTAAAATTACTACACATACTGAGGGGTTTAGGTGTTCTGATTTTTGCAATAATCCAGTAAATGATCAAGTTTTGCTTCAAAATTACTATTGATAGCTAGAGGATATAAAACAATTCTGATGTATTAGCAAAATTATAAAGCAGAAGTCACAGAAGGCATTATAATTGAATGTATGGAGATAATGAACATGTGAACTCATTAGGCATAAGTCTTTTATTTTAAAATAATACATAAACTGGTAGAGCAATTCTCTAAAACATACAAAAATAGGCACAATTCATTTAAAATGGATCTGTTGATCCAGTCTAAAATCATAGATTGAACATGATAGCAAATATATGTGATACTAAAAATATTCTATGTTACTGAATTTATACTCTTTTCACAAACTCTGCTATGGTAATTTCTGTTGCTTATATCTTGATTTTCTTGGGGAACATTGTAACCAGAACTGCTCTGAGCTTATTATATTTTTGTGTTCTTCCTGGAGAAGAGGTTCAAATGTACAAAGGAATTCTGTCTTTTAAAGAATTGCTTTTGACAGAAATCTATTAAATGAACCAATTAACAGAGCATGTTTCCTAGCTAAGCTGAAATATGATATAAGAAGACAGCTAGAAGTAACACAGCTGTAGGAAATCAGTGTAGCAAAACTCAATATCAAAATGCAAAACCTTAAAAAAAGGTCTCTCAGATAGCTGTTTGGACCTATTCAGCCTTGCCCTCGTGTACTGTGAAGCACTGAGAGGTGTGTGCCTGAGTGGCCTGGCCAAGATCACTTGTGTGTGGTAGAGGGCAAGGAATATTGCTGACATCCTCACTTACCTTCTGGGTTGTTTTCAGTGAAGACAACAAACTAATTCTGGATGTGTTTTTTTTAACCCTTTAGAAACTGATGCTGGCCAGTATATTTTGTCTCATAATTTTATGGTTCCATTTCTGTTCTTTATATCAGTTTGGTCTCCATCTTCTGTAGCAATTAAAATCCTTTAACCTTTAACCTTTAACCAGAAAGGGATTGTTCTGAGAGGGTGCACTGTGATCACTACTTTTTCTAGTGTCACTCCAAGAGGAATACAGGATTTTAGGCCAAGTTGTTCATGCTGGTTGCAGTGGAGAGGTCCTGGAAGTGCCTGGTTTTTGCCTCCAGATTTCTTTTACCAGCACACATGGTAAATCCTGGAACTTCTGCTCTTTGGAAGCTGTCCCAGACAGTGCACACAATGAAGACTGGGAGTCACACACTGGAATCAAAACCTTACAGTTAGCGACAATCAGTAGAATACGGTAAGAAAAGAGGTGCTTGGCTAATAGTATCTGGTAATGTGAAGCTCACTACAGATTAGAAGGCCTAAATGTGTCCAGAAAAGAAGCCATAAAATTGGATTATATTGGTGTGAGACATGAAGGATTAGTGAAGAGGCAGCCTGACAGTGATGCTTTGTTAGTTAGATACATTCAAAGATCTTGACCAAGAACTGTGTGTTTGTAAATAAAAGGAGTAATTTAGAGCTAAGTCATTAAGAATGGCTTTGGGCATTTCTCAGTGCATAGATGTTTCTTCAATATCTGTGAACATATTAGCAGGTATTCGCTAGGTGTTGTGTAAGGGTTACAGGTGGTACTACAAAGTAGGTAACCTGTAAAAATCATACCACAGGCCAAAACCTCCCCAGATCTGGGCAAGAGAGCCGGGTGTGTGCAAGGCATGCAGGTCTCCTGACCTGCCTGATGCTGGTGCTCAGGCAGCTCACAGGGAGGCAGGGCCCTGGATCAAGAGACTGATCCAGAACTGTGGAGCCTAAGGAAATACATCCCATAATTTGTTATCTCTGAATTAGAGTTTTTGTAGTCATTAAGATGATAATATGCATCACCTGCAGGTGTGCCGTAAAGACCCTCTTTTTCTTTTTCACATTCTTTGTAACATATCTTCCTTCATCTTTTGCACAATTCTTTCCCCAGACCTGGAAGTCTGAATGGGAACGGCAATTTGCTCCTTTCCCGGCTAATTGGATCTACAGCATAGAAATTTCACAAGAGAAAAATGATGAGCTGGCTGCTCCACATCTGCTCTGTTTATCTTCTTTTTTTTTTTTTTGCATTTATTCTGTCTAGTCTGCTCTGTTAAACTGCCACTCATCTCCTGGGGACACTTTCTCTACTTGACAGCTAGTAGGACCATCTGACTTCCAGTCATCTCCATTGTATGCTTTCAGGTCCTGGGGCTGAGACACACCATCTGGAAGCTGGACCTGTGGACGAGGTGGCTGCTCAATAAGTGCTGTGCAGTTATGGACCTCTTCATTATCATCGTGGCAGCTGTTTCTGACCTTGGAGAGGTTCACAGCTAGTGAAGAAGTGTTGCCCTCCTTTTGCTGACCTATTTCCTCTCCTTGCTCTGGAGGAGCTGATGGCTCAATTGCCTCTGTCTCACTTTAATCAATTCCGTTTATTTAAGGATCTTAAGTCACCTCATATGAAAACCTCGGTGATGGAGGTATCACATGGCTTTCCTTATTAGCCTTCATGTCAGATTTTGGCACTTCTTCCTGTACTGGTGAGTATGGGCTCCTACAACTCCCAGAATGCAGAAGCTTTATAAGAAAAATACTGGACATAATAATTTCCTTTTACTTTCAGTGATTCTGAAAATAGGCCAGAACTGACAATTCTGAGGCAGAGAGATTTGAAGCTCCTAAATTTTTTGCCTTTTTTTTTTTTTTTTTTTTTTTTTTTAGTTATCTTATACTGAAGCAGTGGATGCTACTTTTGTTGCAGGAAACATTATGAGAACATTATAAGGGTTAGGAACTTAGCTAGGCCTGAGAACAATTAGAAGCCCTGCTCTTTTGTACTGCTCTATCATACCGTATTTCTTTCTCATTTTTATTTGTCTCATTAAAATACTAACTTATATAATTGCCTCATTCCTATAAATTTGCAAGGCAATAAATGGAATTAGAAAGCTTTTGCTCACATGCCTCAGAAACACTTAAATTATATAAAAATATACGCACATCAGACATGCCTCTCATGCACCTAAAGTGATATGTAGCCACATCCAATTCATGCACTGTAAGCTGCTAAAGCTCCAAAATGTAGTAAAAATGCAGAGCACAAAGGAAAAACAAAGCAGCCTCTTTAGAAAGCTGTGCATATCATTGGTGAGGGCTGGTTTGCATTAGCGTCTTTCAGTTCTTTGACTGATTTGTTTCTTAGGTGTAACAGCTGCCTACAGGTTGTACCTACATAAGCGAATCCAATGTGACACGAAGCCAGAACATTGCAGTAGGTTGCTTCTTGTACTAATAAATATTCAAGTATACAACCTAAGTACTTCTTCTTCAGCATCAGATCCTTCTCTTGCAACTGGCAAAAAACAACTTGCAAATTTCTTTCCAAAAAAAGAAAATAAAAAAGGATGTTGATAAGCTTGTGCTAATGAGTCATATCTTTTAATATTCCTTTGTTTCTTATTAAAATTCCAGAAACTTGTCATGTTTTTTTTTTTCTTGTCCTTGCATTTATAGGTCAACAATGAGGGAGTGGAAAAAAAAAAAAAAAAAAAAAGGGCCATAGGCCACAATTCAAGATTCTTTTCTTGACAAAGCCCAAGTCTGCCAGCCTTTCCGGGATGGATTGTCTTTCTCCTCTCTTCCCCCATTTGGTGTCAAGAAAGACTTACCCAGCTCAGACCCCAGTGATGCCCACTAGCAAAATGTCCTAGATCCAAACGTCAATGCCAAGATATTTTATAAGCTTTCCTTATCCAATCAGTTCAGTGACTCTGGAACAAGCAAACACAGCTTTACCAGAAACCCTGAAAATAATATTTGTATAGTTCACACGACAAACAGGCATGGGCAGAATGCATTTAGAAAACCAGACAATGTTAATTGCTTCCGGAAGTGTCTAGAGATTACTTTACCTGAAAATATTTGATTTTTTTGATGAAACCTCATATATTGTGGCACACAGACAGCAAGGCAAACATTTCATTCATTTCCTCTCTGGATTTTGAAATTAATCACAAAGGGAAGTAAAATTCAGCCAGTATCCAAAAAAAAACCACAACTACATATGATTTCAGGAGTTCATTTTAAAACTCCCTACCCAGCTGTGTTGGCTTATCTGTGTGGACATCCTTCACATTCAGTAAAGTCAGAAATTTGGGATTTCTTTCACCTACATGTAGAATCTCAAATGCTTAGCTCTATTGGGGAATTTCTTGTTCATAAATTAGCAATTCAGGGAAAAAAAAAAAAAAAAAAAAAAAAAAGGAAGGAAGGAAAGGAGGAAAGGGAGGTGTAATGGGGAAGAAGTGGCTCCATATTTTCTTCTAGAAACATTCTCCATCCTCATTTCCAGAGTGAGATTCGTCTTTGGATTCTGTGGATATTTTATCTGAGTTAGGATGAAGTATGGGGTGTAAAAGTCATTGTATCACTTGCTGTAAATATTCTTTTCTTCCTGTCAAGAAGCTCTTCAATCAGAAAAAAAAAAAAATCCTAAAGACATTTCTTGAGTTGCAAGGTCTTTACTGATAAGAAAGAAGAATAAAATAAAGCAATGATTTTCGTGCCACAGGCCTTTATCCATCTTTATTTAATACACCAGAAAATTTCCACTGCTTCAGTTGGAACAAGAGTTGCGTTAGGCCTCACTATGGGTTTTAATTTCCTTTTTCTGGAATACCCATTTATTTTTATCAACTGGTAGAAGAAAATTAACAAATGAAAATATATGTTCCCATTTCTGAACTCCAGTGTGGAGTTAGCTTGGGGAAGGCTTTAAAACAGATGCTATCAAGAATCTGTGGAAAACAAACAAACAAACAAACAAGCATTTAAAATTCATAGTTCCTGTGTTTATGAAAGATGAGTCCATTCTATTTCATTATAAACTAGAAGGGATTTTTTTCACTGTAATCCCACAAGTAAACAGGAAACAAGAAGATGCAACAGCGATCCAGAATAACTGCTTGGGAGCTGTGATTTTATGTAGTATAATTAATGCTGCAGACATAAAGTAGACAAGGAAATACAAGTAAGAAAAATGCAGGAAATGTATTCTACAGAAATATACCTGCATTTTAACAGAACTCATATTTGACTTTCTAAATATTTTCTCAGCTTTCCCACAAGGCTTACTTAGCTAATTAGTTTACCCTGAGAATTTCCCTCAGATTTTAGGTGGGAACTATCTACACATCTAAAATCTTGTGAATACTACTTTTCTTCTACATCACATTGCACATGGGGATACTTGGGGATGTATATGTATATTTCCACACATAGGTGGGGAAAGGCAGAAATAACACCAAACTTCAGCCTTGAGCAGTGCAGAAGTCTAGTGTTGTCTTCCATAATGCATACAGAGTACGTCCCAGCACTTCAGAAATGGAAGTTTATAAGTAAATACGAGATTGGATTGAATTTGGTCAATCCATGAAGTCGGGTTACTTTACAGAAGGACTGTCATTTTGGAGGGTGATTTACGAGCTTTGAATATATTGCCCTCAATGTTTTCAAATGCATGCCTCTGTCCGTGCTGTCTGAGATCCCTCCCAGCTGTTTCAAAAGGGCAGCTATTATCATCTGCAGGCAAGATTGTTTTGCACCACAGCAAATATTATAAGGACCCCTGTGTAATAATTTATAGCATGTGTGGATCTTAGAATTGTAGCTGATTTTTCAAAGTAGGCCGCAATATATTCTGGGCGTCACACATTTTTTTCATCATTACTCATGTTTCTCCATCTCAGCAAATCAAAATAAATACAAAAGGGCTCCTAGTATGTTAGTAGTGAGCACTGTATCTGACATGTTCTGAATGTAGGTTTAGAAGACAAAAAAGGCAAAATAATTGTTGTGCTACAAAACACGAACTCACAGTCAATAGTCCATGAAGAAGTAATTTATGTAGACATATCGACATTGCAAATTTTCAATGTCCTCTTTAAAAAGACACTTTTCTGAATTGCCTTCATTTGTGAATGACAGAGGTCTCTGATTCCCAAGAAAATGCAAAAGGACCTTGAAATAAAATGATGCCATAATGGCTTGCAGTGATACACTCCTCCCAAGTTTTCAGGACAATTATATGCTTATTACTTTGGAAGAGTTAGAAAACAAGCAAGCTGCAGCTTTTAATGAAGCTTTCATAGCAGTGAGAAGAACTATGAAAAAAGCATTTAAAGCAGCTCATCTCCTTCTCTATTCAGGCTCTCTTTCATTTCCAGAGGCAGTTGCGATGAGAAATTGGATGCTATCCAGTTTGGATTTATAAGGAAGCAGAAAAGGAGATAATGGCGGAAGTATGTGCTTTTTTCCCCAATGTAAATTCAGATCATCTTTAACATTTGATCAGATTTTGAGGAACATGAGACAAAAAAGCAGCAGATATTTCCAATCATACACTTTAAGAATTCTAAAGAGCTTTGCAGAGTCTCCCTGCATCCAGAGTTGCTGCAGACGTTCCTTTTATTATTTTCCTTTTATTATTTTTGGGGAAGATAGAGAACATAACCATCTACTTAGCTTGGCTATCTGATTATAAAAACCTGACTCAGAGCATCTAAAAGTTATGCTTACAATGCACAGACATACATCGCAGTCCTTTGTACTGTCATGCTGCTATCCTAACAAGCTAGAAATATGTATGTGAGCGGGGAAGACATTTCAGGATCAGAAGAACAGGCAGTTAACAATAAATTACTGAGACTGATTTCTTTGTCAGTCCACAAAAGCTAAACCTGACCCCAATGGAGATATATTTTATCATAAGGAAGTGATTTTCTTACCCTTTTATGACACCATTTTTATTACCACTATTATTCACAATTCTCTAATTAGAGAGCACAACATTGTTACACAGGCTTCACTCCTTGATTCAGATGCAAACACACATTACAGTCATCCTGTTCAGGTGTGTTAGTGTAACCCAGGCTGAGCAATGCTCCTTTCCTTTTCAGGTGTTCTGTACAGTGGCAAGGAGGCCACACTATTTTTATACAATTTTCCCTTGCCTGCTCTAACCCCATGACCTTATGTGCTCACTTGAAAATAAATGGTCAGGCTGAACAATCTACTCATTTGTTTTTCTCTTTGAAAAAGCTTATCAGAAACTTGCAAACAAACCTTATTTCTAAAAATATACACCCATTGTGTGAAAAAAAGTTACAAATCTTGATGTATGTACAATTTTTCAGGCTCTAGTACTTGTATCCAGGAACTTACCTTAGCCTTTCCTGCCCTCCAATACATAGCCTGCCTTTGTATGGTAACATGAAATTATTACTGATGGCTGAAAAATGCAGCCACAGCTGTGTAGATGCCTAAAACTTAAACAAAGGGAATTTAACTTTGAAAATGGTATTGGTTGTAGTTTTGTCTATCTGTTTTCATAAGCATTTATTTTCATAGCTGAATATAATGCCTGAACTTGAACAGAACCAAATATGAAACATTTCTGTCATCCACAAAAGTTTCTGGACAACTATGAAGAAGTCTCATCATGCAGCAAACTATAAATACCAGGGAGGGTACAAACTGCTCCAAATCTTCCTTTTCCAGACCTTGAAGAGTCATAATTCTTTGGTATTTTGAGGGATGTTGTGAATCAATTCCCTACTCAGGGTTTCATTTTAAAGACCCAATACAGCCCTAAATGCCAACTGTGGAAATGGTTCCTCTGTTTTTTTATTTATTTATTTTTTCCATCTGAAGTCTGTATATATTTCACTGCTCAGAAGTCAATGAAGGGGTTTTATGGCAGGTCTAGTAAAGTGCAGTTCTCCAATTACAACCTAGCTGTAAAATATACAGTAGGGTTTTTTCCCTTTTACTTCCAGGCAATGAGTTTTGGTCATGTCAGTTAAACCCACCTAAAAGAAGGAGAAAGAAAGAGAGAAATGACTGTTCAGTGAACCTCAGGAGAGTTATGAAGTTATACAACCTCAGAAGGATTTTAGGCAGTTTTATACTGCCTGGCTCAGCTCATATTTATATCATCTGTCTCAGCGCCTGGAATGAACTAAGCTATGTGCTTGATAGAGAAAAGTACCTGTACTGACTGATGTATCTAAGAAATCCACTTTGGACATGGCTGGATGAACCAGAAAAGAGGATGATAGCTGCACAAACCTTGCAATGATATATTTCAAGTAAGCAAGAACTAGATAATACTTAAAAAAAAAAAAAAAAAGTACATGAAGGAAAACAAAGAATCACTAAAGAGGTAAGATTTTTTTTAAAAGTTAAACACTTCCTTGTAAACTTAGTTATGTCTAAATTACTGCTTGGACTTGGAGGAGGAAAACCTGCAGCAATCTGGAGAATTGTACTGCAAATGTAACTGATATTCCAGATTAAACCATAAGCATATTCAGTGTAATTTTCTGGATTTTGACTATGTGAGACACTGAAAAAGTCTTCCAAGAACCTGATGATACTCTGCAGTGTAATATTTTGCCTGTGAAGATAAATCTACAGTTTCACCTGATAAGATTTTTCGTCTTGTTTTGAACAGCATAATTTACCATACTCAGCTTGCTGTATTGCATTCATATACATGTACAGAAGAACTGGATTGATTATCTTCAACTTTCCTGCCACTTTTTTTTTTTTTTTTTTTTTTTTTTTTTATTTTCTGGTGCTGAGGGAGAATTGAACTGGAAAGCTTTGGCTGGGAACTTGTTTTGGAACACCCCAAAAAGGAAAGAGATATATGGCTACTTTATAATTAGTAAAGTAGTGCAGCAATATATGAAGCAGTTCTAATATTTCAGAGAAGCCAAAGAAATTTAATCAATAATAGATTGATTTGGGTTGGGAGGGACCTTAAAGCCCACCCAGTGACCCGCTTCTACCAGCCCAGGCTGCCCAAATCTCATCCAGCCTTGGGTGCTGCCAGGGATGAGGCAGCCACAGCTTCCTGGGGCAGTCTGTCTTCAAGTTTAATAGGATAAAAAGGACCTATACATTTAGGAGTTGAACTTTACTAAGCACCTTCTAAACTGCAGCACAGGCAGGTACTACATTTATTGATATTATTCATATTTCTTGAGCAACATCTGCTCTGGAGATTCATTTCAGAGGTAGCGTCATAACATCGGAGGACCTGACCTTACTGGCATTGATTCTTTTCTCAAGTAAGAGATAGTGACAGAGGAAACAACAGGACCATAGGCTGAAGAAGAGGAGAATTCACACACCAATTACTCTCTGTATTATCTTGTTGCTGTAGCTCCTTGGTCAGGGATAAGACACTCATTTAAAGTGCTTTACAAACACATGAAAAAGGTGGTCTCTGTCCAAAGCAGCTTACATTAAAATTCTCCAAATAGATAACATGATTTATCTTTTCAAAATTAATGCAGTTATCCACATCTCCCTAAGCCTGGGTAAATCCCATATGACCTTACTGTGTCAAAGAAATAGAAGAAATGAAAGGCTTCAGAAAGAAAATCACATCTTTACTGGAATGAGGCACACTTTGCCTCTCTTCACAGAGAGTCTCTCAATTCTTCCTTGCAGTTGAGAGATAACAATTTGGGATGGTGTACCAGGGACCCATATTCAGGCTAGGAGCTAGTCCATGTTTGATCCGTTATCAGAAGACTGGATGCCTTTTCTCCCACGCCAATGATATAAGATGCATCTTTTCTGCAAGCAAGAATAACCCATACTCACTCAGTGTGTAATAAGTGGTGCTGGAGTAAAGTGCATTTGATGTTAAAATTCTGGGACTGAAGTGGTTCCCAGTAGAGCCCAAAGTGTGCACAAGGATGGCTGAGAAGAAAATGTGTTTTCTTTGCAAAGATATTATGCATGGATCACTGTATAGTTATTGTGTTATTGAATTAGCAAGGTGCTTTTATAGTTAAATCATTATCACTGACTGTCCTAATCCTTAAATTATTTAAAATATAATAAGTTTTATTACTTCATTGCCATTTATTTCAGCTTATCTTGTTATTCTACTGAAAAACTGTGGAGAAAGCACAAGTATTTTCAAATGTTTTTAAGATTTTTGACTCTTTAAATATAAATTCAGATGAAGTTACAAGCACGTCCTTAAGAATATAAAAAGTTTTAAGAAGTTGCTGATGGATTTATGCTTATGGATATGAAAACATTTAAATCTTTTATGGAAAATGTTTTAGACTGATTTAGCTGTGGGAGAAATTGTGCCACAAGTTTCCTCAGTGTAAATTTGGAGTAGCTTTATCAGCAGACTGCTGAATTAAAACAAATTGGAACAGAAAGTTTGGGTTGTGCCTCGGTTTGGTTCACACTGGACAGGTTGTGAATCTAGTAGCTTTGGCAGAACCCTTTTAAAGAAGCAAAATAAGCAAATGTTATGGAGTCACTTGTTTGGCTAATTGATTACTGTGTTTCATAAATCTTCAAGTATCAATTGTCTTCATATAATTAAATAAATCATTTTAATTTGCCTATGTCTATGAATTCCTGGAAATTATTTTCCCACTCCACAATAGCAGACTGTGCTTGCACAAAATATTCCTGCAGAAACGTATCTGCAAGGGCAGAGTACAGCACATTTATATCTTGTAGGTGTGGCTTCACCCATGCAGTGACATTTCATAGATCAAACACACTCAGGAGTGCTTTCTTTATGCACAGTACAGGTTATATATAGTCAGAGATAACATTTATAAAGGCTATAACATGACAGAGTATATAACAGACTACATTGTGGCCTTCTTAATCATCTGGTGATGTAATGAATGGAGACCACAGAACCTACCCCATAAATTTTGTATGCAAATCATCTCAGCTTGCTACTTGGGAGATAATGTGAAGAGACTTTTGAGGTCTGGAAAATCTTGTATACAGACATCCTTAGATGTGCATAAATCAGGAGCAAATGCAGCTTCTGGGAACTAACGCTGATTCTTGCATCTAGCTTGTATCTCAGAAGCTTCCTGTTTTCCAACTGGATATGGTGCCCAGGTCTCTCCTGGATGGTCAGTGCCTCTGTGTGTGCCTTGGCACAGTGGGCATCGCAGCTCCCATCTCAGCTTGGGTCTCCTGTGGCAGTGATACAGATACATGATCTTGGACAAAGCACTTGATTTTTCCTTGCTTTCTTTTCTCCCTGATACACTTTCTGCCAGGCTGATTAGAAGAAACTGCCTATTTCTCCATTGAGCTTTGGCTGTAGATTTTGCAATGCAGGTAGGGACTTAGAATCATTTTCCAGGTGTAATACCTGTAATACCTGCCAAACATCAACAACCAATAAAACAACGAAGCAAAACCAAACAGAGAAACCAAAGCTAGTTCAAAGCTGGAAGAGGCCATGATCTTTCAAGAAGTAAAGACATCTTCCAGTTCGTAACATTGTGTGCTGCTGTGGCTACATCACTCTTGACAGATGAGCAACTACTACAGCAACTGCAAGGTGGTGGGAACAAGACAGATCCTGCTCAGCTCAGAGACAGGCACCTGAGCTCCGAGTGTGGGAACACATTTGAGGGAGAAAGAAGACCCATTTTAAAGTAAAAATGCATCTTGAAATGGTCCAGGCAGAAGGAAAGCAGCGGAGCCAGGACAGGAAGTTTCCTGGATTTCAGCATGTTGCTCTGGGTGCTCACTTGGTATTTCTCTTGAAAGAAAGTTTAGTTAGATTCAGACATGATAATGTATGTTGTTTGTTTGTTTTTTTTTTCTTTCTTTTTTTTTTTTCTCTGACCATTTTTTCCCAAGTCACTTCTCTGAACACCAGTTTGCGCACCATAAGAGCTGAGTCCAATGAACTTCCTACCAAGGCCAGCTAAGCCTTCTGAGCTCTGGATGGAAACCCTGGGTACACAGGACACCTAAACCTGCACAGTGCATTTTGATCATTTTCCTCTCATTTCTGTTCAGTCTTATTAATTCTAAATCCCTCTTCCTTTGTCTTTTAAATGCTATTTGTACCATTTTATCATTGCTCTTCATTTTTCCCGTCCATAAAAAACAATAAAATATTAATGTGGCATAAAAAATCTGTCTGTGCTGGTAGTCTCCTGAAACTATTGATGATTCCATGAATAAAACATGAATCTTTATTTTGCTTGTAGTATATCAGATTTCATGTGTTTATTATATTTTCTGTGAAGTAAGCTTGTCCAACAGAGCCTTTGTTTGTTTTCCTGCTTTTATTTTAGGTACCCTTGATTTATTAACCTTTAGAAAAGGTAATGTCTGATATGGCCTTACGTGAAACCATGAAACATGTAACTTTCATTTGGATAAATTTTGTAGTCTATTTCATCTAGAAAAAGAAAGGAAACAAACAAACAAACAAACAAAAAAACAGCAGCAAAAACACCTTTTTTTTCATCCTTGTGATGTTGAGCTACATCTTCCAGTACTACCTTGGCCTAAGAAAGTATTTTAAATATAAGAGATGTTCAATATAAAAACAACCACCCCCCAGTTCCCTCCTCCCCCCCAAACTGGGGTAATATAAAAGGAATGCTATTTGATTTGGAAAATATTGCTTTCTTTACCAATCTTAATCAACATCTTTATTCTAATTGCACACTAATCTGAAAGTTTAACTGATCATGTTTTGTTTTGTTTTGTTTTGGGGGGAGGACTATAATTATGCCTTAGTCTTGCACAGGACTGATGACAGTATAAATCTGAAGCAGTTTCTCTGGAGATGTCTGCATTGCCTACAGTTATGCTGGTTCACTGACAAAGGATCTGCTCATTTGGGTGGCATGTTCTTGAGATAATCTTATCAGAGATGGATTTTTATAGCATTGATTTTCTAACCATCCATTTAACTGAGGCAAAAGACAGTTTTGAGTTAAATCTGTGAAACAGAGAAAGAATTCATGATGAACAACTGTCACTGAAGGGGACAATAGCAAACATAGCTGCTGGCATAAACTAAGAAATCACTGCCCATTTTGGATCTTGTGGGTGTCACTATGGGACATGCCATGATTAAAATACAGATCTTTCTGTTCCAGAAATGCAGACAAAAATTCTGATACACTGAACTCTACAGGTTCAGTATGGAGAAGAAAAGTGTACTCTTAGTGAAAAGACTATTATAAATTTAGAAAAATGAATATAGAAAAGAATAAGATGTTCCAGAATCCTTAAAGAAATTAATATTAAAATGACAATGTTAATCTACAAAATAAATAATCTGTTAAAATTCAGTCTGAAAGAGAACTTCTCATGTTTGGTAGCAGTATTTTCTCTTAGGATAGTTTTATAGTTGTACCATAGCCATCTTTCTTCTTGAATATCTCTTAAACAAACATTGAGTCATGGTTATCAGGACATTAAGTCCTAAAGCTCAGAAATGGCCTTCCAAAGAGGAGACAAAAGACAGCTGAAATCCTTACCAAGTTTTGGCTGAAGGTAGAAGGGTGAGGAGAAGCTGCCAGTTGGGTGGAATCCCCTGACAGAAATCCCCTAAACTTGCTAGGCTAAGCAGAGCCTTAAGGGAGAATGTAACATTTGGCTTATAGCACTTTTTTTAGCCTGTTAATATCTATTGCTAATGATTAATGACATAGTGCACAAATGAATCTGTAGGATGGCAATGCACTGTAGAGGATTGTCTTTCTTTCTTTGTTTTTAATGAAGTTCACCTGCACAACACATCCAAAGCAGCATTTTTACCTCCTATATCCCAGGATTTCAAAGTGCAGAGGTGAGGATGGTGCAAAGGTGGGGAAAGAGCCTTCTCCCATTGCCCTCACCATTTCATGGGTTTGCTGCCCACCTTCTACCATGTCTGGGTTCATAAAATGCTGACAACGACATGGAAAATATCCATACAGAGGAAAAACAGAAAACTTGGAGGAGATTATGTGGAATGAAAATTGCTGCAAAGGCTTGACTTGTAGCACGATTTTCATCAAATAGGCATGACAAATGGCAAATGCATATGCAAATCAGAACTTATCCATGGACACTTTGCAAGAAATCATGAAAAGGAATGTTTTAAAGAGACTGCTTAAACCATTCTGTTTATTAATGAAAATAAAAATGATGAAAAATCAACCTAAACTACCTAAAAATGAGGTGAATTTGCTGAGCAGTGGGGAAATATATTACACCCTCTTTTCAAGGAGGAATCTGAGGTTTCCACATATTTTTATCATTAGTTAGTTAGTTAGTTTGTTTGTTTTAGTGAAATACTCCTTAGAGGAATGAGGGACATCGTCTCCATGTAGTTCAGACAAAAGAGACTACTTTATTGATTGCTACTCCTTATTGCAAAGTTGTAATTAAAAATAAGTATTAAAACCTGTTACAGTGTAACATGGCACTCTATAGCTGGCTGTGCACAATAAAAATCACATCATGTTCTCATCAGAAAAGCCATCACTAGTCCAATTTCGAAGTTCTGCTGTGGTAATGGAAGGCTGCAGGAGGCTGTTCAGCAAAACTTAAGATTAGGGCTCAGTTGAAAATGTCAGCATGCAGTTACATCTCAGCTGTGTCTTGTACAAATTCTGGGTAGACAATGCTGAGAACATGGCTTAATATTACAATTAATATTATCTATATACACAAGAATTAAAAGTATTTAAAGAATATGCCAGGAATTGTATACAGCTAACTTTTAATTAGAAATTAGGTTTTAAAAAAGCTGTTGGTCTCTTGCAACTCTGCTAGTTTCTGTATTCAGAAAGCCGAGATGTGTGTTTTGGCCAGGAAGAAGAACAGTATCACTGCCAGATGATCAGCCTGTGAGACTGGAAGATCTTTCTCTGAGTACATAAACAGTCTGAATATATATGACAATTATATTCATATAAAGATGGTCAGGGTAATATATATATTTAATCAGCAAATGTCAGGATCAAACCCTTAGGTATCTCATTCTGGAGATGCCAAACATGCACTTCTATAACTGTTTAAGCCTTCTCCTTCACATTTCACACTGGAAATTGCTTCTATTATTTTTTTTTTCCTGGTAACTGCAACTGGGAAATTTAAAAAATATAAGTTGCCTCTATTGACATTCTCAGATCCTAAGACATCACTGTGCAAAGGAGTTGCACCTCTGAAAAACACCTCAGTCTATGTGTAACTTCTCCTTTACCCCAGCATGATGCCAGAACCCAGAATAAGCCTTTTATTTCTTTTTTTTTTTTTAATGAGCAAGTACTCTGTGATCTTATCTAGCTCCTGATTTGTGGTTGCTGCTGCTCTTCTATGCTTCAGTTGTAGACGGATGATATGAGTTATAAATTATTTAGGCAAAGAAAAGGGTAGCCTGTGAGATTACTAATCAATTTTCTAAAGAATTATCTAGCAGAAATGCTAGCTTTAAATTATTTCATATTTCTTTTTAATTTAAACAAAGCCATCTAAGGTGACCTGGCTGGCATCTGTCTATGTTGACGTTCATGTATATTATCGGTCTTTTAGTGTTGTGTCCATTGCTCATCAGTGACTCTGAATGTCCCTGTAGTTTCCCAAGGAAAATAAAGATGCTTACTGTGGAAATTATTTCACTCATTTATAGACACATTACATTTAATAATCTAATGCTGAATCTCTTTACATTACTGCTACTGAAAGAATGAACTGCAATTTTGGCTCTTCTGTGCTAGGTGCTGTAATTCATAAAGGGACATATACACTGGAGGTGCAGGAAGAGTTTTTCAAGTTCATATAAAATATTCTGTGGCATGGTCTGGTGCTGAACTTCAGTGGTGGGTTCTTCATCTCAGCCCCGTGCACTCACATCTATCTTCAGACTTACATTTTCAGAGAAACAAGTGTGAATCTTTCTGAGAAATCAAGGGCAGAAAACAGTAATCTGTTAAACTGTACATCTGAAAGTAATTGTCAATATGAGTAACATTACAAAATTGCTGTATATCACTTCTGTTTTTAAAATATTTAATATGAAATCTTCTTTGATTTTAGAGTGTAGAAGAAATCATCTGTCAACTTCTCTAAAATTTGCTACATCTCTTACAGATGTAAGAAAGGAAAAATACTTGAGCTTTAAAAAACAATAATTAAAGTTTGTTAATTTGCAAGTCCTCACATTTGCTTTCAAATAATCATAACATGGCAGCTAAATAAGGATGTGCAATAGTTCCTGTGATAATAGCACTTACAATAAAATGATTTGTCTTTTCTGTTAATACATTTGTAGAAGTCTTGGTAGAGCTTTCATAAAAGCTTATTGGTCTTTTTCACTGAAATCTACAATTTAATATCTGCTTATCCCCTCTATTATTTCCATCAGACAGTAAGAGTGTTTCACATTACTTAAAAATCAAGGACAACCTCCTCAGCTGCTTTGAATATGAAAGCTGCCTGCCCTCTGTTACACCCTCAAGAATCTCTCTCATATTTTAAACAATATAAAACCCATTCATATCTGTAGTAGCAAGATGCAGCATTTGTTTAATCTGCTTCAGTAAGGGTAAAATACTCCTTAAAATATTTTTATTTTCTCCTTAGCTTACATCAGTTTTTCTTTTTGATAGTAATTGTTTTAATAAGAGGAAAATCCTGGATAGGACAAATGGTTTAAATATTTAAATATAGAGATTAAACCATTCACTGTATATTTACTTAATCTGGAAAAGCCAAGCAGTGAACTGATGAAGAGAATTTGCAAAAAGGCAGCAACCAGGAGCAGAGCTTGGAACACTCCTTGGCAGCAAAGCCAAGTTTGGTAACACGCTCCTGTTACCAACGCATCTGAAAGGAGCAGGAAGGTTGTTTCACTGAGCAGTGACACCAAAAGCTCAAGTGATTTATTCATAAGGGCTTTGCTTAGCTTTTAAGTCAGAGTGAATTTTCCCTTAGTAAGGACTTCAGGATGAGACCCTGGATGACAAAAGGCAATAGATCAAGAAGGATGTAATAAGTCTGCAAAATGTGGAATGTCACTTATGCACATTCAAAGTCATTTCCTAGTCCTTTTCCTAGGCTGTGTGCCAAGCAAAGCAGTACCTTCATTAAGAATGAATCACAAATTTTACAGAGTAAAGATAATCTTTTTCTCACTAGGTTTATGGGAAAGAAAAAAAAATTACAATATTTACAGAAAAGAATGTAAACCCTGATGGGGAGGTGATCCAACTGACACCAATGCTTTCTTTTCCTTATAAACTCCAACCCCATCAGCAAGTCTTCACTTTTATTAGACTTCAAGTATCACTTGAAAGTCCTTGAAGAAGAATAGACCTAAACGTTTATCACAACAGGATCATAATGAAACATGCATGCTTTCTTCTTCAAAGATCTTGTTAATGTGTCAAAAAGCACTTTTTTTTTTTTTGCATATGCTGCTGCAGTATATACTGAAAAGAAAATGAAAGACCTCTTCACAGCAAAGTGTTTTTTTTTTTTTTTTTCTCTTTATTTTCCCAGTTGCTCTCAAGGACAATAGTTTATTAGTGGCGTTTCATTCTCCAACACAGGAACTTTTCAAGCTTCAGAAATTTTGTCCTGTTGAGTGAATGCATTCCATTGAATTTCTTTGTTACTTACATGTTGCTAAGGTCTGTTTCAGTTTTTGATAAAATAATTAACTACTACTCAAAACAGAAGAATGAAACTGGAAGCATAAGAGTAATAACAAAGAGATCCTCCAATAACCTAGGAATAGTAAGAACTTATTTTTTGCTAACTATCAGATCTCAAAAATCAGGGGAAATCATTTTGGAGTGGCTTTCACAAAAGCATTTAAAACCTTTTGAATTAAAAAGTAAAATTAAAGGTTTCCCTATGAAATTAAAACCTGCACTTGCTTTGGATTTCTAAAAAGGTTGAAGGAGTTTTATAATACATTTTAGAAGTAGATGAATGCATTTTGTTCTGTAAAACTTTGAAATTATTAACTTGGGACTTTTCCTAAAAAAATTAAGGATTTTTGCTGATTAAAAATGTAATGGAATTGGGAAAATATTATTATATCGGCAATATGAATTGACTTGTCTCTATTTGTGGTGGAAAAGCTACAGGCAAAATGCTTTCCTGAACACAAGTCTGACTGACAGACTAGAAAAGCAATGGCACTGCACACTAGGGAAAGATCACATTGTTTTCTGTTATTAGCTATTAGGCCTCTTCCTTACCCAAAGATAACAATAAGCGACATGTTATGTTGTCCGTGAAAAGCATCTGTATGACAGCTATTTTTGTGAAACAGAAGAGAAGCAATTTCTTCTTTGGTCAAAAATGTTTGTAGAAGACTATATATACATACATATACATATATATAGATATATCCTGTTATTTTCCTAGGAGTGCAGTATGGGGCAGAGAGCACTGTTCCTTCAGATGAAGCCATTAAAATAGGAAGCCATTAATATAGGAAGTAATTTCAATGAATTCATATAGTTTTTTACTTGGAAGAAAACAGAGCAATACTGAACAAGTGAAGAAGATGCAATTCCCAGCACACCAGGAAGGCTGGGCACTCTTCAAGAAGGAAATCTTAAAGGCTCAGGAGTGGTCTGTCCCCATGTGGGCAGAGGGGAGGGCCTGTAGCCTGTAGGCTGACTCTACCAGGCAGGAAACTGAGCTTAAACCTAGGAATTGCGCCTAGGAATTTGGGCTTGCAGAAGGCAAAAAATAAGTTCAGTCATTCCAAGTTGCATCATGTCCAAATGGCAATGTTAAAGAATATACCACCTGGGTTTGGATTGAGGAACTGGGGGCCTTGCAACAAGGAAAATAAAAAAGCAGGAAGGAAGGACTTGTGCAGTGACAGCAGGCCCATTGGGCCTATAGGCTCACAGTGTTTGGTGGATGATGGTTTGTGCTTGGGAGTGCACACATAAAACTTCTTTTGCCTTTGGATTGTCCTGGTATGTTTATAAGTCAGAGGATAGTTTTATTGAAAAGATTCATTTATTGGAGTAAATTAAATCCAAGCATGTAGAAGATATTTAAACTTTGGAACAGCAGAGACCATTTGTAAATAGAAGCAATCAAAGCCGACAGTGTTTAGACATTCGTGGAGACATCAAGGGACAGCTTGTAAGATAATGTATGAGAATTATACAGTGGTCCTGTCATCAGTGACACATGACTGTTTACAATAAAGTCCTCTTCTGAAACTTTTTGAACTGTTGTGCTGTTCAAAATAACCTTGCTCAATAAAAGAGAGGAATCAACTGTCATTAAGTATGAATACGAGCAACGAACACAAAGCTTTATGCAAAATCAACTTATTTGTAAAAACTCAAAATAATGTTGCTATATCTGCTAAACTGTTCCTTGTAATACCTTTCTGTCTGGGTTATCTAAGAGAATAAGAATGACCTTATTGAGTGTGCACAGAAAAGACTAAGTCCTTGGTTGTGTAAATCAGTGTTCAAGTGTCATCATGTTTAACACCAGAACCACTGTACAGGACACTGTGTAGCAATCTGCCACAAATGTGACATGAACATTGTTAGCTAAAACCTCACTGACAGTTACAGCTTGACATAACATGTCACATTATGACATAATGCAAGAACTGAACAGGAATAGTTGTTATCAATATCAGGGAAAACCAATTTCATAGTAATGCAGCTGTTCCTCTAATTAGTGCACTGAAACATTATATTTTTTCCTTGTTCAGATTGTCATAATGTTGAACAGTTTCATTACAACAGGCAGAATATACCTGGGTATTGAAAACTAGATGTTTAAAAATGGAAACTGCATATTTTTGTAAATTTAACAATGGAACAAATGTCATCATGCTTTATAACAGAGAGAATGTTCTGTGTTGAACAGAAATAAATGATCTGAATAGTTTTTTCCTGAGAAATGCCTTTGCATGCTTCACTCCCAAATGTTTTTTTCTTTCCTCTTTCTCTGAATTTCTGCTTCAGCACTCCTCTGTCCCACTTCATTGCTAATTACTTCCAACATTTTCTCGGCTATTGCACTTTTTCCAGTTTTGGACCTGCCCTGACCCCTCAAGCTGCTTGCCTGCTGCTGGCTTTCTCACCTCTGCTCCTCCACGGTGATGCTCACTTGGCTTGCTCATCTAAATAACAGCTTTTACAGTTTGGAAAAAGTCTGAGGTGAGGTTTATGAGTCCTATCTGTAGCCATTTAAGGATATCATATTTAACAGATGTTTCTCTTTATGTGTAGCATACATCTTGTAACAGATTGTATTTACATTACATATGCTGGTCCGCAGTTTCTGCTCTTTGACAGAGGAGCTCCTTAAACCTCACTGCAATTACTTGGGGTTTTCAGTGGTGTCTGAGCAGTCGGGCTTAGAAACCATCAGTCAACTGCATTTTTGCTGGCCTGAATGTTTATCATTAAATTGGTCTCAGAACTATTTTCATTGTCTGTCATCTGACAAGGAAAACCTGATTTTAGTTTCACTAGAGCTTCTTTCATCAAGGCATCAGCTTTCATCCTCCTAATTATCCTGGACTGACTTGTACTTTGGATTTCTTGTATTTCAGCCCTCTTCCATTTAGTAACAATGTAATAATGGCATTTAGCTCCCAGCCATGTCGGGAGATTCAGCCAGCATTTTCTGTCATCGCTGCAGCTTTGCAGTCTGTTTTTAAATGGCTCACTCCATTTCGGAAATCAATAACGCAAGATATATATATATGACTTTTCAATTTCTCACAAAGTGGCACTTTAATATGGCCCACAGGGCCATCAAACGACCTAGGAAAACCTACATGCATTCTCAGTCAGAGGCTTGTCTTGACCTGAAATTAGTAAATTCCTCTCCTTCTCTCTCTCTCAGAAATAATGAGCTCTTTCTTTGCCTGGGATGTATTTGCATACTTCCACTGACACCAAGCAAGGCAACAGGGAGAGTCTGGTTTATATTTTGCTAAGAATATTCCTCCTTATTCTTTGTGTTTGCTGCACATTGCTTTAGATCAAACTCACAGCAAACCTTTGTGAAAAGTTTTCTTGTGAAAGTATTTATATTCTCCCTCCTTCTAACAGGAAAATTCTCGTTGAGATTCTCTTCTTTTGGATAAAAATAAATGTGTTCAGGTACATGTGGTGGTATTAAATGAATTAATACTATAACAATAGCTGTTAATGAATTAACATCTCTTCAATTTCCTTAGTAAGTAACAAAATATAATTAAAGTTGTGTTGAAAGTTTGCATCTAAATCAGATCATCAACATGCAAGCTGGGAATTAAACAAAAATTGAAATGTTTGTGAAAAATATCCAGGTGACCAGGATAGTGCTAGGCAGGAGAAGAGTAATTTCCATCCAAAACAGACAATTCTCAAAACAGAAGCATTAATGATATGCAGAGGTAAGTATCAGAGTAATTCGGAGTTTATTAGCTGCTGACAATGGAAAATGCGTGGCTACTTCTGAAGTTTGTAACACACACAAAAAAAAAATCTACAGTGAAAGTTCGGAGAAACTTTTTTTTAGGTTAAAATTTCACCAGACAAAACTGAATAGGCCATTGTTAGTTTATAAAACACTCTTAGTTTATGTGGTCTTCCAGTCTTCCTGTTTTCTTCTATTTGTGAACATTTGTGATGTTCAGATATATGTGTCTACATAATTCTGAGCAGGTATTCTCAGGAATGATGGGAAAAATCAAACCTTTTCAGCCCGTTCATGAGCAACAGATGCAAATGATCTTGTTCAGGAATCCTAACAGTTTAAATATTTGCCTTAAAAATAATAATAACAAAAAAAAGGTAAATTAATCATATCTTTGTGAGCTTTTACAACAGTTACCATGTAGATGTCAAACTCAGGCTGTTCCAGTGTAGTAAGTGTTCTTCTAAATACATTATTCAAGTGCTACAAGGCATATGATGCATGTGGCACGTTCACAAAAAAACAAACACATATTGTGAAAGTAAGGGAACAGAGTCTTTCAATGTTGTATTGAGTCTATAGAAAGCCTGTAAATCAAATAGAAGCACACACTTTCCACCAACACATCTGTGAACTCATGGGTTCCTCAGAAGTGATGTGACAGTGGAATAAGCTTTTTTTAAAAATATTTTATTGATATAACTGATGCCACAGATGTCAATTAACTATTTTATTACAGCTTTCAGGCATAAATGACAGAAGCTTTTCAGCTTAGAAGCCTCTAAAGATTTAAGAATTTTACAATTGTATTTTTTAAACAAAAGAAACAAGTGCAATGAGTCCGTTTTTCTACCCATGGACTCATGAGAGTGGAGACAGCAATGTCCACTTGATGTCTCACAGGTTGTCTGGATTTTTTCTGTATGTTTCTATTTTTACCCAGGCAATTCTCCACCATCAAATTATGTTAGAAAATTCATTGTGAATTCAACCTTTGAGTAAACTGTTATGTTATTATAATAATCTTCCTCAGGGAATTGTTCTAGGACACAGGACACTTTGAGATGAACTCAAAGCCTTGCTATGCATATTTTGATTCCTGTCTTTGCTGCTGTCATACTTTGTTGCATTAACTCTACAAAGTGTGGACTTTTATATATTCTCTCTTTCTCACTCTTTTTTTTTTTTTTTTTTTTTGGTCTGGCTTCGATTTAGATATTAGCTCTATAGGGCTGTACACTTCTTTGTAAGAGCATATCTAGCATAATAGGGCTCTGATTTTCTTGGCACCCTGGTGTACTAATATGTACTGTTATGACTGCTATACAGTATAATGCTGAAATCAGCTAAAAGCCTATCTGAGCCCACTCTAGCTTTGGGAAAGCACAGAGCTAATAAAAACAGATAAAATATGGTTCTAGGGAAGTTCTATTAAATGTGCCAGCTATTGGTACCAGGCAGTAGATAAATATCAAATATTAATATATTTATTAACTGAGAATTCAGAAAGTAATCTAATTAAAGCCCTAATAAAGAAAAATGTTTGCCAAAGAATTAATCACACCTTGCCGTATTTCACTCCATTAGTTTTGAAGTCTTCATTTTAAAGGACTGCCTCCACATCCCATTCTGGGCTCTGTTAGATGCAACTAATTGGGAGGAAACAGCTGTTGTTGTATCATTTAATATAACCAAGATGGAGATGTGGTTACAAAGCTTTTTTTTATTTTTTTTTTTTAATAAATATTTTCAAGACAGATACTGGTGATTCTGGAAGTCAGCAATCTCTAGTGAGAGTGTTAGGAAGTATATTCCCCCTGGTCAGAAGGCAAGGTAGGATTTCTCTGCACACAACTCTCTGTTAGCTCTAAACCAGCCCTTGAGCTTTTTCAAGTCTTAGGGTCTTCAAAATGGCTGTAAGAGGGTGTGAAGGGAACTGGAAATAATGGTTGCAGTAAAAGAAATATATTTTATATGTTGCTTTTTTATACCTCAACTGCAAACAGAAAGAACTTGCATGGTTGTGTCTCTAAGAACAATACAACACACAACAGGGAAACAAAATGATGAAGTTTTTCCAGCCCATCCTGTGTGAGCTAGTCATGTTTTTTTTCCAAGAGTAGATGCCAAAGTCAATTTTCCAGACCTGTTTGAGAATCCCATGTGGTGAAATACCCCTGGGGATTATTCTGTGGTACTTTATCTGCTGTCCTGATGTTTAATCTTCAATTTTATATTTCTTAGTTTTCATGAAATTACCCCAGGGTACAAAGTTAAGCATGTTATGTCATTTAATTGCTCTCTTTTTTGACTCCACATCATACAAAGTGGGGAAAAAATATTAGCAAAGTGAAGATAACAGAGGCCTTATTTAAGATAAAACAATGCTAGTTTTTTATGCTATGAAAAAAAAAAATCATTTGATATTTGTAAGGTTAATGTCACAACAGAATAATGTTGATAATAATCATATATAGAGCTTTTATAGTTTGTGGGCATAAATGTTTTGCCTTTGCATGCCCTATTTTACATAGGAGGAAAATGAGTTGTAGAGTTTGAATGAATTGTCTAAGGTTAGAGATCCTACTTCTCACAGAGTGAGAAATCAGAAGGTCTCTGCCTGTTGCCCATCCTTCTTTTCCCTAATTCTCAACTTTTGTCTTTCCTATGTTATAAACTGATTCATGTATGTTTGCATCTGTGTCAAACATAACACACACCTTGATATAAGAAGTGGTTGTACTTTTTGGTTAGAAAATAAGGACAATAAAAGATAAACACCTCCAAAACCCTAAGGCAAAAAGGGGAGTAAGTAGCATTATATTAGTATGGGTTAAAGAAAAAAAAAAAAGGTCGTAATAGATTGCAGAGAAGATGTAAGGAATGGTCTACCTTGCCAGGCTATAAAATGAAGTGGAAAGAAGCATCCATAAACTACTAAATAAAAAATGCGCTTTAAATTCTACACTAGTTTGTAGAGCTTTTAAGTTGCATACCTTTGCTCCATCCCTACACAGCATGTATGCTGCCAAAGACAGAACATTATTTAAATTTCCTCTAACCTCTCCATCCTTTAAGCATCACTGATAGGCAGTGTAACAGTAATCCTCATCTTCTGTCTCTTGCATTTTCTCTGAGTTTCTTTAGTAGCTCATATTCATGTGTTTCCAATAATGAAGGCTTTCTGCTGATAAAACTCTTGCATATTTAAATGGTGTTTTGAAGTGAATGTAGTCTGCTCTTCTAAACTTCCAGACAAGACAAGCAAAAAAGAACCCAATTTAAAGGAAAGAGCTATCAACCAGATGGGTAAAAATACAGTCTCTGTGTGCCTGCACTAAAGAGAAGAGCAGAGAGAAGTTATGAAGCAAGATGAATTGGCCTTCTAAAAGTTAATGTTGTCACTTTCCTGTCCTTTTTTTATTTTATTTTATTTTATTTTTCCTCATGATACTTGAAAAATGTTTTTTCTTGCCTAAATAAAAACAAGGCAGGAATCAAACTTCCTCCCAATCTCACTCACTGTTAAGTCTTGGCAGCTGAGAGTTCTGTCTTCAAACTGATGGAACCAAACCATCCCCAGGAGCAAGGAGACCAGGGGTATGCAAGAATGATTCATTAAGTCAAAACTTTGTGTCTACATTCAAACGTCTTCATAAAAGGTCTAATTTGATGCCATGCTGAGTAACCAATGTCCTCTTTTGTACTTAAGACCATTAAATGAGATGCCTCAGTGTAGCTTACATTAAGGCAATAAATTTTCAAAAACTTTCTTCAAAAGCTTTGACTGCTTTTGGTGCTGAACCACACCAAACCTCTTTGTAAATCTCACACACTATCAGGACTCTAAGAGCATATTATTGAGTCAAAGTTAATAAGAGCATTTTCTTGGAGAACCTATATCACAATTCATACCTAGCAGGAGCTAGTCCTGAATGGATTACCCTAGGCATCCAAGTGCTTCAGCGCTGTTTTGCCTTTTAGACATATTCCTTGTAGATTCCTCTTTGGAAATGCTGTGGGGAAGGGGTCTGCTCTGGGGGAACCCTCTATACTTCAGTCCTTCAGGGTGTATTTGAGATGAGACCTGGGCTCAGCACAGAAAAATCAGAATTTGTTATATGAAGCAAAATGAGAAAAGAGGGAATAAGCAACGTCTTCCTCAAAGCTCATTTTTGATAGAAATATCTGGGCAATAAAGGATAAAAAATGAGTAGTGAAGACCTTTTTTCTTTTTTTCTCTCTTTTTTTTTTTTTTTTTCTGAAAGCAGCACAAGAGACTAATATCTTTTCTACAACAGAAAAATATGGACTTTCATAAATAATCTATTGAAATTTAATTAAGCCCTTATTTGAAGTGTAGAGCTTTTTCCACACCCATTTATATGAGGTAAGTACCCTGAAATCAAAGTAAGCACACCAAAATCAGCCTGCTGGCACTGTTGTAAAACCATCATAAATAGTAGGAGAGTCAGGCCAAGTGAGAAAGAAAAGCGAGGGAGAAAGCAAAACACAGACCGGCTCCAGGGATCAGGGAGAGGAAAAGAAGCTACAAAATAACACTGAAAGATGTTTTTTTCCTTTCCTGTCCCTACTGATGAACACACCAAGAAAAAGCCTCCCAAGAGACTGTCAGAGGAAGAACATATTGTGAAAACTTCACAACAGCACTTTAAAATGCATTTTATTTCATCCACATTCATCTGAGAGACTGGAAAAAAGAGATAAGAGGAGGAGAGAAAACGGTATGAGGAATAAAATATTAACATATATACAAAATGTCAGAAGCACAAATAATTGAATATTTGATATTTTGACTCTTTCAAGCTTTGTGATTCCCCAAAAGCACTTCTAGATGCAAGTATTTTTGGATGAAAGAATTAAATTTGCATTAATATCTTTCCTTTCACTCACATAAGATCTTAAGGCATTTTACCAGCTGGAAAGAAGGGAATCATCTATAATTACAAGGTAGTATGAAAAGGAGCTTCCCCATCTTTCACATTTTGTCTGTCCTCTCACTGCTTCTCATGATCCCATTTAGAAAACGGTGCATTACCAAAAGCTCTAACTCATCTAAGAAAAATTCAGGTAAGTTGAGAGTTTCTTTGCTAGATCTCTCCTTACCTGCAAGGATTAAGCTTTTTTTTTTTTTTTTTCCTGTGGCACTGGATTTGCCATCACTGCCTCCACATCCTCACTGAATGTAACATTTTTTCTTGGTATTAAAAACATGCAACTGAAGTCCAGAAGTGCCATCACAACCTAAGAAAGCATTTTGTTTTCTTTTCATTCCAAAGTATTTTGAAAAATAAATAAAAAATAAATAAATAATAGTGGTTAGTGAGGAAGATGACACAAGAAACCATTTCCAAAGAACATAATAATCTAATTATTTTTTTTTTTAATTTTGCATGTGCTGTTCATTTCTACATGCTTCTTCATGTAGAAAACTGTGAAGCAATGAAATTCACTTTAATTTTCCACTTCTCTTGGATGCAATGACAAGCTTAGGCTGATTCAGCAGAGTAGGAATAATTTTGATACTTGCAGTTACCAGATGATGTTTAATATAGGGATTCAAGCTCTCATGGGAAATCTGCAAGTGCTTGCAGATTCATAAGTTTATCCATAAATGTTTAAGAATTTGCAAATATTAGAAGCCCATTTTCAAATGAAAAAAAAAAAAGAATTTAATTATTTTGGGAAGTTAACATGTACAGTTAACAAAAATACACCTCGTTGATAGTAAAACTGATCCACAGACACAAGAGGTTTGCTAGATATATTACCAGTTCTCCTGTTAAGAATAATGATTACATCTCTCTGCACAGCCTGCGGTATGTCTGTGCGCAGATATGCATCTCCCTCTTCCAGCACAAAAGCAGCATCAGTTTGAAGGCTCAGTGATGAAATCCTCCCCCTGCAACGCTTCCCAGGGTGGATCTCTTCTGTTAAAGCCCTCGAGCATATCCAGATTATGGTCTTGGAGAAAATCTGCCAAGCAGGGCTGCATCTGGGGGAGCTCATATTGAGCCAACACCTTGTATTCTCCCAAATTTCAGCTGCCATAGCCTGGAACCATGGGTGCTTGCAGTTCCTCTGATATGGCCAGCATACAGAACATGAGTAAATAAAAATGCAGTGAAAGAAACAGAGAAACACCCTTGTGTGAATACACACAGGCAATTTCTTCATGGGCTGTGACGGCAAAATGTTTTGCATTCCCCCTTCTCCCTCTATTTTTATCCTGCTTGCGCTAGGCTGGACACTGTTGTTTTGACAAGGCTCGGGTGGGTGCCAGGGCGCTGCGGGGCTGTGGGACGGCACCCGGCTGCTGCCTCTCCCTCCTCCCAGACTGCCTTTGCAAATGTTTCCCTGCTGTACCAGAGCTTCAGTCAGCTTTGGCCACATTGCTGTGTCACCTGTATGATAGACCTCTGGAGCCAACGAATTAATCCAAAGCCACTCTTCTGAAAGCGGCCTGCTCACAGCTGAGAGCAGTGTGCTCCAGCAACCTGGCTAGGAACACGGCAGCACCGTGTATTGGTTGGCTTGAAGAGGAATCACAGCAGACATATTACTGTTCAGCTTCTGAAGATGCTGATGGGGAAAAAAAATGCTATTCTGGTATATCATTTCTGTTGTTGTGTAGACTACAGAAAATCATGTCCAAACTGCAACCCCCTTGCTTTCAGCATTTAAAACACTGCCAGAGCCAAGCACTGCCCTGCTCCGAAAATCCTCCACATGCTTCAGCCTCCAGGTGACCTTTCAGTCTCCTCAGACACCTATGCTAATAACCTTAAATTCATGCAAATATATTCGACCACCTTCCCCTCATTTTGGTCATTTTAAACATTATTTGACTCTACTCATTCTTAGCATACAACGGTGTTAATGAGAACAGACCTCCACCTTGCTACTTTTTGTTTGAAAACAGCTATCTTGAAAAAGTTCTGCAAGTTGCTGGTAACAGCAGCTAGTGGGTTATATGAACATATAGTAAAAGAGAGCATTTTTAAAATGTTCAGGAACTGGGGCAGGGAGGGACAGAGAGTTTTTTTCAACTTTATATTGCTACTATAACCTGTGCTTCAGGTGTGAAATTTATGCATAGCAAGATAAACGATTTACTTAAAACTATATTACAAGTCTGTGTCATGGAGAACAAAATCCCAGTCTCCTGGTCTCAGTATGTTAACCACAAGCTCACCTCTCCCAACTTGTAAATATTCGTAAGCAGAATTTTTCTGTTTAATAACTTAATGTTTTGTATGCTAAAAGATTACATTTCCTATCTGTGAATTTCTGAGTCCCCGTCATAGAGTCACAGGGTAGAGCATCTTAATATGAGCACCAAGTAGCAGGCAATAGATTGGAAACTACTGCTACTTTTATCTTCTGCAAGAGTTTTGTTAGGATCTGTCATCCATGCATCAGCCTGTTCCCCAGTGGGAGCAGGTGGCTGTTCCTCACAAACATGCAATAAATGATATTACAAAAAAAAATACATAAATAAAAAATAAACAGCATGAGAAATTTCATGTCATCTTAAAATATACTGAGGCAGGGAGGAATATGAGATGGAAGGGACGAGTCAGTTATACCTTAAGAGTGAATAAATTAAAGCATTAACCCTCAGGGTATTTTGACAAGGGCTAAAGTTTGACTGCAACAAGAGGAAATAGGCTGCGGGATCATTATGTTTTACAAAGCACAATGGTAATTCTTTTTTAGTGAACAGTGTGGCATCTCTTCGCTGGCAGTGGTGGATCAGTCTCTGGAGGCATTTCTCACTCATAACAAACCAGCATAAAATCTGGGTTAGATAACTTCATTGTGGTTGACACTTTTAGACAGCCTCTGTAGAAGAAGCTATATGGCATCTCCCTTTTGCTGAGTGTGCAGCACATTTACATCCTTGTTTCAGATCTGAAGCCTAGTATGGGATGATTAGGTCAAGGTTAGTTGTTTGTTTAACCTTTAGGATGGGTATTAGAACTAAAAATAAATAATTAACTTAAACCTCCTCAAAATTAGGACCTTATCAATGTGAGATGAAATATACAGGATTGAAGTTGAAAGGTTTTTTTTTTTTTTTTTTTTTTTTTTTCTAAATTAATTAGTTCCTAATCTAGGGTTTGCAACAAAGATAGTCTTAAGTAACAGGCACAGAAAACCTCTTTTCAATGCTTCCCAAGTAGTACAGAATATGGAGGATGTTTGACATAGTTTAATGCAGCAATACTGTCTTCCATATCCATTTTTGTCTTTTTATCTTTTTGTCTTCCATATCCATTAGATTTTCCTATGTTTATACGGTGCTGTGATTTTGACATTTAAAAAATTAAGTGTAAACCATGACTAACACTGACTTTCCATGTTCATCACATACAATACCATTATAAAGAGGGCAAAAATATTTTTATAAAAAAATGGACAGCCATGCTGAATTACTACTTTTTTAATGTTGTTGAAATTAAGAAGGGAAAATCCTGTTTGCTGTGTCCATAGAGAGTAGGACAAAAAACAATCAGTGGGCCTAAATCGTAGAGAAGGTGATTCTGCTCAGGCATTATAGAATTCATTTGAAGGAGGAAGAGGCTGTAAGGTCTTCAGTATTGTATGAAAAAGCTTGATAAACAAGCAGGGCTATTTAGCTGGCCAAACCTTAGGGAAGGGAGATGCACTAGATGATTCTTGATTGCATGACATTTTCTTAAATGATGCCCTTGAACTCATTTTCTTTCTTCCATCTCCCAGCTCTAATATGTGATGCCAAGTTACCTCAAGGAAACTGAAAAGTTTGTAGGCAGAAAAGTCCACTCTCATCAGAAAGAGCTGAGCAATAAAAAAGGAAAACTGAAGAAAAACTGTCTTTTATTTTTTTCTTTTTCATGTTTTATTTTAAAGAGCCGCACCAGAGAAAAAAAAAAAAAAAAAAAAAAAAAGATTTTTTTTTCCTTACCATTTTGCTAAGTGACCCCATGGCACTGTTTGTAAATCATTGAAAGATTGAAAAATTGGACTGATAACACCTGCTAAGGCTAAGATGTAGGACTTAAAATAAATGTAATAGGTCAGAAATGTAAAGAAGATAAAATCCCAGGCATCCAATAAATAGTTGTTTATAAGCAACAAGATTATTTTTTTTTACACTTAAAAGGTCCTATGTGCTTTTACAATGTGTTTGAAATGCTTATTCTTTTACAATGTTTGATTTCATGTATTAGTTACCGAATTCTTGTCAATGAAGACAGTTTTGGAAATTAATTTGAAAGAAAATAGGATGCAGATTAGACATAAGACCCTTGCAATCAATAGGCATCTTCACATTGATTTCAGGAAGTTCATGTATTATTTAAAGATATAGTTGCAAACACATCAGGAATCACTTAGTCTATTCCAGAATGATATGGATCTGCATTTCAGAGTTCTCACTGAAAATTAGGTAGGTTACATCTCACTTTTTTTTTTTTTTTTTCTTTAAGTGAGGCAGCAATTTGAAATACCTACTGTATATTTGTATCTGCTAAGGTTTTGCCTTAAACATTGATTAATATACTTTTCCATATCCAGCACTAGTCCCATTTTCATTGTTCATGGAGAAGCAAAAATGAAAGAGAAAAGATGAATTAAATTAACATCCAAAGGAGAAACTGATCTGTTAAAAAATACTTATTGAGCAAAATGAGGTCTTTAATTTGTCGGTGTTCTACTGAAGATGCAAAGAAATGCAATTCCATTAAAATTAAGCAGGAGAAAAAAAAATAAAAAAAAAAAAAGAAAGAAAGAAAGAAAGAAAGAAAGATCAGAGATGCAGTGAATAAGTGTTCTAGATTTCATCCATTGAAAAATAAAATCAAGTAGTTGGCTTCATATAGGAATATACAGCTTAATGGTGAATCAAGAATGCTGAGTATGGAAAATTAGTAGGTTCTTTCTGCTAAATTGTTTTAATTATTCTTGGCAAAGGCAGAATAATTCTACAAGAGTTTTTTATGAATTTTTTAATTAATTGAAGAATTTAAATGAAGCACTTTAAACAATTGTGCACTTGATTAAATATGCACAGTTAAATTGGCAGCTGAGCTGAAAACTGTGGTATTCCAACCCAGACAGCTTCCATACTTTCCTGGGCATGCAGGAATTTTAAACATGGAATACATTTGTGCACATAACTTTCACTTGAGTAACGGTTTGCTTTCACGTTTTATAGCAAAGTCTCTGATCCACTGATATCTTCTTGAAAACCCCTATACACATTACGAATGAGATTTTTCTGGAGCATCCAGTATTTACTTTGGTCTCCTCACATTCCAAATCAATCAGCTGTTGATTTTAATGGGAGCAGAATTAGGGCAACACTGTACCTCCGGAAAATGACACCATCTTCAGAAAGGATGGATAGGCAACAGAGCTTTATGGCCAGGAATGCTTTATGACTCGAAAAAATGTCTTAGAATATGAAGCCCTATTTTTGAAGGTGTCTTGTCCTTTTTTAAAATGATTCCTTGACCAGTGAACATAGTGGGATTTTGGTCACCAGATAACTAATTCAGCTTTCTTTGCAAATGACTCCCCAGCTTCATGGCTCATCATGTCTCCCATTCTGTATTTTTATTTATTTATGTATGTATTTATTTACACAGGATATACAGCTTTATTTTTCTTGATCACCATCATAAGTATGTTGCTTTCCACTGACTTTATGTGAACATCCATGCATTTTTAGTAACTTTTCTGTCTGTGTCCACTTGGAAATCAAGGAAAGATTATGCTCGTTTTCTGGAATTATACTAGTTTTCCATTCTCCCAAAAGAATGTATGAATATTACTTACAAAACGACAAACAAACAAACAAACAACAAACAAACAAAAAAACTCCACCCAGAATTGTCTTCCATTCTTTAGCTGAGAACTGTCATGATTTAAATCACATATCAGCTAGACTGGTTAACTTTAACTCAGTCCTTGTTTATTTATTTATTTATTTTAATGTCAAAATTCTCCTTTTATTAGGGGCAATACAAAATCAGAGAAGAGCAATCCCTTCACTAAAGGGCCTAAAATCTAATAAATTCTTCCAATGATTTTTATCCAGCTTCAAATGGTTTTTCATTATTTAAAATAATGTTATTCAAAATCAGGGAAAAGATTTTAGAGCAGAACATCGCCCTGAAAGATGCTGCAGGGTACTGCAGGATGTAGCACTTGCAAGGAAGAGAGGAGTTTGAGATCTTAGGAAAAAAAGTTACAAAATTTTGGGTTCTGGATGCTTGAGGTTAAACAGAGCAGAAAATACATGAAGCAGAAATAAATTTAACAGTACATGGCCTACTAATGTAAAATAGTGACAGCAAGCTTTGGCATACAGTTTTACTTCTTGAAATAGATGCTTTGCAGAAGTTTTTGTGGAATATTTTGGCTTTGCTTTGCTGGTAATAAAAGTTTTAAAACTATTTAACATCCAGCACTGGAGGAGTATGTACCTTTCCATTCCACCAGTTTTATTTTCCTCTAACCATCAGTGTTAGTAGCATCCTTTTCCCACCCCCAAAATCTAAAAACCATAAAAATCACTGAGTTCTAAAAAAGAGATTTTGGCTTTTCTGCAGCTCTCCTGGCTGATGGTTTGCTTTCTGGTGTCTGGGCCAAATGCCTGCCGCAGTGAGCAGCCCGTGTGTGCCGCAGCATGGTGCCTGAGGCCAACCTGCTCGCCCTGCCCACTGGTCCCACTGCACTGGGGCCTCAGCTCAGACCCCTCTGAGGGCACTGGGCTCCTGCCTTTTCCCTACCACCCAAAAGGAAACAAAGTAATTCCAGGAAGTGGGTCATTTTATTTATTTAGTTATTTGGGGAGGAGGGAGAGTTGCTAAATTTTTAAGAGAAATGTACTTCATTAGCTGATTATGTATGAGGTACTTTGAAACACCAGGAACTATTTAAACAAGTCAGATATCTCCAAATCTATTTATCTCCAGCTAGGGAATGAGAAGGATGCATAAAACTTGGGAGATGTGTAAAAACCTATCTGAAATGTCTTGTTCACCATTGGAGTTTTACTCCTTTTTTAACCTTAGGGCATGCAGTATTAGCTAATGGATTTTAAACTAGATATAGCTCAGTGGAGAAGGCTTTTCAATTTTATCTTCAGTAGAAAAAAAAAAGTAAGTTTTCAAACAACATTTATATTCCTTGCTGAATCGGAGTCCATTTGTCTTTGATCATCATAAAGAAATATAAATCAGCTGTAGCATTCCTTTTGATTATTTACCCTTTTACACAGAACCCTTAGGCAGAAGAGATTCATGTTTGCTCTTGATTAATATGCTCTTGTATCTCTTAAAAGCGGGTGCTGACTGTAGATGGTAGTAGCAAAGATAATAGTTTTTAATGCTGAAACAGTGGGCAAGTTGTATCACTTCCTTTTACTAGTCCCACTTCAGGAGAGATGCAGACAGGTCATAAAACTACTGGGTTTTAACCAAATGAGGTGGGAAGTTGTAGATACGAAGGTTTTATAGGGAAGTTATTATTTCAATTTTCTCCTGAAAACAGCAGCAACAAAAAAAAAGACAAAAAATAACCCACCATAATGCCTCAATAGTGCTCATAGGCACTATTAGACCAGGAATTACTTTAAGTTAACCCACTGCACATTAATTAGAAATCTCTTGCATTAAGTTAGGCTTTTCTGGAATCTTTTTGACATATGAAAAAAGATTATTTAAAAATTCAGTTTCAGAAAAACATACCAAAAGGGTATGTGCTCCTGCTAATTTACAAAATCCTGTAAACCTTGGATTTAAGGGAAAATCTTTCAAAATGAGAAATGCAGTACTGCATTATAAGGATGAGAAAGACTTGGGCTCCTTTATGTGTTATGTAGCTAGGTGCACAAATGCAGAAGGTCATGAAGGGACACTGGGTACAAGGAGCTGAACCAGTTTCCCAGACAGACCAGCTCTCAGGCTCTGGGTGCTGAAGGTGGGGCACTGGAGGCCACCAGACACAAGAAATTTCCTTGCTTAAAACAAGTGAGAATGTCATTGCAAGACATTGGATTTTTTTTTTTTTCTTTTTGTGGTTATGCAGTGGTGGGCAGAGTAACAACAGATTTGGGGAGGAACAAAGAGTAGGTGATGTGTCTGGGAGCTCGAAGACAACTCTAGTGCTACATTTCACTTCTAATACCAGCCTTGGGCATCTGGCAGGAGATCGACCATAAAACAACATTTGCTCTCATTATCATTTTTCTGTGCTCACTGTTTTACACCTTGCAGGTATACATGAATCACCAAAGCCGTGCTTATCAGGATCAGCCCTCAGTGTAAACTATAAAATGCCCCATAAAAAGGTTCACACTAGTGCTTTGTTCCCAAGTTGATGCTTATATTTCAATGCCTGTGGCAAAAAATAATTTTCATAGTTTTTTCTTAATTTCAAGCATTGAATAGAATTATTCTGGATTACCTCCTCTGTTATACTTTTAACATGAAAAAAGTCATTTACCAATTTACCAGATGGTAAATGTATTTCAGATGTGCTGACCACCCTTCCTGAAATACTTGGCAGTGGCTGGGAGTTTTATATCTTTCAGCCAGTTTTAACAGATGTACAGTAGAGAAGAAAATGAGTTAATGGATGATGGACGGATGGATGGATAGGCATGTACAAAGTGTTTGAATATGATTGTCATTCTGCAGTTTTATATAGATCTCCTTTATTTTAGGATAAAATATCCATAGCATTGACATAAAGGAAGAATATTTTAGGCTGTGAAATTCATTTTGCAGTTATTGCTTTGAAATCTAAAAAAAGCCATCATTTTATTTATTTATTTATTTATTTTTCTTCACCAGGTTTGTGATACAGGTAAATACCTATAGCTGGAATGAGGTGGATGTCTGCTGTGTTACTTTCCAAAAATATAACTCTCTACTGAACCACAGATTGGTATTGCAAGGTATAATACCAGCAGAAATAATCAATTGCTACTATTGAATTATTTTCAGTGAGATTAATGTTATAATATTTTTTACCATGTTATGAAAAAATTTGATTTTGCAAGCTTGGCTTTCAAAAAAGATCAGAGAAGAAAGCAGTGTTATATATACACTCCCAAGCCACACGCAAGGAATAAAGATGTTATTATTCTTGGCCATATTGTTCTCAATAAGGGCGATATTAGTGTATCCAGTTTTATTGAAATATTAATGTTAATAAATGTACCGGTGTGGCTGACTGTCAAAAGTTACTCCTGAAGTGGTTAAATACTTGAGGCTGCATTACAGTGGGCAATAAAAATACTTCAAGTGCAGGAAAGATGCACTTATTCAGAAGCTTTTTATGAAGTTAATCTAGAACATTTCAGTTAAATTACTGTTTTGAATGTGAAGGGGATTAGGTAATTGATAAAGCTGAAATAAAATTAGATTTTCTCGTAAGCAAGCCCTATAACAAATCAAAGATCTTCAGCTGCTTCTCAAGCCATTGAAATGCACATACTTCACTATATAGTAATAAATATTAGTTGCCTTTTGTTTGTATGTGAAGCTCCCAAATACAATTTCAAGTATTTTTTGAGGCTACTTTATTGAGATATTAGTAAATGTCAGGAATGTGAAATAGGCAGCTAGGATGCTGACAGGCAACAGAAAAGTGAGAAGGAGGTTTTAAAAGCATGTGTTTGGCCTGGCAGGAATGTCTTGAAAGCCAGTAGTGGATGCTCTCATTGACTTCAGTAGAGCAGAGCCAGCCTGACCATCATCTCTTCTGGAAACTGCCTCCTTGTTTATCAAAAGATTATTTGAACTATCAAACATCTGAGTCTGCAAAAACTAGTCTGGAAATCTCTAGAGAGAAAGGATTTATTATTGATAAAAACAATTACTGTACTTGGTTTTGATTATGACAAGTAAACCTCAAAACCAACATTTTTTTTTTTTTCTCCAGAGCTGTCCTTGGTTCTCAGTTCCTGAAGGCACCTGGAAGCACCCATGGGTATGCCTGCCTTTCCATTCATAGCGAGCCTTCAAACAGACCTGAAGCCTGTGGAGATGTTTGGATACCAATGTAAATGAAGCAACACAGTGCAAATGGCACTCAAAATAATGTCTGTTGTCCCTCGGAAGGTGTAGTGCTTAGGTATTTGAAAGTGAAAGATGCTTTAAGAGTTAAAAGCAGTGCATATGTATCCAAGGATACAGTTCCTTACCTGAAATATCTGAAAATTATTCTGAGAAATCTGAAGAACCTGTTGTTCTATTTCTTCTGTCTTTTGGCAGGTAGAGGACAGGTTTGAGAACTTACTACAGTCTTTTTCTAGTGTGAGGGCCAATGACGGCCCAATCCACTGCCTGTTCATTCTCCATAAGTATGCTAAGTCATTTTATAAAACTAAACATAAAGGCTAGAAAATATTATAGGGATTTTAAGAAAGCATTTGTGAACATGAAGCTGTTGTTTGCCAGCTGCCAAGAGTTTTGTGGGTCAGCCGTCTGCCTCCACCAGCAGCAGGAACAAAATACGACGGGGTCAGGCAGTAATGGGGCTGCTGCCGCTTTGCAATTTCTTGGTGACAGTGATAGATTTTAAAACAAATTGGTGCTTAGGTTCCAGAGGAAAACTCCTCAGCAGATTACAGCACTATCAAGAGGGGTCAGAATCGGAGCCAAATCTGTTTGACGGTGTCTTGCTACCTCCTACCTGGTGCTGCTGCACAGTGCCTACAATGCCCAGGTGCCACTGACAGTTCTAACGCTGAAATACTGCCCCAGCTCCATCCTACACACATTTCAGGACATTTTTTTGATGCTCTTCCTGTAGATGGGAAAAAGAAGTAGAGGAATCCTATCACAGATGAAGTTGTTTGCCCTGTCCCTGCCAGCTATTCATTATATCACAGGCCAAAACCAATGAATAGGAAAATAGATATCCTGTCTCATCTGGTCAAGACCCAAATTGTCAGAAAGTTTACCTTGATGAAAAACAAACCCTCTGAGGACATCCAGTCCTGGAACACATTCACTGGCAAAAACACGGAATCTGGAGACCTTTAACTGGCAAAAGGACCCCACAGATGCTAATGGATAATTTGTGATTTAGAGATGAAAAGAGCAAGCTGTTGGAAATCTGTTTGTGGTACAGCTGGGGCACCAAGCTGAGACCTGCTTACCCACTCCCACATGTTCTTTTAAAGACTGTCAGTCCATGCACAGTTATCTGATACAGTAATGAAGTTATCTGATAAGTAATGAATTAGCCATCACCAAAAATCTTCCAGACCCTAACCCAAAAAGCAGAGGATATTAAAAAAGGCACCTGGGAAGCCATGGGCTAAGTGAAAATATTGATTACACCTAGGAAAGAGGTAGCTATTTGGTGAAAAAATAAATCTGACATCAATGCAAACCCAAATTGTACTATTGCCATGTTATAACAGCACAATTAGACTGGAATTACTTTTATCTCTGTAGAGAAGACAGCACTGATGGTTGCTATACTTAGGGGTGAATATCCATACTGTTGAACCATGCTACAGCAAACAGACAATCAAAAGAAAATTAAACCTGAATGCTGAGATGACCCCGAGATTGGGGCTTCGCTGGCATTGTCTGTCCCATCACTCAGCAGGGAGATCATCTGCTCGCAGGTTACCTGCAGTTCCCAGTGTTCCCAGAGACCCAAAAACTGACTTCTGAGAATAAATTGCTCCCAAGGGTATGGAGAAAACATCTTCTCTTGCACAGGTTTGAATTTAACATTAAATAAGACAATCCTGAACACTGTATTTTTTAACCTGCTTATGATAACTCCATCTGCTTTGCTGTGAAACTGCTGGAAGCACATAACAGAAATTACATGCTGGTTGCAAAAGGAGATGGCACCATTGAGCATCTTGTTACTGGTAAGTTGAAGTAGACTAATACTTAAAGTATCCTTGGGCTTCAGCTGCCAATCTCTTTAATCAGATCTACTGTCTTTTGCTGTCATTTCTACAAGTACTACAGGTCTAAATTAGAGGCTGGATCTCTTCACGTTGTCATTAAAGAACTGTGAAAGAGCAATGGCCACAGTAGACAATGATTATTTTGACAAGGGGATCATATTATACTTCTGTACTCTCCCAGAGCAAATCATACTTGATCATTATAATTGAGAGGTGCATTTCTTCAGACTGATGACTTCTATCTTTGTAGCATTTCTTTTCAGCCTAGATTATTACTTGTTTCCTTCCTTCACTGCTACTAAGCACTACACTAGCAGGTATAGAGTTTTATCCTTTGCCATCCCTATAATCTGATGTTATTTCCACAAGATAGCCTTTTGAATAAGGTATTTCAATGTCAGTGATTTGATTCCTTTACCACTATTTACATAAATAAAATAAGCCATAACAATCCAATATAGAGCGTACATGACTGCATTCACTCCCTTTGATCCCTAAACATTTGAAATGTGATTCCTTTCCTGTGACAGTACAGATACCGTCAAACAGAAACATCTCTTGGCTGAATTCAGTACGGGCCTATCACTTTTAACAACTTTCACTTGAGAAAAAAATAAATAATAATAATAACCTTATTCCTTGCAAAGTGATGAGTGGAACCATTTTTGTGGCTTAAATTATTGATTGCCCTTAAGCATCTCATTTCAAACATTTTCAAAAGGGAAGCAAACAAGAATGTATTTTACAAATAAAAATTAGTTTAATGAAAATTTCCATAAGACAAATTGATTATGATTCTCACTTGGTTTTGATTAGAAATGTTTCAAAATGATTTTGGAAACTATTTTTCTAGATATAGTCCTGAACTCTTTATTTACTGAATTTTGTAATGTTCATATGGATGGAAACTAAAAGAGAAAGTTGATTAGAGAATGACTGAGTTTTTCTAAAACGGAGATTTACTGAAATGGATTCTTACTTGCTAAGACTGCAGAATATATTTATGTATGTGATTCACCATACGGATGTAGGAAAATGTTCAAATATTTGTGTATCAAGTTTCAGACTTTCATAAATGTTTGCTACAGCAAGTAACACTGACTGTAGAATATCTTTTTTTTTTTTTTTTTTTTTTTTTTTTCTGTAGAAAGTAACACTGACTAGAAAATATCCAACCACACATTCAAAATGACAGAATGAACCAAATGAGTAAGGAGGACATTACTACCTAGATAGTAAGTCCCCAATATGAAACTGCATTCATGACATGACCTTTACTGTCATGGCCACATTTTTACAGGGCAGTTGCCAAATCTATACATGCTGTTCTGCAAGTTTTTCAGACCTTGACATTACGTATCCTACTAAACCTTTGCTCAGGAGACAGCATTAATATCAGCCCCTTATGGGTGCCAGCCTCTGCCACAAGCAGAGGCTGTATGTTTGCTGCAGGTTCCCCTACCTGCCCTTGCTGGGAAGAGAACATTTTAAATGTTTGTGTAGGATCAGTGGTGCATCAGCACAGGGACAGCTGCTCAGTCACATTCCCAGTTAATACAGCCCAGGTTAGCAAATCTGCAAGAGCTTCTAATGAAAAGATACATCTTAAAAGTCTGTGTTTTAACAATTCCCACTAAAATTGTTCTGCAGGGACACATGCTACAGCTGAAATCTCTCTGGAACAGCAGGCAGATGCCATGCTGCCTCTCTTCTGCCCCAGGACAAAGTGAGGCTGCTTCCCCACACCCCAAATGGTATTGGTGAAATACTGCTTCATCAGAGGAACGAATAGCAGACCAGGACCAAAACTGTATTTCAACTGATGAGCAAATCTTAGCCATGACATAAACATGCATCTTTTAGTAAAGTTATTCATTATTAAGTTTACTCTTTTGTTTTTGTTTCCTTTCTCCCTGCAATGGAGACAATAATGGATTGTTTTTCTCAGCATAACAAAGCTGGATGAAAAGGCAGAAAATTCATAGCTGTTGCTATTTCTTTATTTATTTAGTGCGGTATGAGTACTCCATATGTTATATGCTAATTTAAATAATTATTAAACACAAAACAATATAATTATCTGACATACTTCATAGAAATTGTTGCTGCTTCAGTATTAAAAAAAAAAAAAAAAGTGAGTGAATGCAGGAATAGCTTCTTGGCCACAGAGGTCAGGGAAGGGTACTATCAGCTGAAAATGCTGTCATTATTCATAAAGCTGCAGTTCAGCTGGTGTAAAATATGATGCACTGTCATTTAACAGGCACAGAAAAAAATCATAAAAATCTGTTTTAGTCATGTAATCACAGGTACCTCTGGGACAGTCTCTTTGTCCTGCAGAAGAACTGCAGCTATTTTGGAAAGCACATCCACTTCATATCTTCATCCAAGGAAACAACCACAAATCAATTAGATTAGAGCAGTGACTGGGTGAAGCAGGAGTTAAGGCTGTGTGTGTCAGCATTTCTATTAAGTTGATAAGTAACTCACTGTGAAAAATCTAAACAGGAGCATAGGCGGTCTCTGCAAATAAGTTGTCTTATTATTTTCTCCAAATTTTAAATCATTGGTCATTCTAAACTCATGTCAGCTTCATTTTGCTGCTGTGTGTCTGCCAGCTTCAAGAACATCCTTGTGTGGATTAATACCTGAAATACCACATGTGAATTTAATTTTTCTGCTAAGGTTTTGAAAATGAATCCTCAGTCCCTGCTGGTGGTAATGGAGGAGTTAAGGCTCCAAGCAATTTCATGGAGTGTAGGATTTAAAAATTTATTAATAAAAAATGATCCAGCAAGTTTAGTCATTTTGGATTTCTTTAATGAAAACATGTTTAAATATGTAAACACATAAAGTAAATATTCACCTAAAAATGATTCACTGATGTATTTTTAAAGCTTCCATGACAGGTTTTAATATAAAGTTTAAGCAAAATTGCCAGAATAAAGCTTGTGGATGTTGAATTCTTGGCTCTGTTATTCTTTTTAGAATATGTGATATGTTCAATAACAGAGATGCACCAGTAGAGAAGTCTTGTAAAATATATAAGGTCTTTAATAGGCTAAATTAACCCGGAAGGGAGAACAAGGCAAAGCTACACATACTACCAGTGAAAATCAAGAAGACTTAATAAGTCACAATGCAACTTCTTCGTTGCAGAGACTCCATGTAATACCATTAGACATGCAGGTTAGAAGTGGAAACTCTGTGCCCTGAGGTAGACTTCACACAGAACATTTTTTTCAGTCACTCATCTGGAAATCAAGGTGCTCCAGGGGTTCACTTGCTTCGTCACATCACAGAGTCACAATGTGGCTGAGGTTGGAGGTACCTCTGGAGACCGTCTGGTCCAAGCCCTGCTGCACAGGGGCAGCCAGAGCAGGTTGGAATTTTGATGACCACCTTCACCACAATAAATAAATAAAATAAATAAATAAAATTGTCGTGTTTAAACAGAAACACCTGTATTTCACAGAATCATAGAATGGTTTTGTTGGAAGGGACCTCAAAGATCACCCAGTTCCAATCCCCCTGCCATGAGCAGGGACACCTCCCACTAGACCAGGTTGCCCAAAGCCCCATCCATCCTGGCTTTGAACTCTGTGCTTGTTGCCTCTTGCCCACTCACTGTGCACTACCAAGGAGAACTTTGAAGAACCCTAATTCACTCACTGAGTCTCTTCTTCCAATCCCTTAATCACCTTTGTGGCCCGTTGCTGAACTTGCTCCAGTATGTCCCTTTTTCTCAAATATCGGGGACTCAAGCACTGGGGCCCAGCACTCCAATTGTGTCTTACCAGTGCAGAACAGAGAGAAAGGAACATCTCCCTTGACAATGGCAGCCCAGGTTCGTTTTGCTGCAAAGATACCTGAGTGGCAGCACGACTTTCTGCTGTACCAGCCGTTCGTCCCTTTTTTTTTTGTTTTGTTTTGTTTTGTTTTGTTTTTGTATCTTGAAACAAGCTCTAAATATCTTTCATGATACATTCAATCTCTTTTCAAACTACAGCTATATCATAAAGCAACATTCATTCTGTTACCCAAATAACCAAGGAAAAAAAATAATTCTATATATATATTTAACAACATTTTTTTTTAAATTATGTCTTAGTCATGGTGATCTCTGTGTCTGTGCTAAACCTAAGGATAAGAGCTGTATTTTTCAATGGCCCTGTAACACACTGAATATCATTACCAAGAACAATTTATTTATTTATTTATTTAGACAAAACTGTCTTTTAAAATGCCTCTAAAAACTGTAGATACATGTTGAAAAATAAAAATGTATTTGTTTGGCTTTCATTTTACCCTGTAGAATATTGATAATATTTTATCTAAGATAGTTATAATAGTTATATATCTATATATTTTTTTTTTCTAGGAAGTCACATTATAATCACATTAAGACACTTCAGGGTGTCTACCCTAACAATAGCATGTCCTGCTGTGTCTTATTACTTAAATGTGCTTGCAATTTGCTCTCCCTGCTGACTATTCATTTGTCTTTTCTAGGCACAGATTGATAGCAACTTTTATCAAGTTGTATTTATTTCAGTAGGAAGAGTGTTGGTCAATAACATATGAGCTGAAGCAATCAACTCAATTTTCTAATGATACCATTATTCCAGAAAACCTGATGAGGTGTATTTATTTGTACTGTACCTTACAATCAAGTACTCCATCCATACAGATAGTTAGTGAGAAAATAACCCAATGATCATTGTTTCCACATTTAGAAAGACCAGTTACCCTGCAGATACATTTTAGCAATCCAGGCAATTTCACATATATCTAGACTCACAGACACTTATTTTCCATCCTCAGAAAAACAGACACTTCCAGTTTGGCTGTTCTGAGACTGTTGTAAGACACTTTAACTTGTTAGGAAAAGGGATTTGGGAAGCATAAGACAGGATGAGTAGAGACCAAGTGCTTATTCCTGTGGTGGCCCTGTATCATGAATACACATGGAAGTCTTCATGTGAAGAGGAGGAAGGCAGTAAGTAGCCAAACATGGTAAAGTGTAAAGACGCGGTCTCAGAAGTACTTTGAGGCTGCTTTTGGATACTTTCATTTACCCAAATTCCTCAGTAGACAAAAGCCCCTGAATCATGTTTGACAACCCTTCTCAGTGGGAGTCTCTCAGGAAAAGCCCAAGGCAACCCTATGGGGGCTCCTGTTCAGCTCAGGGCAAAGGCCCAGCAGGCTCTGCAGGTACACCAGTACACTCAGCTACAGACAGAGATTTGTTCCCCTCCTGGAATGTTAACTGAACTGTAACAACGCCCATCCTTCCTGACATTGGTCAGGAGTCTGCGAGGAGCAGCTGAGCTTGTAAAGGTGAGATTTTACACCCACCTGGACTATCTGATGTCTAATAAAGGGCCATCTTCATTCCCAGTGCAGGCACTAATAATTCCCCTCTGCTCCAGCTTCTGCTTTTATGAAATCTGAAGGAGCTGAATAACTTTGTGAACCCTGTCTCTTTGTTAATTTTCATTATAAATGTTTAATGGTTTAAAAAGGCACTAGTACAGATAGAAAATAAACAGAGGGATGAGCATGCAAGCTTAATTTTGTCTATTGAGGTTTATAAATCTAGGTTAAAAATGATGTAGAAAGCGGTCAGAAGAGATCTTCCCTTTCATAAACTCTTTGATACGACTAATGAGGAAACCTCCTGATGAGAGGATAGAATATGATAACTTCTCTCTACTAAAGTTCATATGTATCTAAAAATGAATTTTGACTTGGTCATGTTAACAATCTTTTCCTATTTCTCCAAGAATCTTAGAAAGAAAAAAAGCCTTACTAGCAGTAAATGCAGTAAAGCTCATTTTATCTTAGACTTGTTCTCCAAAATGACAAAACACAAAGACCGCATTTTGAGTAGGTGAAATACCAACATTTTGTAAATTATATGTTTAAGTAATGATTCACTTCTCTCTAGGTTTTTGTTAGCTGAGTCTAACTTTGTTGTATACCTCTCCTGTATTCCAAACGAGGAGTATCAAATACATGGTATTGTGTAGAAACATACAGAAAACTACGCAGCAACCTGTGGCAATTAATTTCTTATAACACATTGAGGCTGTAGCGCTGTTCTCAGGCTGTCATCCAATACAAACTGCCTTGCTTTTAAAGCTGAAAGAGGGAAAAAGGATAGTAACACTGGGATAAACAGTCCTGCTTCTGAGAGGCTTCTACAGAGAAAGCAAAAAGGAAGCCACTCCTAATTAATGGCACTCTATCCGAGAACTTTCTTAATATCGCAGAAGCCAGGGAGTGAAGTTCCACATTCACAGCTGTTTTATGATTCCCTCTGCCCTAAAATGAACCATAATTTCATTATCAATTCCAGACATCTATGTCTGAGATGTATTTTCAGTGTTTACAATGCTTTTCAAAACAGAACTAATGAACTGTGTGTTTTAACGGATTCTGTCAGTTTTGCAGGCAGGCCTGTTATTAGAGATAGAAAGCAAATGGGAGCAATAAAGTTGAAATGATGCCTGGTGTACAAATAAAAGTTGCAGGCAGCAGGTTCAATATCTTTGCATAATCGTGACTCATCTAGCTGAGTTATCTGCAAGCAGCAAGCTCGGGATGTGAAGTCATGAAATGCTGTTACTTGAGAGAAAGGAAGAAGTTCTCTGCACTGGGAGCATGTCCGGCACAAGCTCATGTATAAATATAACCTAGCTTCAGTGGGAGACAAAGAGTTCTGCTGGGGAAAGGGCAGCGTGCTCAGCCTGTAAAGGCACCCAGCAACTATACTCTTGAACACAAAATAGATATCAGAAAAAGAAAAAAAGAATTCAAATGTTTGAAATTAGAGCTTTTTTCCCATGATTTTTCCTAGCCATTCAGCTGGACAGGAATTCTGAATTATCACTGAATTAAACTTTGGAAATGACATAGTAGTATGCATGGTGCACAAAATTTTTTTTTTTCTATTACACAATTTGGAACAGTGCGAAGAAATACCTCAGAAATCCATTGATTTTGGCAAAGTACTCACTATGAGCCACTTTTTAATTTGATATTAAGTACCATAAAAAGGTGTTTAAAAGGTCAGAAAGGCAGTCTAGAGCAATGTGCAGTTCACTACTGTTTTTCTTTTAAAAATATTAAATAGTAAAAATATAAATGATCATTCTTCCATATAAGAATGGAAGAAATGCTGAAGATGACTTCGAAGAACTATCTCTGAGGTAAAAAATCCTTCAAGTATAAGGTAACACATCATCAGCAGGCTTCCTTTAGCCCAATTTCTTCCACCTTTTGTTTTGTTTTTATTTTCCCTTCCTTGTTTGGTTGAGCCAGCTCCTGCAGCCTCTTGTCTGCCACTCCTTTGCCCAGACAAACTGACCACAGCTAATAACAGAGCTCTGCTTACATTTCTACTTCTGATCATCCCCAAGTCTCTCTCTATCCACATCAGCTTTTCATGTCTTCATGGCCTGGTATCTACACTTGCCTCTCTGATATTTCATGGTTAGAGTTATTTAGCTTGCTGGCAATGTCAGAACCTATTTTTTCCTCATTCGAGCATCTTTTCCAGGACATCCAAACACATCTTCTTTTACTTCAGCATTTTACTGATAAATCTAATACCACTTACATCCTTTTACAGATCTCGTTATCTATTTGATACCAAAATATTTTGCACAGCTTTACAATAAACCCTCTTTGCATAACCCCTTTTTATTCTTTCAAGTTTTATCCTATGTCTTACACTTGGACAGGCCTAACCCTTTGACAGCAAGGCTTGTCAAACTACTTTGTGCTTCAGTCAATTTTATCGTCTTCAGAGCAGATTCATTTTTGCCTGCACAATAACACTGCTATTTTCCTGATGAAGAAGATTTATCTCACATTTTGTTTTAATGCATGGCAGGCTGATTTTTACCTAGCTACAAAATGGAAACATGGTCAGAATAACGTGCTGAAAAGTGGTGGGCCTATTTTGCCTGTAATGTATTAGCTATTTCCAGAGGAAAATTCTTCAGATTCATATGTTTTCCCTGCTTGCTTAGCTACATAACTTCTCCCTAATAGTCAAAGTCTTTAAAGGTCATCGTATGTATATATATAACATAAAATTGCTCCAAGATTTCACTGCTTGTTTCTGCCACATCTTTGCACTGGAGCATTCTCCTCCAGGTGAGCCAAGGTCTCATTATCACCGTCATTATTCTAAGTAAGCCAATTTAGCAATGCTTTCCATCTGGAGCACTCTTTACTAGCTAAGACACAAAATCAAGTCCGTGACAGGAACATTTTATCAGATTAGGAAGCGATTTGGGAGGATTTGTGGGGCTTTTCTCCTCAGGGTGAATTTAACATGAGGAATAGATCATCTTGCATGGCTAGGATTGATTCCCTAAGGTTAGAAGCCTATCTGCTATCTATTAAATGACTTTGTATTTCATACACCCAGGGGTCTGTCTAAATAGGAAAGGAAGCATAAAAGAGGTCATGGACTGTTCAAAGGGAGTACAAGCAGGAAAAACTGTGCATGAAGGGTGGGTTGCCAATGTTCAGGAGAAACACTGCTGAGGGATACCTAGCACCGAGTCCACACTGGGTGACTCTACACAAAAAGATCTGCTAGAGAAGTATTGACTTGCACTAAGTACTTTGGAGTTGGTGTCCCTATATTCTTCTAAATTAGATTACTGATTAAGTGTATCACAATGATCCTAATCCAACTAGGTGTACCGATGCACCAAAACCATAGTAAGACATTCAGCCTGAATATGCCAGGTACCTTAGAAAGTCAGAGTAGAAACAAAAGCAGAGAGAAGGGGCAGACCGTCCTGAAAATATCTCAGAAGGATGAGCAAACAAATAAACACAATAACCAGTGGATTCACAGAGATGGAAGGGAGGGAGCAGCAACAGAAAAACTAATATGTCCAGGATGGTAAATAATATTCTATACTATCCATGTTGTTCTCCATGAACACATCAGTTAGGAGTGCATTTTGACTTCAGTGTTTCATTACAGATGTTTGATATTATTGGCAGTTTCTCAGTAAATCCAACTGTTTGTACACGTGGTCCTTTACATGGTCCTTTACTGTCCTCAATTCACAATGCAGCACACACAGCACTGAAGGGAAGTATATAGCCCTGAGACAGGAGCCTGGCAGAACTAAAAAATAGCTTGTTCGTTTTCTTCAAACCAAAAGTGTCTGAACTACTGCAGATTACAAAGGGAGGAAGCTGGTCATTGTTTTTACTTTAGGAACATATTTGATAATATTCTAATTAAAAATAGATCCTTTAGCACAGTTGACATATCCTCATTTATTTATTTTCCATAGGCTTCCCTGGCAATCAGTGTCAAGGAAAGCAGCAATCCCTCTCCTCATGGTCTTTGCTGGCACTAAATGTGCTTCCAGGTCAAAGCCATGTCTCTGCTTCCATCCATGCCTGCTGGGAAGGATATGCAGGAAGACAACAGAGCCTGTGATGCCTGTGCTCCCCAGAGCTGTCTGCAGGATGTGGGGTGCCCCAGGGCTGTCCCTGATCCATGTGTGGCTGAGAATTGCCTGGAGGAGAGCAGAGCAGGAGCAGAAGATTGTGTAAAAAGCAGGATGAAACATAACATCGTGCTTTTCTGCATGCTTGGAGTGTGTCAGGGCTCCAGCTTGTTTAGGTGGGGGGCAGGGGGGAATATCTGCAGAGCTGGAAGTGATGGGAAGCATGGGCAGGGCCAGCTTTGCTGGGTGCTACGTCAACCTGGCTGCCTGCCTGAGCACAAAACTATCCTGCATTGGGGCAAATCAACATCTGAATCCCCTCCTACACTAAGAGTCCACCTCAGGTACAAAATATTCAAATTTCTTACCACCTTCAACTGCCTGTTAAATAATGTCAATCATTGTTGTCAGCAAAACTTGTTTGCATGGTATCTCTATTTGCAAAGTAAAAGTGGCCTTTCAGGGCATGAGACCCCAGGAGATTTGAAGAATTTTTACTATTTTTTGCTTGATTTGAAGCTTACATTATTTTGCATGAAGTCTTAGTGGCATCCCAAACATTCTTAATCTTCCGACTGCAGGTCCTTTAAAACTGAGGGGCGTAAATCTAGTCCAAATTTGAAAGTTTTTGTATGATCTCCTTTTAATTCATTTTTAATTCCTTTATACATTTTTAATTACATTATTAGAGTGCTTGTGTGGAAATTCACCTAGAGTGCTGCACAGAGATAATTACTTAATGTATAACTAGAAAGCCTATTGTATTGAGTACAGTTGAGGATTACTGGAATTCAAAACATTCTGGCTTTTTAACTTTAGGATTGTACACTAATACAGTCCAAATGAAAATTTGCATACACAATATTAACCTGGCAAATATGAATGGAGAAGAACAAAAAGGCAAGCAAACAGCCGTTTTTCTTGGTAGTCATGCAGTGCTCATTATTAGACCTGAACCAGTAGTGACACTGTATCTGAATCTTGATTAAAAAATTAATTGCTGGCCAAGTCTAAGAAAAAAAAAAAAAAAAAGAAACAAATCAAACAAGAAAAGGAGCATTCACAGAGATGGAATTAATAGTAACACAATGCATTCATGAATCCAGCAGTGTAGTACATATTCTAATAGCCTTAACAAACTGTCATTTACTGATCCAAGTTCATAGTGCTGGAAAATAAACTCTGGTAATGGCAACAATACCTGGCTCATTCCTACTTCAAGCAGTATGTTCTAATTCATTCTTGATTTCCATATGTATTTGAAAACAATAACATTACATTTGTGCTCTGGAACTGTAAATGTTACCTATACTGTCTTGTGTCTAATTTTTAGGGTGTCCTTTGTGGAGCAGCGGCAGACAAATTTGTCTACTTCTGCTTCACCCAAGAAATATCACTTAGGAAAGCTCAATTCATTTTCAATTCTTCGCTATCATGACGGTCACAGCTTATAACTTCATTTGAGATTATGGTGCTGTTAAACTGGGAATTGTGCAAATAAATTGCAAGGGTGACATGGAGAGCTGGCAGTCAAAAAAAAAAAAAAAAAGAAAAAAAAAAGTAGAGAAAGAATAGAACAGGAAGTGGGCAAAGGGGTGGCAGAATCTGCTCAGTGGCAGAACCAGAAATAAAAGCCAGGGATAATCAGTGCTAGTTCAGAATGCTGTTCACCAGAGACTAGTAAAGAAAAAAAAAAAAAAAAAAAAAAAAAAAAAAAAAAAGTAGTAAAGTAATAATAATAATAAAAAAAAGAGATAGAGTTTTATTTGGTTGTTTTCTGTAGAACACTCCTCAAAATCTCGTAGGAAAGATGACATTTTCCTTTGGGAGCAAAACACCAATATCTGCATTTCAAGATGGAATACCTTTAAATTCCCATGTAGCTTCTTACTTAATTATTCCATAAGACTGACAAAATTAATGTAGGTGAAATACAAACAGCTCCAACTTCAATGAAGCTTCAGTGATGACGTTTTTGGTACAATGTTGGTGATGAGATATGTGTGAGGCAGACCAGCAAAAGACTCTCACACCTGAAGACAAAGTCTTATTTTCCCATGAAAATCTTTGCTCATAAATCTGAGACTGCCCTTTCTCTTTTTGTATATATTTCACTTGAACTTGGTTTTCCTTTATGTTGGTTTTATTATCTAGCCATTTCTGGTGAGAAAACTTAAATGAAATATGTTCCTCCTCTCCATGAACTACTAAGAATTAAAAAAGATCAAATCTGCCAGAGATCCCTTTCTTTTCAGAGGATGTTGTTAGCTGTATCTAATGCAAGGACCTTGACTGCTCAAAACCTGTCCACCCTGGGACAAGCATGTGCTTGGTCAGTAAGTTAAAACAATTTCAGATTTTGGTATGACTATGATTGCAGCTGGTCTCTAACTAGCCTTTCCTCAAAAGGTCAGTGTAAATGAAACTTCTCTAGGCGCTCCTTCCTGATCAGTCCATTCCTATTTTCATTTCAAATACCATTCCTGCCTCCCTAGTTGAATATAGACTCTGCTCTTAAGTCATTCTTCACCTTCTTTTGACACTGACCTGCCTGGACCATGGCTCTCACCTGCTGTCAGATGTCCCTGCCACGTACGTGTGGATCAGCTACAGTCTCCCGAGCCTCTGCTCCTAACTTCAAACAACAGCAGCTCCAACTTCCAACTCAGAAGTTTGTAGTGTTGGGTGCTGGCCAAAAACGATGCTGTCAAGCTGATATAAACCATCTGCTATTGTATTTACCCTTTTTTTTTTTTTGGCTCTATACAACTCTGTGGTTTGGAGGTAAGTCCTTCATCATAGACCTTGAATACCGAGCTTTTGATGGAAGGGACAACGTGGTCACACCCCATCAATTTAACTGAACTCAGAAAAAGTGCCATTAAATTAACCAAATACTCCACAGCGACCTAGGAGCTCATGGGCCTGTTCCCAGCAGAGAAGGCCACAACATAATCATGGTTACCAGGGACTTGGAGGGGAAATAGTTTTTGTGATGAAAACAGAGACACACACATGGCCTTAGAGCTTTATCTTTTCCTTATTGAAATTTATGTCAAAGCTTCCTTAACCAGATAAGAACATTTCAAATGTTTATCCATTTAGTTCAAAGCCATTTCATCTGGAGGATTTAATCAGAATACTAACATTTCCACCATGGAGAACACAAAGAAAAGTTTTATCGTAGTGTTTGGGCACGATACTTTCACTTCTCAGGTGGAATCCAAAAGGACCAACAAAGCAAAAGGCAGTAAGAAAGCCACTTGCAGAACTAAGTTTCTCAAAGGGGGTCTATGCCCACCTCATTATGCAGTTTTTCAAAAAATATTTGTGGAAAAAAAAAAAAACATCATAACTGGCCTTCCTCTAAAAGGGCAAACAACATTAGTTTGTAGCAACTAAGCAACTATTTCACTTTATCTATAAAGAGTAGGGAGTCAAGCTGATAAGAAGTGTAAGAGTTTTATCCAGCTCTTGAAAAGGCATCAAGAAACAATCTCTGTTGTGCTGCTGTGCAGTGGTCACAGACAGGTGTCTGTGGCCCAAACTGCTTTGTTCTTCTTAAGCAAAAAGTTGGAATGAAATAACAGCCTAGGAAGTGAAAAAGTTATTTTATACAGGCAAGTCACCTGGCTATCAGTTTTTTTGCCAGGGTTGACAGAAGGGAAAGGACAGCCGAAGCAAGATGATGATTCTGGAAAATCCAAATAATAATAAAAATCCAGTAGAAGTAATAGTGGTTTAAGTAATCTACTTCACCAGACCTTAGAGCATGCCACTCTATAATCTCCACGAAAATAAAACATCAGTATTTATCTGTCAACACTGCTTAATATATAGTCAGCAAAATCAGAAATAGGCCTACATAAAATAAAATCTGGCAAAAGCACAGAGACTGTTTTCCATCCAGCACTTTTCAAAATGTCACCGAATGACGTATTATTGTATTTTGCAGCAGAAACCACTGCTGCCCAACTACTGAGATTTAAACTGATGTATTTGCGTGATATTACTGATCTTGCCCATCACCTACTTAATTTTCTTTCTTATGTTTTAAGCATGTTACAAAACTTTGGAAAATATTGTTTGTTTGTTTTTTTTTCATGGTGCTTTTATCTATGGACCCTACTGTGGCTTAAGAATTTTTCTGGTCATACAAAATTTCTGGCCTTAAATAAAAGTAATAAAAGAAAATAGAGGCTTTTCAACCTCCAATCTTCTCCATGTCATGAGATTATGCACAAAGCACAGAAATTATTTCAAAACCAAACATTGTCTCTGTGTATAATGGATGCAAAGCCAGAACCCTTTGGCATCTATAGCACTCATCAGCATCACAGCCAGAGACTGCAAATCCTTCCACAAAATTGTGACAAACCTGATTACTAAAAAACTGTCCAATCTTTCCATGTCACATGCAACCCAGCAATCAAATAGGAGCCGACAAGAGCTTATCTGATAAATCCTGTTTCTCAACCTTATTACACAAGGATAAACTGCAAAAACAAAACCCACCCTTAGCTTTTTTTCACCATTGCTTTGAGTTTTTAGAACATGCAGTTTATCTATGTCTATTTAAAAAGAAATCACAAGTGTGACTGGGAAGGAAAAGGGTAAGGAGTCATTTTAAATATAAGGATTACAGAAACTGCTCAGAAATCAAAAAATAATCTCTTAGAACTAGCTAAGTGTAAAAATCAGCATCTGTTTTATTTCATCTGAGGTTCCTCCCCTCTATCTTTTTAGCTCCATCTGTGACTCGTCTTGAATTTGTGGATTTGTTTAAGGGCTCATTCTAAATGAACATTTCAATGTCATTTAATATCATTACACCACAAATGTAGTAATGAGTCATGGTGGCATCATGGAACCAAGACCCTTGAAAGCACCATTAAATGAATGGCAAATGTTCTGCTAAGTGTTGTATTCAAATAAGCTTGTTTTGGTACTGCTTGATCTTCAGCACTCATTTTTTAGCATAGATGCTATTGGTGTCTGACTAATGTTTTACAGAGACAAATGTGTGAAGAAACAATTCTGAAATTATCGGTGTTCAGGAAACCTGTTTTGTAGATAAGAAGAGTGATTGTGCAGGGACTAGAAGTATATACATGCTCAAATTAATCAGGCAGAATGATATAGCTGCTAGGGAAAGACAGAGATAAAGGTGAACAATCCCAAATAACCATTTTACTCAGGATTATCCCTATAAACAGTCCTATGTAAATTTATTAAAGTTATTATGAGAAATATATTTTTGTACAGTAAAGACACACGATACTGTTACGCTATTTCTCATTGCTAATCATCCAGTAATATTTCTTCCAAAGCTGAATCTTTGGTTCTTCCTTGTACACAGAGCCTTTCACTTGTTTTTTTGAAAGAAGATAAAGGATGATGGTGAAAATATCATCTCAGGAAAACATTTTCTATTCACTAAGAATGTTAGTTTTATCCGAAATAGTGTGCTGTATGCATGAGTTGGTAAATTTGCTCCTTAGGTAAGGCACAATTTATTCACCACATTTCATTCAATAGATCAACATTAGAGTGTTTATTTATTAACATTAACATATTTTTAATGTACAATATCAGTAGCTTCTTTATGCTGATAATGATTAATTGTACTTCTATTTTGGAAAACAGCCTACCTCCGGGAATGTATTAGAATAACAATTGGTTTTAGCATATCTTCTGCAAAGCTTACAAATACTTTGGTATAACTAAGTATAGGACAAAGTCAATCAATCTTATTAATCTCAGTGGATTTTATAAAACCATTATTTATTTATTTATTTGCTGTCTTTCACTGAACTGTCTCTCTGATGTCAAGTGGACAACATATACATTTTGCAGTGTCTTGGGTACAGTTGAATAAGCTTATTTTTTTACTTAGCAAATTCACAAGTGATGAAAGGAAAAAACAAAACAAAACAAAACAAAATAATAATAATAAAAAAAAACGATTAGAATGCAACGAGACTTGAAAACTCACTGAGCTTATATGTGAAAGCACAAAAGAGACTTTTCTAGAGATCATCCAGACTGCAGAAACAGTAGAGTCAAGTTCAAAAAACCTTTCCAAAGGATTTGCATGAGACGCACAACTCATCAATCGGTCTACACACAACACCCACACTGCAGCTACTCAAACATCCATGGACATCATGGATCCTCCATCACTGACCCTTCACCCCTTCCCCACCAGGTGCACCTGTGCAGGTGAAGATGTGCCCGCTCCATTACAGCTGCTTGGAGCCAGCAGCCTCTCATTATGTTCCCTGATGTGGAGGGATTTTTTTACCATTTAGCAGCTTGTCCCTCTTCTGCTTGCCAGTGTGAGAGCATCCACTGTAAAGATGGCAACCATGGTAACTGTAGCTATATAGTTATATAGCTCACATTTCTGACAAATTGGCGGCAAAGTGCTTCCCATATCTCTTTTAAAAGTAGCAATTATGGCATCTTCTGCATTTTATCTTGCAATAAAACACGTGATTTTAGGAGTTTTTAGGAAATATCAATAAACAGTAGTTGCCACTTGGTGTTTGTTGGCCTCATAAACCCTGTTATTATTCATTTTGTTTAGTGTAACTCTACGCCAATTAATTTTTTGTTAAAAGAATTTATCTATGCATGAACACACAATCCCCAACTGAGTAATACTTTTTCACTTCCCCCTCTCATTCTCTTTCCCAAATGAGCTGCAGGCACTTTAAATGCTCACTTTAATTGTAAATCTCCAAAGCTGTTCAGGAGAGGTGGTCTAGAGAGGAGGATGCAATCCAGAATTTCTCTTAAATGTGCTGGGATTGAGCCATGAAGACAAATTCTTTCGCAGAACTCATGTGTTTGAAATGGAAGTTCAATTATTTATTAGTAGTATTTTTTAACATTAGTTTTAATCTTTCAACTTTTGTATTCTTTTCCAGTGTTGCCAGGTTGACTTTGGAAATAGATATCAAGACATTAAAAGGACCTATTTTCATAGACTTCTGCCAGCTAGAGACAACTGTAGGGTATACATATGACAGCTTTTCTGTGCTTGGTATAACCTATACCTAGGCTATTTATTTAGTTAGTATTTATTGTATGCAGAATCTTAGGAAGTATATGGCCCTTGAGACAAGTGACCTGGTATTACTGCCGGAATAAGTTATGTTACAACTAAATAACATTACAACCAAAAGAAGATCAATGTCATATGGGAAGTAGTGGGAAAAAAAGTTTAAAGGGAACTTTGTTTTCCCAAAACCCCCATGTTTCTTCACCTTCCATCCTTAAAGTCTAAAAAAATGGGGGGTGGAGGGGTAAGAAACAGCTGCATTAAAAAATATGGAAAGTACCAATCTGTTGCCTTCATTGTCTTCACTGTCTATATTACTTACATTTATCTGATGTAAACAAATATTTAATATAAATGTAAAACAACATTATCTGAAGCAAATATATCAGTATCCTGTAATGCAACTGAAGCATTAACATGAAATAGATTGTTCTGATGGCTAATGGTTCCTGTTTTCCCATCATATTTTGTATCTTTGTGACTACCCATGCACTAAAGAACTATACACAGATGTTTCATTTAGGGATTTTGGATTGGTCATGTTGGAATGTTTGACAACCATCTGAATATTCAGCAATTCACATTGCTGAATATTAAAAACTTTTGCTGTTCCATATAAGTATGAAAAAGAACGTCATATTTTATAGGATCAAATAACCATGTCTTTCTTCCTACATTCCTCTTTTTGTAATTTAAAGCTACTTTCACCTAAGTTTCCTATCCTGCATTTGTCATCAAAGTTTTATCATCATCATCATCCGAATATACATGGTATTTTGCACTAATGAACATGAAGACAAGACACTTTCAGCCTGCAATTCCTGCAATAAACTCTGCTTGGGCAATTCCTGAGCTCACCCAAAACCCTGTTGAGGAGGTTTAGCACACCATTCTCAAGCACTGTTTAAAACAAGTCTAATTTAGATAAATTTTATATAAAATTATAAAGAGAAGTATGAAAATACATAGTATTTTCATAGACAGCTAGTGCATTCAGTAGGAAGAAACTTAGCTCTGGGTACTTCACAAAAGAAGAGGAAATCATATGTCATCTCTTCTTCCTCTTGATTAAACATAATTTTACTAAAGATTAAAAAACAAACCAACCTAACAAACAAGACAAAACATACACACACACACACACAATGACTCAAAAGGAATGTTTTTCCTTTCCCCTTTCCCAATCTGGTTTAGAGGTATAAAGCTTTTCATTCAGATGTCAACAGCTTGTAGTATTTTAAATTATTTTCTGTTCAAGTGCTCCTTGAACAGTTTTGCAACTCACGTGCAAAATCATTCTCATCATATCTATAAGGGAGCTCTGTAAGGGTGCAGGGGGAGATCCTAGAAATACTTATTAAGTGTTCTTAAGAGGAAGAAAGATCCCATGCAGATCTTCATAGATTCCCTATGGGGAAATATAGCAAAGAAAAGTTTCCAGTACTCCAAAAGTGAAGATTATATTGAGGCTCAAAAGGATGAAGGGAAATGTTTGTACCACAACTGATAAATTAGTCTAAATGTTTCAAATTACTTTTATAAACAACGATTAAATTATAGTAAGTAATTCAAAACAGTACTGTTTAGATTCGCTTACTAGTTAGTTGTACTTAATCGAGGACATTAGACATCTATAATGATGCTCTCTGACCCTTTGTACCAAACAGGAAATAAAACAAACATGTTGCAATGTTGTGCTTCAACAGACCTACTGAAGTTTAACACTTTTTTAATTACAGAAATATCATTTCTGTAAAAATAGGAGTTGATTTTTCACTAACTGAGTGAAATAATTTTCTAGGTTTCAGTGGAGACACCCCTTGTTCATACAGCTGTGAAAAAGGAAGGTCATAGTGTTTGCAATAAACTTTGCTTCTTGCCTTAAGATAGAGCAACTGATACTACATTTGCAGCAGGAATAACCATGGATTCCATCCTATTGATTTTCTGTGCTATTGCAGATCTAGAATATTGTCTGTTCATGCCCAGATGGAGGCATTCTGTTAATTTCTAAGATTTAAATATTCATTGTTCTTTCAGTAATTTTTCAAAAAAAAATTTTTTTTGAGTTTTTCAACTTGCCTAAATCTTAGACAATCTAAACCTATAGGAAGTAACATTTTTAAAGCTGCCAAAAACTAAAGTATTTTTAGAGAGGGCTCCACATATTGATTATAGCCAAATCTCAGTGGACTAAGGCACTATGTTATTGTCAGCATTTTTATTGCTGCCTTTGCTTTTTCTTTTTCCCTTTAATGGTAACAAGTGTCTCCAATATATTTTAGACAAAACTGCTCCACCAGCTAGAAGGCATTGAGGACTTTTCATAAGAACTCTATCTAGCTTTAAGAGAGAGAAAAATGAATATACTTGCTGTGTTTCTGTTTTTATCTTACATTGTCAGTCCACGATAAAGAAAAAAAAAAAAAAAAAAAAAGAGAGAGAGAGAGAAATGTTATTTCTGTTGGTTTTGAGGAGTAACAAGGATAATCTTGTTCTTTTCTTGATATAGCTATCCTGCTGCAGACTATGAATAGCTTATATATAATGTAAAAATGTTATGGAAATTGAAATGCATGAAAGGTAGGCAGAAATGAATCTATCAAGATGTAGAGAAATGGGAATACATAAATATCAAGGGAACTGGGCCCAGGCTGCATACAGACAATTTGTGAATGATGAATATTCTGCCCGTCTGGAAAATTTTGTGATAAGTTCAATTCAATGCATGTTCTGACAGTCAAAGTTCTCCTTGCTTCTGTTTTCCTCTGTTTTCAGCTCGGTCAATATTTACCCCTTTACTACAACCTTGCAGACAGCAGAAGGCCAAGGAGAGGCTGAGGCCCTGTCAGAACTGGCAGCAGAGATGAGCATTCCTGCCCACAGCAGGGCTGACCGTGACCACAGACCACAGAACAAATGATTAACTTAACAATTCTGACAACGATATACCTGATCTGCACATAATGCTGCATATTAGTGGCTAGCAAAATTTTGTTTCATATTCATCTTTGATAAAGTTGGTTTTATTTTTTGTTTTTTTTTGTTTGTTTGTTTGCTTGCTTGTTTGTTTCTTGCCTGCTTTAGCTACATTAAAAAAAAATATATAGAATAAATAAAAATAAAAATAAAAATAAAAATAAAAATAAAATAAAAATAAAAATAAAAATAAAAATAAAAATAAAAATAAAAATAAAAATAAAAATAAAAATAAAAATAAATAAGAATAAGAATAAAATAAAATTAAAAATAAAAATAAATAAAAATAAGAGAGAGAGAGAGAAAATAATCACTACCAGGCCTTTCCTGGGGTAGTGATATGACATTTCTGTTGGCAAGGCCAGGACTCCCAGTACCGGGACTTCCCCCGCAGTGGGAGGGCCAAGGCCCATCAGGGCAGGACATGCCACAGCACTGCCTTGGCTGGGAGGACAGGCAGAGTCACAGAAAGGTCCACTTACCACTTCTTAAATAAAGGACCTGCACAACTTCCTCTTCTCTCTGATTTTAACACTCATATGGTATTCACACTGTGCATATGGCACCTTAGGAATACTAAATCTTATTTTTATTTCTTCCGCTCCTGCTGTATCAGACTGAAGCAGGGGTAGTGCCCATGGGGATGATGTGATAGCTCAAGCAGGGACTTGAGGGTCCCCAGGTGTCCTTGTGCATGTTGAGACGTGCTGTTCCTGTTCTCAGTGTAAGACCAAAGGGCTGGAGGAAGGGCAGCCGGGGTTGTCCCCGACAGGGCTGTGTCGAAGCAGGAATGCTGCAGCTGGCTTTCACAGCACGTGGAGGGGGCAGAAGCCACTCCAGAAAGGAGCTGTGGAGCTAGCTGATCTCTGCTTGAAAGGACTTTAAGAAAACCTGCAGCTTCTTGAGTTACTGGGATTGGAAGGTAACTGAGAGGCCAGCCTGACCTTGGCTCTGCGTCCACACAAACAGAAGAGCTGTTTTCTCAGTTCACACATTACCAACACTCTTTTCTCAGAAAAATGCGTCTTCTTCTTCTCCTCTTTGTTTCCTATTGCTTATTATTGGAATGAGAATAAGAGCTCTACAAATTCCAAGGATTTTTTGGTGTTTTTATGAGCCTGCTTGCTTATCTTCACTTGTTCTGGAGAGTGTCCTTCAAACAATCGCTGCAAAGGCAAACCCTTATATTACCATAGTGTTCTCCCTTTAAAATAATGCAGAGCTTTTTAGCGAAGTTCTAAGCAAAATCTAAAGTCTTGCATAAATTCTGAATACCCAGAGAGCTGTTACACAGCAAATAATATGGAACACGTTGTGAAAGTCCCAGCTAAACTCCTAATCTACAGCACGGGGCAGCAGAAGAGTTCTGTGGTGAATTTAATTAGCAGAGTTTTTCTTCCTCCATTTGTTACAAACAAATTCTTCTTTGTATAAATATAAAAATACCATTATTATTATTATTATGCCTTTGCTGGTGTTATTCCCAGTGTCTCTCTTTATAGTGCCATTTTGCCATTTCATATAGATTCCCCTGTACTGTAATTATGCCAGTTTGCTTTTCAAAAATAGTTTTTGGCACTGAAATATAGAGGTTGGGACTGCATGAAGCAAGGTAGAATAATCTTTACAAAATTATTTCTGTCTCTTCAGAGACTGCATGTAATGTTTTTACAACTTTCCTTGTTTTTTCTTCTCACCTTCCTTCCACATATTTGGTAGTCACTCAGATAATAAGACACACAGACTGTTTCAGAGTAGGAAAAGAAACTGCTGCGCATATATCTGTTATGAGCACGTAGTGCACTCTACGTAGATATTTTACATGAGAGAAGTGGTTATTGTCAAACAGACTGGTATTATCTTGCTTGAACATTTTCAAGCTGGCTCTAGGACTGTATATGTAACACTAGCAGTGATGGAGTAGGTACAATATTCCTACAGTAGCATAGCTCCCTGCAGACGTCAGTAGGTTTTATCAGGCTCAGAGGGAAAGTCTGACTGTTTATTGTACTTTTGAAGAAGTTCTCATGCTTTGAAGAGTGCAGAGCAGTCTGGGCTTTTAAAAAGCGCTGACTCTTTAATTTTATGTTGTAATGCTTTTTGATGAGAAGTGGGTCTGAAGTTTTTGCAAATTTTGTTATCAAAAAACAAACATGCAAAATATTTCCCATAGATTGCTCTACAGTCCATAAACTTATATAATATGAGATATGAAATGTGTAAACAACATGATCAGGCAGTAATGACAATTGCCATATAAGATAAAAGCTGCCACTGTTTCTAAAATTCTGAGCAGCCTTTGGAACTGGGTGGTAACAGTTAAACATTAAAACTCCAGCTCTCTTAAGATAAACAACAGAAATCCTCTGAGGGCTGCTGCATCATGGTACCGGATGGATATTCAGATACATACTTTAAAATATTTGTTCATCGGTATGGGAGGCCAGCTTTCTTGTGTTAGTTTGAATCTCTCCCTGCAGCAAAGTTATAGAGTGGCATTATAATTTTGTAATAATATGTAGTGAGGCATAGAATGAGCACAGTCTTCCCAATGATATGTAAAAGACTATTCTGGACTAAAGGCACAAGGAGGTGCCTCGTATTAAATGATGGGAAATTACACAGCCCAGTTAATACTGACTCAGAACTTTACGCACCAAAGTGCTTCAGCTTAAGCCCATCCTATTTCAGCAAAGCACTTATATTTGTGGGTAGCTTTAAGCACCAACATAAGTCAGCTGATTTTAATATGACTTTGTTGCTTGTTGAATCTAAGAAACAGAAAAACAGTTTAGTGAGGGTCATCAAGTTTTCCTGACAGAGGCCAGGAGACATTAAGTTCCACATGAGCTCCCTTGTCTTCAGACTCTGAAGCACTGCTGAAATTTTGCTCCCTGCCAGCACAGCACCTTTATGTTTTTCTGAACTCTTGTCTCATTTGCTGTCCAAGGGACCAGTCTGTCGCTGTGCTAGGCTGGGGAGGAGACGCTTTTACCAGAGCAGATTCACTCTTGTACATGACCCAGTGCAATGGCATTTCTGCTATTGCCTTCCATTTCCCACTTGCAACTACCCCAGCATAACTCTTTTCATCACTCCTCAGAGCACAGCAGAACCAGTAATTAGATATCTGATTCCATTTCCTTCCAGGCACCTGCTTGCCTGAAAACTGTCAAGGGCAGCCAGCACTGCAATAGGATTAGAAGGATAACAAGCTAAAACCTTATCCTTCCTGATCTGCAAGGTTGGTTATGAAGGAACAAGGGGGCCTTAAAGTCCAAAAATGTCCATCCCGTGTATGATCCTGGATTGCTGTAATCCTGCTGATGGTTATTTACTTACCAAAAAGTAAAAGAAAGAAGAAAAAAAATCATATTCTTAAATCTACTGTTACACAACTACAATTTAAAATCTTAGCATAAGTGGTGATGTGGAAACTGTTGCAAAGCTGGCGATCTTCATAGGATTGTCAGCTAATGCACTGGACTCCACAGTGTCTTTGTCTCTGTTCATTAAATACGATGAAGCATATCACCCCTTGGTGAGGCTGTGCCTTATCCCTGCAGGAGCAAGCTGAGATCTCTCCTGTTTATAAGGCCCTCATATTATTAGTATTTCCCTTGGGGGTGGCGGGAAGGGGTTGATTCACCATTTCTGATTATAAGAAATAAATTAAATCAAAATAAATTAAACCAATTAGTAGTAAAATAAAAGTTTTAAGAACATTCGATCCACACTATCCATTGCAAATATGAACTGGAAGCAGATAAAGACAAAAGACTTTGGTCTCTACCTTCTCAACTGAAGTGCTGTGGCTGAGTTGGTGGCTGTATTATAATGCTATTTACAGACAGTGTGAAATTACAGACATACTAAATCCAGGAAAAGTGCTAGTGGAATTGAGAGGAAAATTCACACTTCATTGAATTCAGTGTCAACTTGCATTAAATTCAGAGGGACACGAGAGTCTTCATGGGGTTACCAAGCATCTGTAAACATTTCCGAGTATTTCCCAAGTTATAGGTTTATTTTTCAGTTGACAGAAATTATATGTTTACATCTTACTGTAGAAATAGAATAATGAGACCAAAGGCTAGACTAGAAAGCAAAGAGATTTTAAAAACTGATCAAAACCTTATGATATTTGGGGTGCTACACAGTTTGTGCCCCTCACTGGATATGGGGAAGCCCATCTGATGTGACTTATGCCAATTTTTTAATTGGTCTTAGCTAGACGCTCTCTCTAGTGTGACCTCAAAGGCACTTGGCATAGTCATGTTTCAGTTCTGGTGTGCTTCATGTTGAGGCACTGAACTAATGGGCATATTCGAAGGCTGCTTCCTCTTTAGCTGCCTTCAGCAAAAAAAAAAAAAAAAAAAAAAAAAAAAAAATTAGCTGATCTCAGGGCAGAGACAGCAAGATCACTGGATCTTAAATTCATGAATAAGAAAGCTATAATGAGAAAAATACTACTGTACAAAAGTTAAAGACCTTCTTTATTTCAAGCAAAACTTCTTGCTTAAACATAGGAAGAAAAACAAGGAAAGATATCTAACCAGTTCAGTGATAAACAATATCAAATGTCTGTGCCCAGTGATGATCAGAAATCCAATTTTGCATGCTACAAAACTGGACCTGGCATCGGGTTTTTCTGAATCTTCCTGCAGTGAATGTTACAGTCAACAAAGCCTTGCAATTTGGGGGCATGCTTGACATGCTATTACTTGTACATTAATCTTAGTTATAAATACATATTATTATTATTATTATTTGTGCATGTGTATCAAGGCATAACCTGCACATTGAGTACTGATGAAAGATGATGGGCTGCCCCAGCTGCTGAATGAGGGTTCCGTTTAAACCCTACAAACATCAGCTGAAAAACTTTCATTGACTTCAATCACTTTTAGATAAACTTTCTAGTGCAAAATATTGAACCTATTTTCAGCAAATAATCTTAGAGAATGAAATCGAAAGATGAGATGAAATCCAAAGATGTCTGTAAATAAAATCATAAAGTTTTCTTGAAATCTTGTTTTTTTAATTGCTGTTCAGAGTTAACAGGGTGAATATGAGAGCTGGGGTAAGCTCTGATTGCCTGAAGCTTTAATAATTATAAACAACTGGGAGTGGTATGAAAGGCAAAATTGTATTTGTTAGGAAATGGACTGCAGATGAATTCTGTGTTTGGAAACACGCTGGCTGACTACCATTATGCAAAATTATCCCGTCTTTTTTTTTTTTTTTTTTTTTTAACGGTAAAGCAAAATAACACAGAGAAATCCTGTGGGTTTCTTAAGGTTCCAAAACACCAAACAAACAGCACAGGCAACATAAAGATGAAAATTGAGAAAGGAAAGGGGTAAAATAACTGAGTCATTGATAACTTTTTTGCTATTTTACTTTCAGGTTAGACACAAATCCAGTAACTGTTTAACCTGGTTGTTGGTGATGTTGTTGCTCTGTTTGGAATACTTGAAGAGACTGAGTTTCACCAAAGGAGGCAGCAAAAAGTTTTCCTATACAATACAGGTGGTAGTAAAGAAAAACAGCATTGTCAGCAGTTCTGACCACCTTCCTGGTTATGTTTGGCAAATCTGAGATCTACAATCAAAGAACTGAGCTTCTCTATATAGTATTGAATTATAGTGTGTCTCAGAAGCAGCTAAGATACCTGACTAGGGGACTATAAAGTGAAGTCAAGCAGATAAGCCCTGATTCCCAAACAATGAATGAGAAATCCCATAATTCAAATAGAAATACCCTTGAAGCAGTACACTTATTTATTGCAAACCACAATTCATTTCTTTACATTTTATTTAACAAATTCTCCATTACTTGCTTCAGTTACAGTGAAATGGCCTACTGTATTTCAAGATATTTCAGGCTTCTCTTGTACTTCACTTTTCCATGTCAAGGAATATTCAGACAATTGAACAATCACATTACTGAAAAGCTGTTAAATGCCTTGTGATGCAAGGAAGTGTGAACTATTTGAGAACTAATGTGAAAAAATGGCAACCTATATTCTATCAGGTAAATTTAAAGGAAAAAGGAAGAATAAGTCAGTAGGATTAGCTAGAACTGTACTCAATAAACACACTTTTGTGTGTTTACTCTCACAACTGTAAGAGAAGAATATTATTTCTTGGGGTTTTTCTTAGGATTTTAGAGGGAGATATCTCTACTCTGTAACATTTATTTTTCCTCTGCAATATCTACAGTTCATAAGAGTAATGTGATCAAAAAGATTTGGATGCACAGAAAATGAGATTTTTTTTTCCCTCTTCACTGAAGAAGCTAAAATGAATCCTCCATATTAACAATTGCACAGATTATTTATACAAGAAAAGACACATTAAATCCATCATTTTTAAAGCAGAAATGAGGTCAAAGAGAAAAAAAAAGTGTTGTATAAATGATGGCTACTTGGCAGCTCTGCAGAGGTTTCTCTGGAATAAGATGTTGAGTTAATTTGAGTGGACACACCACAGGATCATTCATTTAAATGGCTGGTAGCTTTGGCAGAAGGACTAAGTAAGTATTTGCAGCTAAGTGTTGCATAAAAACTGAATAAAACTTAGAATTGTAAAGCTTGTGTTTTGCTGTATTTTATTGATTAAGATTTCTCAGACCCACAGTACTGAACTAAATCTGCTCTGTCTGAGGTTAAGAAGCTAGGTAAATATTAACGGATGAACTCCCACAACACAGATGGGCACAGTGAGACACAGGGAGTTTTAACCAAATGTGTCTTTCTTTTGTGTGATTTTTGAAAAGAGACTGCTTACATTTGGTTGCTTTTCTCTGTGAAGCAGTCTTATTTGGAAGCGTTACAAAATGGATAATTTGGGGGGGGGGGGGAGGGCGGGAGCTGGAGGGAGCGGGGGAGGAAACTTCACAGGAAAAGCATGGCACTGAATGAGGCATATGTGAGTGAGCTTCTGGAGTGACCCATCATGTGTCCCCATGGGAAGAGTGGAGCTGGGTGAGACAGGAACGGGAAGAAGGCCCCAACATGAGCCTTCCCCTCATTGCTTCCAGACTCAAACTCCACCCAATCACCCAACATCCCTGGTGAGAAGCCATCTCAAAGGGCATCCATTTGGACCAGCAGCACAGTTTTGTATCTTAAAATGGAGCATACTGAATCTAAAGCCCTTATTTACATAGTCCTGCTTCCCCCCACAGGCAGATGCTGCAGTACTGCCTGTAACACAGCTACATTGCCCTGACTTTGGTGCAGCATCAGACAATGCCTGTGAAAATTTGGCTGTTTTTTAACTCTTATAAGATAACCTGATCACAGCAAACAAAAGAAATATAGGTTTTGAATGCAAAAGTGACATTCCAGTTGACAAATGGTCACTTCCCAGGCTCAGAAACCTCCCCATCCCCTAGTTATATCATTTCTGTACTACAGAAGTTAAGAGCTTGAATTTAACTTGCTAAAATTCTACCACTCTAAAACATCTTTAAGTTTTACTGAGTCTACATTTGTCTTAGAAGGGACTAAGAAACTGGCAATGCAGACAATTCAGTAATTTACAAGTTGCGTGTTCATATAAAATTCAAAAAGCCTTATATC